>NC_090922.1:1051311383-1051614413 GCF_040938575.1 Ambystoma mexicanum | reverse complement strand
AGTTGAGGTAGGGTGGGCGGTTGGGGCAGATAGAGTGTGGGTAGGGTGGGTGGCTATGGGGAGTGGGGGAAGGGTGGGTGGAGATAGAGAGGGTGGGAGTAGGAAGGGTGGAGTTAGAGACAATGGGGTGGGGTGGGCGGCATTAGAGAGAGTGGGGGTAGGGTGGGTAGGCTTTGAGAGGGGGTGGTAGAGGGAGCGGGGATAGGGTGGGTGGGTGTTAATATTTAGAGAGTCAGTGCAGGGTGGGTGGGTGATGGTAGAGAGAGTGGATGTAGGGTGGGTGGGGTAGAGAGAGTGGAGGTAGGGTACATGGTTGGGGTAAAGACATTAAAGGTAGGGTGGGTGTCAGTAGAGAGAGTGTAGATAGAGTGAGTGGGGGTAGAAAGAGTGGGGGGTAAGGTGGGTGGATGGGGGTGGTGGTATAGAGAGTGGGGATATGGTAGGTGGGTAGAGAGAGTGGGAGTAGGGTGGGTCCGGGTTAGATAGAGTGGTGTTAGAGTGGGTGGAGTACAGAGTACGGGAGGTGGGTAGGTTGGGTATAGAGAGTGGGGGTAGGGTGGATGAGGTAGGGAGGGTTGGAGTAGGGTGACTGGAGTTAGACAGAGTGCAGAGAGTGGGTGGAGTTAAAGAGAGTGGGGGTAGGGTTGGTGGGTTAGAGAGAGTGGGGTTAGGGTGCATGGATGGGGGTAGAGAGAGTAGGGTTTGGCCGGGTGGGATAGAGAGAGTAGAGGTAGGGTGGGTGGTGGTAGAGAGAGTGGACGTAGAATGGGTGGGTGGGGGTAGAGAGCATGGGAGTTTGATAGAGAGATTTGAGATATGGTGGGTGGGGGAAGAGAGCAGGGGGTTATGGTGTGTGGGACTAGCAAGGGTGGGTGAAGGATGGGTGGTGTTAGTGAGAGTGGGGGTCGGGTGGGTGGGATAGAGAGAGTGTGGGTAGGGTAGGGGTAGGGAGAGTAGAGGTAGAGTTAGTTGGGGTAGAGAGAGCTGGGGTAGGGTGGGTGGTTTGGGGTAGAGTGGGGAAGTAGGGTGGGTGATTGGGGGAAGAGAGAGTGGGGGTAGGGTGGGTGAGGGTGGAGACCATGGGTATTGGGTGGGTTGGATAGAGAGAGTTGGGTAGAGGTAGGCTGGGTGGAGGTAGAGAGAGCAGGGGTAGGATGGGTGGGTGGGGTTAGAGTGGGGTACAATGGGTGAGTTTGGGTAGAAAGTGTGTAGGTAGGGTCGGTGGGGGCAGAGAGGTGGGACTGTGGGTGGTAGGTGGTAGATAGGGTGTGGTTATGGTGGTTGGGTGGAGGCAGAGAGAGTTTTCAGATTTGGTAGGCAGGGTTCGAGCGACTGGGGGTTGGGTTGGGCTCTTGATGGTAGTTGGTTGGGGGCAAAATACATGAAGAAAAGCAGCAGTGGGAGGACTTGTCAAAAGAAGCCCAAAATAGAGCACACAAAACACAACCAGCAGATGTAAAGTGGGTGGGGGGGGGGGGTTGGTGGGGATAGAGTGAGTCAGATTGGGGTTGGTGGGTGTAGAAAGAGTGTAGGTGGGGAAGAGAGAGTGGGCATGGTGTTGATAGGTGGGTGTAGAATGGCAGCATCGTCAGGACAAAATAAACAGATTTGTTGTTAAAAGCAGCCACAAATAGCCCAACTGTCTGCAAAAAATAGCCCAAATTAAATTGTTGTGTATCTGGGAAATGGAAAGCCAGGCACCCAACTTGCTTCTTACAAAGGTTTTGATTGGAGCAAATATTGTTAAGGAACTTATCATTGGGTAGTGCAGAGGAGGAGTTTCGAAAGCGAGATTATAGTGATTTGCGATTTTCATGCCGATATTTTCCATCACTATGCCAACCAGAGAGTCTCAGTTCAGAAACCCGATTCGCTATCTCTCTTTCTTCTGTAACAACGGTTTCAGCAATTTTGTGGCACAAACACCACAACACATTTTCCAAAACCAATAAAGGTATTGCCTGAACGGAAATGAGCTTTGTTTAAAATGGATCCTAATGGATCCTGAGTACCCTTGCTTTCTCACTAAACAAATAAAAGCACCTACTGTCTAACAGTGCAAGAATTGTGAAGTCCTCAATTACACAGAGGTTCTGGTGCCAGATTGAACTGAACTCAATAACAGAAATAGACAAACTGAGAGGCAAAACCCAGCTTTATTATCATCAAAATAAAGCAGGGACAGCATACAAGCATACAAATGTTGACACTCTCGACATGCTTATCAAAAACAATATTTTATATATTCAATATTCATCATAACCGGCATCATAATACATCTTAGTAACCAAACCCTACTTGGTATGGAGACTGGTTAATAGTGGTGACTACATATACATTCTATAGGGGTTATATTTCTGAATGGGTAACCATTGTCTGATGTCTCCTCCTGGGACCAGCTCTAAATTGATAAAGGAAAAAGACATCAGGCCTCATTCCGAGATTGGTGGTAGTCATGGCGCTATTTGCACCATGACTGCCACCAACAACGGGACCGAGTCCGGTATGGTGCAATGGGGACTTACCGGTCTAGTCCGACGCTGGTGGGACAGGTAAGTCCCCATTGCACCAACCATTCCCCATTTCCATATGAGCCCCCATAGGGCTTAATGGGAATGGGGAAGGTGCTATTTATGGGCCTGCTAATGGCAGGCACGTAATTAGCGGCCTGGTCCCCTAACAGTTCCCGTAAGGGACGTGTGGTCCGACCACACATCCCTAGCGGTTCCCGTTAGAGGACATCGGAATCGGACGGTAGGGGATTGCCGGCACCGGTCTCCTTACCCGTGCCCGGTATCCCCTACCACCCGACTCGTAATAATGCCCATCATCTCTACAATAAGCGATTGGGTGGCATAATATGTAATGGGCGGCCTAACATCAGGGGTTTTGAAAGGTTGGCTTTCTACGACCAACCTAGGAACACTGACAGGTCGTTAGGACATGAGCCAGTCAGCAGTAGGAGAGAGCGGTCCAAAGACTGCTTTCCTTTCAATTAAAGAAGATACCAACCGTCATTCCTAGGCCATGAGCCCAGGCAATCTCTTTCTGTTTGGCCTTGAGCAGCATCTCTTATCTGGGGATACATGTAAGTAGCCTCTGGTCTCGGACAGGGCATGGATTTTGAGTAGGAATGAGACTACCATGCGCCCCAAAAACATTTCCAGCTCAGTCCTGTTTAATTTGGCCCCAAGTTAAATGGTGCTGTCACTTGTAATGCTGTCTGTCACACCAATACCTTACTCAACATTTTTAAGGTGTGATGCTTGCAAGATACATAGGGCCTCATTGCACGGTAGGCGGTAAGGGTTTACCGGTACCGGTATTTTACCGGTACTGGCAAATCCTTACTGCCTTACTACGAGGTCCCTTTGCGGGTTGGGGTATTTAACGCCTGCTTTTTGCAGGCGTTAAAAACCAACCCGCAAAGGGACCCAGGGAGCTAATTACGGTACCGCAATTTGCGGTACCGTAATTAGCGCCTTCCCCATTCCCATTATGCCCTATGGGGCAAAAATGGGAATGGGGAAGGGCAATGGTGGAAGGGGGAATTACCGCCCCGCCAACCTTGAAATGGGGCGGTAATTCCCCTTTCCACCAAGGCGGTGCCGGTATTTTACCGGCATGAACCATGGCGCTAATAGCGCCATGGTTCTCCGCCTACCGTGTAATGAGGCCCATAGTTTACTCTTGAATGCTTGCTCTATCCCGGAACATGCAGCTGACTGCTATGATTTATTTATCTGTTCACCTGATATCTGTTTCATCTGGCATGTTGACAGAGATTCAATTCATCCCAATGGAGATTTAGCTATGATTTTCCATGTAGATCTGTCATGTATCCTACTACCACTCCAGGACAATATTCATGTGAAAGCGGTGTTCGCGTGTATTAATCTGCCTGCTACTCAAACTACATATGTCCTGCTAGTTTACAATTTTCCAACTCATGATGCAGCTTTTGTTCCTTGTTCTTTAATCTTGCAGCTGATCAGCATTGCCATTCTGATTTGTTCATTCTTTGCGATTTTAATTAATACTCTATTAGGTTTGCAGCTGCCAGAATTAACAGCATGACTTGGACCTTCTACAACATGTTGAAATCCCAACTCATATACACGGCAATAGGCTGGACCTAATTTTCACTGCAGCAACTCTTAAAATGGCCTTCAGCTTGTTCACTGTTGTGTGGACCAATCACTTTGTTCTCCCTTTTTAATACTACTATCTCCCAAATTCCTCCGGTTCACTTATATGCGCTGAAGCGCAAATGGTCTTCAGTTTGTCCTGCAGCTATTTCATAGGGGCTGAAAACTTTCTGCCCTGTGGAGAACTGTGATGTATCTCAGCTGTCCTTAGCATTCAATGATATAGCCGACTGCTTAGCTCCACTAAAACCATCAAAGACCTGAGCCCATCCCTCTGAGCCATGGTTTTCTTTAGAGCCAGCTGATCTTTGCCTGCGCCACAGACAAACTGAAATAAAGTGGAATGCGCAATTCTCGACCTCAGTTAGAAATTCTTTCTGGGAGGCTAGTAGAGTTTATAGTGAGCCATATTCAAAGCCAAACATTTTTTTCTGGCCAAATCACCCACGCCCTCAATCAACCAAGGGAACTGTTTAAAAGCATAAGGTCTCTTTCTGCTAGGTCTTCTCCATCTATGTGCCATCTACACAATCACTGTGTGACTCTCTATCCAATTTGTCATCAATAGAATTGATCTTATTCTCCAAACAATGTTATCTTCTTCTTTTAGCCTCTCTTTAGACAACTCTATCTCTCTAGCTTCACCTATCAGCCTACTCCTATGGTCTGTTTTTCCACCTGTGCTTTAATGATGTAATTCAGGCTACTCTTAAACTTAAATCTACCTCTCCTCTTGATCCTATTCCTCTCTCAGTTATGAAACTAATCATACCTGACATTGCGACCATGGTCACAACTGCTGTTAATTACTCTTTTATTTCTAGTTCTACCCCCGCTTCACTCAAACACACTCTGGTTATCCCACTTCTAAAAAAATGTTTCACTGGATCCTATTCTTCCTTCAAACCATAGCACAATCTCTGTGCTTTTCTACTTGGTGAAACATATGCAATCTTTAGCCACTCCTATCCTCAGTTACTTTTTTGAGAATTCTTCCTTCTTCAATCCTTTCCCGTCAGGTTTTAAGCCGGACCATGGCACTGAGTCAGTTTTAGTGTCTGCTGTGGATGATCTTGCAGGTCTTCAAGATCTGGGTGACATGGGCGTGCTGCTTTTATTAGATCTGTCTGCCACCTTTGACACTATAGATCATTCCATCTTTCTGCAAAGACTGGTCAGGGACGCTGGTATCCCTGTCTCGGTTCTGTCCTGGTTTGGATATTTTCTTGCTGATCATTCCCAATTCTTTATTTGTTTCTCCATCTCTCATCCTCTTTGTCTGTCACATGTGGTGTTCATCAGGGTACTGCTCTTTCAACTATTGTTTTTAATCATATGTTCAAACCCTTGCAAAACATATGCAGTCTTTTGGCTTTCGCTTCTAAATGTATGATGATGATACACAGATGTGGTTCCTCTAAACCCTGACAATCCCTCTGGGGCTGCTAATCTTAACAACTGGCTGAAATCTGTTGGGGACTGGATATGCCAGAACTGGCTCAAGCTTAACAGCAACAAAATAGAGTTGTTGATTATCGGTTCTCCATCTGCCGTTTCCCTCTGAATGCTTGATTTCTGGCCGGCATCCTTAGGTCCCCTTCCACAGCCAGTGTCAATGGTAAACAACTGGAGAGTGAACATATCTGCCTCCCTTTCCATGGAAGCACAAGTCAGTTCAGTGTGTCAGCAGGGCCATTTTAAACTGAGAGTCTTGCGCAGTTTGCCTTTCCTTTCGACCCCCTTGCATGATCCTGTTGTGGCTTCTCTTATCCCAGAGTCTGGATTATTGTAATGTGCTACATTTATCTCAGCCTATCTACTTATTAGACAGGCTCCCAGTGCTACACAATTCAGCTCAGGTTGTCTCTGCCATATTCATTTGTGACTCTAGTGTTGCACGAACTCCATTGGCTTCCTGCAGCTCGCCGCATTGAGTTTAAGACTCTGTGTCTAGTGAACCAAGCTTTTAATGTCTTGGTGCAGACTATCTACAGTTAAAGTTTTCCCGGTATGTCCCTTCTCGGTTACTTTTCTCATCATCTGACTGTTTGATTCAAGCTCCCAGTCTATAGATCTAGAATTGGCGGCCAAGCCTTCTCTGTTGTGGCCACCCACCTCTGGAATAATCTCCCTCCCCAGTTGTGAATGACGGCTAAACATATGGTTTTTCATCATCATCTTAATACATTGTTCTTTAATTAATCCTTCTTGCTTACTTCGACTATTGCCCCGGTTTTCATTGGTTATCCTTCAACGCCATGTTGCCCTACGGTGTATGCTGCACTAAAAACAAATATTCATAGCATAATATAACATTCTTTTAGGTGCTCCTGGTTTACCTTTTGGACAATCACTCACGGTTGCTCTATAAGCACCTTTGCCTTACAACTGATCAGTTTGTCGTCCTTCTATTCCTAAATGGCCTTTTTGACAACATCCTGGAATTTCTCTTCACCATTTGTCAATGCATGTCAAAAGTTGATGATCTCCTGTTATTATTTTCCCTCTTCTTGAGCCTGATAATATGAAATGTATTACTTTATTTTGTGTTTTAACATTGCTCATTATTTACACTACTTTTATAAAATGTTCTACATGCAGGGAATATTGTTTTGCTACTGAATGCATGGAGCCCCTTCTGCCCTGAAATTGCCCTCTTGTCATACAAACAGCTCTCATCATTCAGCTCATATGGCGGTACCACATATTGTTGGAGACATGGGAGACATTATAAACATTTTGTCTCATAAAGCTTTGATCCTCAAGCATTGTTCTTTTTACTCTCCTCCCTGGAGTACTGTTTTTAGAATATGACTCAGGGGTTTGGTTCATTTGGCATTACTATACGTATTGTACTTGTGTTGACATCATGTAAAACAGAAAACGATGGCCTTATGGTCTAGGTGCTATAGTGTTGTACTTCAAACATGTAAAGAAAAGACAGACACACACAGGAGAAAAAAAACTGCTCCTATCAGCATGGTTATAGTGTCCTTCTTTTGCAAATGTGTACAGATATTAGCACTTCCAGGCGCTAAAAGACAATTTCTTATCTAATTGAAGGAACACATATTTCTTTTGTTTGTTAGAAAACAATTGTTCACAAGAAAAACCTTGTTAAGATTGAAATAACATTTCTTTCTGCAGCAATATATGTTTTTAAGTTAAATAATAACACGGCCAAACAGACGTTCCAGGATCCCAGAAAAGGGATACGTATTTAAAAAAAAGGACAAAATCAGGCGAAATAGGATGGCTATGTGGAACATTTGTGGTTTCTTCTTTACTTGGGAAATATCACGCTTTATTTTAGGCAGGCGTCATTGAAAGGATTTTGAACTGCTTTGTCTGTTTATCTATAGAAAAAACAATGTATTTTATTCTTCTTGCTGCTTATTGGTCCTCGTCATAGACAGTGTTTGGACTCTTCTCATACCCTCTTCACCTTTGTGCTCAATGTTGGCATGCAGAGGGCTCTCTCCTTTGAAGAGTTTGATGTCACTGAGGTGTAACCAGGCACGTCTTCCTTGACCTTTTACTGCTTTCTGTGTAACCGCCTCCACTATGAACGGTCCCTCAAAATGTGGCTTGTGATATGATAGATTATTTATGTAGCACCTATACACAATGTGTTTCAAAGCGCTTCAAGGCAAGGGAGGGAACAAGGGAAAATGCAATTACATTCTTTCAGGCCATGAACAGTAGGGATGTAAAATTAACTATCGTACTCGGCCAGACGACATTTCAGATAGAGCAAGAGCTAAGACATAGATAAGGAAGGGAGGGGGAGAGTGGGCAGGAAATGGAAACAGACAGGCGACTACCGTACTAGGACTGACAACATTTCTGGTACATTCAGAGAAAAACAAAAAGGTGAGGGAGAGGGGTGCAGAAAGGGAGGGGAGGAAAAAACAAGCGACTATTGTACTGGGCCTGACGACATTTCAGATAGTGCTGGAGGGGATTTGGGGGGTAAGGAGGAGGAGGGGAGGAGATAGGTTGCTATCATAGTAGGTTCAGGGACAATTCTGATAGAGTAAGTCCATAGAAGACAGTAAGGGAGGAGGGGAGGAGATAGGAAAAAGGAGAAAGGGAGCGAAGGAGAGAACAGAGAGTAAGCAGTCAAAAAGAGTGGAGAAGCAGGAGGGGAGAGCCAATAAAATTGCAGAGGTCAGTAGTAACACATAATGTTGCAAGCCAGAATACAAGATGAAAATGGAAACAGCATGATTCAGGGCCACCATGAGTACAAGATGCAAATGACGTCCAGCATGAGAGTTGAGAAAGGGTGACGCACCATGAATCAATGAAGTCCATAAAAGTCAAATCCAGTATTGGCCACAAGACGGTGATGGTGAAACCAGAATGTAACACTATAGACTCCTGCAGAAGTAGGGGGGAGGGGGAGCAGGGTAGAACAATCAAGCAAAACAGGCATCACCTGTGTGCCAAAAGTGAGGGGGGCACAAGGGAACATCACAGGGGGAACAGAGAGGGGTGGGTATGGCCTGTGGCGACAGAGGGAGTAAACACATGTTGGTGCATGCTTACCTGCTGTCATCCTGGCCCGAACAGGTCCAAACAGCAATTGCCCTTTTCTTCGTCAGCAAGAGACGCTCTTTATCTAAGAGTTAAGAGCAAGACGGAAGAGGCAGGGCTAAGAAGGTGGGTGGTGCTTAGGCCAGGTGACATAGATCCACTTGCACCTGCTCATCATCTGCAAAGGAAAAGAGGCGCGAGGGCTCCTTAAGTACGGAAAAAGAGCAGCTACCAGGAAGCCACCAGGTGGGCGGGGCTTAGGCCAGGTTACCTAGATCCACTTGCACCTGCTCCCCTTCTGCAAAGGAAAAGAGGCTGGAGGGCTCCTTAAGTAGGGAGAAAGAGCGCAACCAGGGAAGCACCAGGTGGGAGGGCCTGGCTAAGTGGGGAAAAAGAGCAGCAACCTGGAAGGCACCAGGTGGGCGGGGCTTATGCCAGCTGACCTAGATCCACTTTTACCTGCTCCCCATTGCAAAGGAAAAGAGGCTGGAGGGCTCCTTAAGAAGTGAAAATGTGCGGCAACTAGGAAGGCACCAGGTGGGTGGGGATTGCTAAGTGGGGAAAAAGAGCAACAACCTGGAAGGCACCAGGTGGGTGGGGTTCAGGCCAGGTGACTTAGATCCATTTGTACCTGCTCCCCATCTGCAAAGGAAAAGAGGCTGGAGGGCTCCTTAAGTGGGGAAAAAGAGCAGCAACGAGGAAGGCACCACGTGGGAGGGGCTTGCTAAGTGGGGAAAAAGAGCAACAACCTAGAAGGGGCCAGGTGGCCAGGGCTTAGGCCAGGTGACCTAGATCCACTTGCACCTTCTCCCCATCTACAAAGGAAAAGAGGCTGGATGGCTCCTTAAGAAGGGAAAAAGAGCGGCAACCAGGAAGACACCAGGTGGGTGGGGCTTGCTAAGTGGGGAAAAACAGCAGCAACTTGGAAGGCACCAGGTGGGCGGGGCTTATGCCAGCTGACCTAGATCCACTTTTACCTGCTCCCCATTGCAAAGGAAAAGAGGCTGGAGGGCTCCTTAAGAAGTGAAAATGTGCGGCAACTGGGAAGGCACCAGGTGGGTGGGGATTGCTAAGTGGGGAAAAAGAGCAACAACTTGGAAGGCACCAGGTGGGTGGGGTTCAGGCCAGGTGACCTAGATCCATTTGTACCTGCTCCCCATCTGCAAAGGAAAAGAGGCTGGAGGGCTCCTTAAGTAGGGAAAAAGAGCTGCAACCAGGAAGGCACCAGGCCACCGCCAGGTGAAATATCTACACAGAATCTTGTCCCATGGAAACAGTACTAGTGGTTTTAGTAGGGCGTCTGGATCAACTTTATCATGTGATTCATCAGTCTTCTTTGAACCCCCCTGCCGCACGCGTACCTGTCAAGACACAAATGGAAGAGATTACATTATATCTGTCAAATAATTGTGCATTTAATTCCTTAGCACAATGGTAGCATTCTGTGCACCAGTTTGAGCTCGAGCGAGGGCAGCAAGAGGTGTGTACATTCAGCGTCCTGTCACTAGCTCATGTGAAGTCAGGTGATGGTCAGAGCCGGGTTGATTGCATAAGGAAAATAGAGCTAAAGGACGGCAATTGAGCCAAATTTATTTTCAGTGTCTTTTTTAATTTGGCAATTCACTCTTTCGGATGCCGTTGAGGCACCCCCAAACACTGTTCACTTGTGGGTGGTAAGCTGATGAAAATGTGTATTTTATACCCAACAGCATAGTGATGTGCCCAAACATCTAATTTGTGGTCCATTTTCAGACCTGAGCACTTCACACACTCACCACCTTGGTAATACCTCACATACGAGGAACTTCACAGCACATGTGGCATCCGGATGTGTGCATTAACCTGCTTCAATCCATTGGTATAAGGGACATACAACTACTAGTATTTATCTATCAATGTTACAAATGTGAAGAATATCTACAGTCAATATGCAAATGCTGAAATGGTCCAGTAGAATGGGGTATTGCTCACCTCACTATTTGCAAAGTATGTCGAGCGTTAAACTTCTGGCACATTAAACAATTTACAATAAAATTGGTGACATGTTCAGGACAAACCAGTCCTCTGAAATCAATAATACAAGGCACTTTCTTGATGTATGTGCTGAGTAATGCAATTGGTCTAGTGCTACTGTGAGCAGCCCTAGGGGAATGACTGGTTTCCCAGGGCCGTCCTGCCATCACATTGCCTCTGTGGGGGACAATGAGCTCCCCCTTTGTTTCCATAACTCTTGTCCTTCTGGTGGTGTCCTTCTCTGTAATTTTTCCTATAGATAGTGTATTAAAACCATCCTTCGTCACCATGGTACGTGCACATGTCTATTTGTGCGGAGTAGTCGTAATATCAGATATTTCTGGAAAATGTGCTGCTCTTTTTGCATCAAGATTGGCGGCCTTGTTGCTGTGAGAAAAAAATCTGCACCTCTGGCCTGCGCTGGCTGATGGGAGTTGGAGTGTGTCTATGAGCCTTTCCAATAGCAGTGTGCGCAATAGCACCTGGAGCATATCAAGTGCTGTATGGGATTACCATAACAACTAATTATGGACCCAAATAACCAGACAGACTCAAGGAATATGGCAAAGTACTACTTTATTATCATACCAATAAAGCAGGGAAATCTGGCAAACATATCAAGTCGCAGCTTACTCACTCTCAAATACATTTCCATTACACAAAGGCTTTATAACTCAATATGCTTCAGCTATGACACCATCCTAAATGGCAAATAGTCAAAACATATTGGGCAAAGGGATTCATTACGGGAACATATATACCTATAGCTTAATTAGGTTTTTGTAACATTATTGGCTGCCATCTTTCTGGTAGGCACTCCTAGAACAACCTCTTACTACATATAATGCAGATACTAATAGAATACTAGCAGCAGTTTGACTTCTGTAACAATGTATAGTCCATCATCACATAGGCCACCCTGATTATTTGGCATCCTCTTCCAACCTTGGACATTCAGCTTGTTAGAAGCACGTAAGCAAAATGAAACCCAGGTGCAGGGAACAACATCAGACAACTGCCCACTTGGCAAATTAGCCTTGCCATCTTTCATCAGTTAGGTTCTAAGCCAAGGCCTCTTCTTCGTACTTGACCTTCTGGCTGTTCTCTTCTCCCAAACTTTTAAGGGAGTGAAGGTACATTGCTATCTTTGTCTGGAGTGTTATGAATAGGCCTTGTTTTTTGGTCTTCCATCACGTGTGAGGAGACTATGATTTGTCCATTCTGTCCTTTTAATTAGTGCTATTTGATTCAATTATACTGGGTGTTATTACTCTCTTTAGCCTCTGGAGACTGGGTTGCTCTGTCTTGCATATGCTGTCTCCATTTCTAATTGTCCAACACTTGGCACTTGCAAATGTTTATTCCTTTGCTTAATTTAAGAAAAATATGTCTTGCAAACATGGGTTATCCTCTTCGACTCCTTTTGTACCTTATTGTTGCTTCTCACTGTGGTATCCTTGTTCCTTAGCCAAATAAATATTCTTTGTTCTTGCACGATTTTATATTTCAGTGCCTGTCAGCCCTGCAAACTTGGTCTCTCTTCTTTGTGTTCTTAGCTTAATTTTATAGAAAACCGACGCCCATCTTCCCAACATGGCTGTTTTACCCATGTTCTATTTACTACTGTAGCAAGCTTCTATATTTTATATCTACCATGCGTTTCTCTGTATATACATCTATTGCATCTTTTCTTACCTATCTACTCAGTATAAATGTTTTCTTCAAACCCATATGTTCATTTACTTTATTACTTCAGTTACATCTTCATTCTTTGAACATTCATATATCGTGTCAGTGTGGCCTTGTGTCTTTTCTTCATGAAGTCACTTTATACCTGTCAGACTTTACTTATAGTTCTTGTATGTCTGGTGGTGTCTGCAGACTTCCATCTACCACTTCAGTTCTTGGGTACATTTGGTACGGTTGTCTGAGTGCATAACATATTTCATATCTTCAATGCAGCATTGAGAGGATACCAAGTGTCATGCATAGTGCTTTCTTACTGCTCTTCCAATATGATGGATGTGAGGGGGTGGGCTCCATGAGTGACGTGTACTTTTCCTTCTCTACAAGCATATGCTGCACTGGTGTGCCATCTGCATGTAAGAAACCATGCCTATTCCAACGTGACAGTCCTGAGTGTACTGTTGACATCACGTAGGTAGAATTTGAATAAACCATTACCGCCTCTACTTCATGAGCTTTGCGTTCCAAAAAGAGCACTACTAATTCTGCTGCTTGTGCTGTGAAATGCACGGGCAAGCTTGCAGTTGGCACTGTCTGAAAGCTGCAATTAACTTTGGCTTTGACTACTGCTGTCCCACTGTGTCATTCACCAGTGCTTTAGTCTATTGATGATGACCCATCAATGAAGAGAATCATCCCCCCTGCTATGGCATTTTCCTTGTCATGTGGTATTTCCTCATAATAATTATTGTATGTAATGCAATCATGCATGTTATCTCTTTCTTTTACTGGTTCTGTTATAGATCTGTTTGGATTTACCACTCAGCACCTGACAATTATAATCAATGGGTTTGATATAATTACTTCCTAACCGGAGGCTTTCTGTGTGGTAAATGTGTTTTTGGGCTTTTCAAGTATGGCAAATAGGGCATGATCAACATATATTGGAACTGAGCTGCCCATTTTTTATACTGGCAGATTGTTCAATTGCAACAACTGTAGCCAATGCTTGCACGCAGCAATAATGACCTTGCATGACTGGATCTAAAATCACTCTGTAGAATGCTAAAGGTGTGTATCCCATGGTAGTTTTATGTGCAAGGAAAGCCATCATCACTACTTCATTTGAATCAGTGAATACAAATAATTCTTGTTACGCTCAGCTGGTCTCTGCGGGGGCGTTGGGGCACAGTTGGAGCCCTCCCAGGAGTTGACTCCCTCAGATTGCTTCTCTCCCCCAACTGCTGTGTTTTCGTGGACCCGGAATGCTAGAACTGTTCCTGAAAGAAGATTAGAGGCAGTGAGGATAGCGTGATGGTGTTGCGGTTCCACTCGACCCTTTCGTGCCTAAATGTAGTACGCAGGAGTTTGCCCATGCAAGCTCACCTGTTTTTATGTAAGGATGAGCTCTCCGTCCTGCTTCCTTCAGCAGGGGCGCTGTGGATAGACCTAGTTGCAACACTGGCCCAGATCGCAGAGGTCCAGGCTGGCTGCAACCTTTCCGTCTTGAAGGTAAGTGTTTATAACTATGTTTATTGTCCGTATTCTTTATGTTAATTCTTCCCCAATGATTCTTGTTCGTAACCATGTATTGTTCTCTCTTCCCCTTAGTGATGAAGATGGCTCAGGAGCGCGTAATGGTGAAAAAGTCTATTCCGGATGACCCACTGATGGTAAGTAGACAATTCTAGAAGTTGCGCCAAGTTCGTGAGTGGCGATGCTTTAACGTGTTAAAGTCTATGTGATTGCTCCCCTTGTGTTTCTTATTCCCTTTGCAGGTGCGGCTGGTCAGTGTTAGCTGGTGAGCGGTTGCCAAACTCCTGCAGGCTGCCGGAGATGAAGATCTACGTGGGTGCTACGCTCAAAGATGGCCCCGTGTTGCAGGGAGTTTGGGACAGGTAAGGATGTTGAGCGGCACCCGCAGAGGATGCGAGAAGACAGGTAAGATGAAGGCGGCTGCTGCAGAGTCCTAAGCGATAGCGGTGCTTCTTCGGGCGGTGGCATGGCTGAATAAAGGTAAGATGCGTGCGGCAACTGCAGAGTGGGAAGCTGATGACAGAGCTTCCAGTGATGGTGCGGCTTCAAGGGAAGATGCACGCGACGGGTGCAGAGTGGAAAACTGATGGTGGTGCTTCCTGTGATGGTGTGACTGCATCCAGGTAAGATACTGGATGTTTCTGAAGACTAGAGATGCACGTGCTGGACCAGGTAAGATGCTGGGGGGATCCGGAGACAGAAGACGCACGTGCTGAACCAGGTAAGGGTCTTCTGGACGGCGATAAGCGTTACGCTGCTCTTAGCAGACTAACGCGAAGCGCCAGTATGCAGGTGGGGCCAGTTTATATAGCCTGGCCCCAGCCACTCCCCTTAGGCCCCGCCTTGTGGCCCCACCTTGCTCCTCCTCCTGTTTTCTGCACGTGCCTTGCCTGGTACTAATAGGGCATCACCCGGTCTTCTTGCACGTGTCTTCTGTGTTCTGTGTGCTAAGCACACTTTGTAATGAGCTTGGTGCCATAGGTGCCAAGACTGGGTCCATTGGGAACCTGCAAGAAGCAAAGTGCTGGGCCCTTGCCCAGTAGCCATGACAATTGTTCATTGTAATCGGGGATCCCCAACACCGGAGCTGTGCTGATAGCTCACTTCAACTCATCAAACACATCTATAATCTCGCCTTTCCAGGCCATATCACTGTTATCACTCTGTGCTTCTTTGAGTCTTTTAAAAGTGGAGTGTCCTTTAAAAGTGGCCTTACATATGTGCTGTAGTCAAAAACCCATGCCCTGCATTAATTGCAAAGGCCTAGAAATGACTGTAACCCTTTCACTGTCTCTGGTTGTTGTGTCTTCATGATAGCTTCTGATATTTCAGGAGTCAACTTCCTTCCATCTTTTGATATTAACTGGCATATACATAGTACCTCTGGTCCTAGTTTAACTCTGCGATAAGTGAACGTGGTGAAATACTGGGATTCTTCACGCAAGGGGATAGAAAAGAAAGTATTATTTAAATTGATCAAAGCAAAATATTTACCTTTGGAGGGGATGTTACAAAATATTTTGGCTGGGTTTGGGACCAATGGAAACACTGCCTCAAAAATATTCTTCAGGGGGCATAAACCCTGAATAAATCTCCACAACCATGTCACTTTTTCCCAGGGTACACAGCTGTGTTACATAGGTATTGTAAAGGCACTAATACCCTTTGCTGCACTAATGCAGCACTAATGCAGCAATGGTGTCATAGATACATTTGTCAACTTCTTTTGACGTGTACTCTTTCTCGGCTAATACTGTAATCAGCTTTACTGAGTCTCTCCTGCACTCTTCCTCCATGTTGCTGCACACTAAAATGTCACATACAAATTGTATTACTATGCTGTCAAGTTGTAAAGTCCATCTGTAGCACTCGGTTGAAGACCGAGGGAGATTCACAATACACCTGGAGTAACCAAGTATGTTTTAGTTTAATACTGCGATACGTGCACAAGGTGAAATACTGGGATTCTTCATGCAAGGGGATATTAAAGAAAGCATTATTTAAATAGATCACTGTAAAATTGGAGGGGATGTTAAGCAATATTGTGGCTGGATTCGAAACCAAAGGGCACACTGCCTCAACAATATTGTTCAGGGGGCGTACTTCCTGAATAAATCTCCACAGCCCCCATGTCTCTTGTTTCCCAGGGTACACAGCTGTGTTACATGGGTATTCTGAAGGCACTAATATCCCTTGCCGCACTAAGGTGGCAATGGTGTCATAGATACCTTTGTCAGCTTCCTTTGACATGGTATATTGTCTTACTCGAGGTAAAATAGCTCCTTGATTCAATTTAATTTTGACTGCCCCCACCTTTTCATTAGATCAATGTCATATGGACTGCTGGTCCACAGTTTGCTCTGTAAATATGACAAATCTTCCTGGAGATAGGACAGTATCTTCTTTACTAGTCAAATTCTCTGAGGTATATCCCTATTTTTCATTTTTAAATGATATGTAAGATTTATATTAAACATCACTTTGTCATCTGCGTCGTCATCTGTAAACAAGCTTTCATCTGTTAAGTCTGTCAGTCTATACCCTTCATCAAGAGCCATCACTGTTCTCCAGATTGCCCCTTCCTCATCAACTCTGTGCAAAATTACTCTGTCTTCTCTCACTATTGTAATTGAAATTTTAATTGTGTATTTGTAAAGCGTCTGTACACAAGTGAAGTGCTTCAAAGCACTTCAAGGTGGGAAGGGAACAAGCGAAATACGGTCGTCATTCTTAGGCCTTGAAGATTCCAAATGATATAACAACAATAACTTGCATACTAGGCCACAGGAATGTCTACTAGTGTAATTGCATGACAGAGAGTGGGGAGAGAAGGGGGTGAGGGGATACAGAACAATAACCTATCATACTAGGCCTGGTGACATTTCAGATGTATTGCTGGTTGGTCGTCTAATGCTCCTATGCATGAGTATTTCAGGCACAACAAAGCTGGGGAGGAGAGACAGAGGGAGGACTTTTCCATTGTGAAAAAAGAAGGTGATTCAGAGATGAGCTGCTGCAGAGTAGTCCGGCACACAGGGGATAGCTCAGTCGAAGGTCTCTGCAATGCCATCTCTGAGAAAAGCAAAAGAGAAAAGAGTTTGAAATGGTCATGCAAAGGTCACAATAAAATCCCTTAGCACAGTCAAAAGTCTTCGAACGTATTGATACCCCAAAGATAGATGGACTTCCCCCACTTCAGCGAGAGGTGCACAAGTTTGAGAACGGATGAGGGGAACTTGTGTGAACAGAAGAGAAGAACCAAAAGGGATCTGAGCCCCACTGAGGGGGATCCATGATCTGAGCCTGACTGAGGGGGGATCTATGATCTGAGCCTGGATGAGGGGGATCAAACATCTGAGCCCGACTGAGGGAGATCACTTGTGTATTACAAAGTGATCTGACCTGAGGGGATCCAGGGTAGACTATGAGTCACTCGAAAGTGAACATTGTACAAACGGGAAATCTGAGCCTGATTTAGGGAGATCCCAATATGAAATAGAAAGCGGAAAATGTCAGAGCCCGGCTGAGGGAGACCTAGAGAAAAGAACATTGAATCAGTATATTGTTGTATATGGAATAAGACATTGAAATACCAAGAGACTTAATGAGAAATGAAAGGACGCTATGCTAAGAGATTTTGGTGTGCCTTAGAGACTGCCTCCTTATAATATGAAGTCAGAGTGTGCTCCAGGTGCTACGCTGTTCTGCCTTGTCTCGTGCTGAAAGCATGGGGAAGGGGAAGTTACAGTTACACAGTCGTGAACTATAAAGCCCTGTGGACCTTTGATTTTTCACTCACTGTTTCTTTACACAAGTCATTATCCCACACCCGTTTGTTTTTTAGAGAAAGGTATGACAATAGGTTTAGTAGTATTGGCCATCTCTGTGTTGACACAACACAACTAGGACAGCGTTTTCTTTATTTGATGGTTGTAGCTGGCTCCCATCTGTAGATTTCAGGTTAGATAAGCGTTTATCAAACCTCTTTGTTGAAATTCAATAAACACCCTTGAACTGTACTTATTGTGTCTGTCATACTTCTGGCACCAGTCCTTCCTTACACTCATAATAACGTGTACCACGTGATCTTTCATGACCGTTGTCAGAAACTTTCTCTTCATCTTTTCTCTCTTCATTTCATCACAATCCCCCAATATACTGGCAATCCCCTGTCCTCATTTTGCCAGGCCAATATAATACTTCTGAGGGTCTTCAGCGTTGGGTCTCCCATATCAGCCTTACAACCCTTCATGCCCCACGGGGCAGCCTGTGGTGACTGGATAGGGCTTTCTCCAAAAGGGGCTCTTGGGGATCTCTCTGTGTTTGTGAGTAATCTCATTCTCTACAGGTCACCTCCACAGCCTTTAGGGATGCAGCAAGGATCCCCGATAGTCCATCGACACCTAGTGAAAAATCACCTCTGCTACCATCTGTTAAGACAGTCTGCAAAGTCCCCAATTACACCGAGGTTCTGGAGCCAGATCAAACCATACTCAATAACAGAATTAGACAAAGTGAAAGGCAAAACTCAACTTTAATATCATTGAAATAAGGCAGGGACATCATACAAGCATAACAATCTTGGCACTCTCGACATGCATATCAAAAACAACAGTTTATATATTCAATATTCCTCATAACTGACATCATACTGTAATCTTAGTCACCACAATCTACAGGGTGCAGGGACTGGTTAATACTGGTGACAACATATACATTCTGTTATATTTCTGATTGTGTTACCCTTGTCTGATGACTCCTCCTGAGGCCACCTTTAAATTGATAAAGGAAAACATATCCATTACTACAATAAGTTATTGGTTGAATATGTAATGGGTGGCCTAACATCAGGGGTTTTGATTAGTTGGCTTTCTACTGAGCAACTTTGCACAACTGACAGGTCGTCAAGACATCAGCCAGATGGGAGCAGGGGGAGAGATGTCCAGGGACTGCTTTCTTTCTAATTAAAGAATATACCATCCCTAATTTCTAGACCATGAGCCTTGGTGATCTCTTTGTATTTGGCCTTGTGAGGCTTCTCGTGTCTGGGGATATGTGTCAGGAGTAAGGCAGATGTCCTTTCTGTTTTTGTTGAAAATGAATAGACCGTGTTCTTCAATTATATGTCACGTGCAATGGGACCATGTTTGGAATTATTTCAGCCTGAATTTTTGGGGATTTAGCTAATATTGATGCAAGTGTTATGGCTTCTTTTACCACAGGGGACTTTCTTGAGTTATTCTTCATGACGTCTTTTGGTTAGGAATTGTCCTGCACCTGTCTTACAATGGCTGGTTATACTTGTATAAAAACCTTAATTAATCTGGGAATATCTTCTTGTGTCCTGCGAATTGCTATCTCGTGCTTTCACTGCAATGCTCTGACTCTCCCTTAATTTTTGGTAACCTTGTCTGTGATTGCCAGCTCCTGCCTGAGCGCTGCACGGACATGTATTTCTGTGGTTTCAGCTTTTTTAGTTCTCGTGAAGTCTTGAGGTCTTTCATTTACTTAGAATCTGGTTGTGATTTCCATTTTGGAAAAGATGGCTACCCATTACATGTTGCATTTATATGTTAGTGAGCAATATTTGCGTTTCGTTCATATTGTATTAATCTTATACAATGCTATTGTAAGTATTCTTCATGTCATATGGATGCTATGCTAATATTTTTCATCTATAAATGCATGTGTTACCTAGTGTTCGTTTTCTTCATGTTGAGTGCACATTTGCTTCATGTCTAATGCATGCACATTTATTGTCACACTGTTGCTTTTGGCTTTACTCGTGCCATCACCAGCTTAGATTGTGTCCATCTCCTGCTGTACCTGCCTGGTTGCGCATGTCTTAGTGAGTAACGCTTCTCACCTGTGCAATATTGAACTGGGGTAGGGGTAGAAGCTGTGGATGACATATTCATCTGCCTCTTAACATCACTATATTTTATCACTCAAAATAGACACATCTCATCATTACATCTCACCATTACCTTGGCCTGAAATTTTCTCTGGCACATACTGAAAGTCACACAAAAATGTTTCCTGTCATTTTACCACTAGGTGTCTGCATGTCATTCAACATGGGTCAATGCTCCTAAACCTGAAGGCCTTACTCATAATACATATTGTTGCACTGTCCTCAGGAACAAAGGTGTTCAGGCACCTTTCAAAGCAGTATTGATGGTATAAAGGTTAGGGTTCTCGGCTAGGGAGAAGTTAGCACCTAAAAGTGTTCATTTCTTTCAGACATTTAACCAAGGCGTCAGTTAATTGCTGATAAAATTAGTTTATGTAGACTGAGACAGTTACAGTCGAAAAACATAGTTTGGAGGTATGCATTAGATATGTGGAGTTTGGTTCTGGGAGGCAGCATTTTGGACTGTGTCAGCTTGTCATTTCTCTCATTTCACCCTTTGGCCCCATGTCATACTGTCACCAATAAAACCAGCAACGATAAATGTGTGATAGATATTTAAGAATAAAGTTCTATATAAATCTTTCATCAGTCATAGTACCAAATGTTGGCCCACCCTAGATTTGATCTACAACCGTAGCTCGCATTTCATTCACCCACTGTGCGTTAATTCTAGGACAATGTAGAGCGACAGTGGAGTACATTATAGTAAATAGGGAAATGTGACTGATTTATGTTGTAAAATTATACTTTGCACACCGCATTACAGAATTATTAATTTTGTTACAATTGTAGGCAGTTGTATATAATTTTATATTCTAATTAAAATAAATAACTTAAGGAGAGATTAAAATCCAGTTAACAAGCTTGTTCCAAGTCATATCCCAACACTTCCAATGCTGTGCCCAAGGGACAAATGCAATGTGCTCAATCCCAGCATCGTGTTCCACTAAAAGCTCGCCAGCATACTCTGCAGCATAGAATATAATGCCACATGTTGGGTATGGATAAAACCTTGTGCAGGCGCAGTGCGGTTTGCATTTAGCATCACATTGTGGAGGGAGTGATAGGTGTAGATAGTCTGCCTTTAGGCCTATTGTTGATGGAGAAATAATCAACAATATTTGAGGCGCTTCACTGAGATACAAAGTCTTGAATCATGATAAAGGATGCATTATGTGTTGGCCAGTATTAAAAATGTAGATCATTTCTGTTTTTGCAATATCATTTGGGATGACACAGAAAAACGACCATAACAACACCAACTTATTCATCAAACTCTTAAGCAGGCTTGTTTCCTTGACTGTAAACAGTCTGCAGAATAGCTGGAGAAGTGAACAACTGCATGGTTGAAGCAGAGGATAGCAAAAACCTGGAAACTGCTAAGGTATTTGTGTCCTTCACGCTAGTATGGTGTGAATCGGGCTTGTCCTCTGTTGAAGCAAAACCAAAAGTTGATGGCTGGAAGGTTTTGAATAAATCATAACCACAGGCACAGCTCTGGGCAACCTTCCAGACCATCATTTTCCAGCCCTCCAAGCCATTGCAGAAGGGGAAATACCATATAAAAATCAGACTCGATACCACCATAAAAGGGACAGTCCAGCCAGAACTGCTAAGTCACATACCTTCTGCATGAGACCACAAACATCCCTGGACATGTTTGTTATGTTATGTTATGTTATATTATGTTATCTTATGTTAATTAGTTATACAGCACCAAAGCTCTTAGGCATCCAGGCACTAATCCCGACAGAAACAGTAAAAGTAGTCCGGAGTTCATTTCCTACACAAAAATTCTGGTTTTCAGGCTTCCTGATCACCAGGTGGTTTTCCTCCTTTCGTATGCACTCAGGTAATTCATTCCATGCTCAAGCTGCCAAGACCGGGAAGGAGCATCCTCTTCCCTGTGCTCTTCTTATGCAATCTATTTTCAAAAGAGGAGCTTTTCCTGATCGCAGGTTCCTCGAGAGTCGGTGTATTATAAGCCTGTCCCTAAGGTACTGAAGGGCAATTCCCAGAATACATCTATGGGCCAGAGTCAGTATCTTAAAAGCAACTCTGGCTGCCACCGGCAGCCTGTGTAGCTCTTTCCTAGCAGCGAAAATAAAGATTTTCCAAAATGACTTACTAGAAAGTCTTAATTCTATAAAAGACACAGAGGCCAGCATTATGCTTCTCTTTCTTTATTTAAATATTTAAAGAAAGCTCAGCAGCAAGATATTTTACACAGTGCACCTCAGTTTCATACGTCTTATGTATGTAGAAAAGGTGCACAGAAAATATATAACAATAAAAGCTAACAAGAAACATCATAATATGTCCTTTAAGTCCTGAAATAACATAAAACTTCATTTCCCAGGAGGCCTGTGGAAAGTTCAACATGAGGTCACCAAAATGTGACCTGGATCCTCCAATGAGTGACCAGGTCCCCACATAAACAGTCTTGAATATGATGCCACTTCCTCTTTCGAAGCTGCAAACGTGTCCGATAGAAGAATTGTAACTGAAGCCATCTCATAGTAGAAGAGAGAAATGTGCCATGGATTAGGGGGTTTGTCTGTTGACGCTGTCAAGAGAGAGATAGAGAATTGCAGTTAGTTCATGTATATTACAACCCTAGTTCCCTTAGAGGGGTGGGAGAGAAATACATTGTGTTATTTGGAGGAGCAGTCCTGCATTCAAAATCATGTAACAATTTTTGCAATGTACATATAATCATCAAGCGTGATACATTTCAATTTCTCGCCGGGTGGGATAATGCTCGCCTCTGTGTCTTTAATAGAATTAAGACTTTCTACTAAGTCATTATGGAGAATCTTTATTCTATGTCAAGACCGGAGGCTCACATTATGCTCATTTAAAGCTTACTTACCACAATGGATGCCGACTGTTCTACCGGTTTCAGGTTGAATTGCTTAAATACAGATTCACTTGCCCAGTCAGCCATTTTCATGATATCTTCCAGTCGGATTCCGACTTGGAAGGCCTTAGAAGCCATGTCTCCTCTCACTGAGTGGGCTCCGAAGTGCAAGGTATCTATTCCTGCTTGGGTTAAGTTCCACCGCACGCAGCGTGCTAGAGTTGGAGAGGAAACTGCTTTATGAGGTTTGCGTAAGGCTGTCAATAGTTTCCCATTTTAGGAGAGGTTCTAAGAAGAGCCGTAACTTCTTTGTAAGCCTTCAGGCATCTGACTAAGCAGAGGTTGGGCTGGTCTCTGAAAGCAGGATAAGAAATCACTATTGAGTTGCACTTCGTCCTCCTATGTATGTGGAACACTATGCCAACAGGGGAGAAGGTTCTGCCCGATAGATCGAGGGCTCTGACATCAGAAACTCTCATACAGGAAACGAGGCAGAGCAGTGTAGTGAGTTTGCCGGATAGAGCGGTGCGGGATAGCTCCTCATTATCTGGCCAAGATAGAAAAAGGTTCAGCACTTTGTTAACTTCCCAAATCTTACCGTAGTGAGACGGAGGTGGGACTGTAAGTCTGACACCCTTGAGTAGTCTGAAAACCAGGTGGTGCACTCCTGCTGGGATCCCTTCTATGGGGTCATGGCCTGCTGAAATGGCAGAGCGGTATGCATTAACTGTTCTGTAGGCCAGACCTCTTTCCACTAAGGATGCTAGGAAATTCAGAATTTCCTCTACAGGTGCCGAAACTGGATGTAAGCCTTTGTCTTGGCACCAGTTCCTTAAGGCGTTCCCTGAGTTAGAGTATCTTTTGAGAGTGGCCGGGGCCCAACTCTATTCAATGAGGCTGACTGACATGTGAGACATGCCTGGAACTCTACACCTCGACCTGAAATCCTCCAGGCTGCTGGAGGAGAAGGGGGTGATGCTGCCCCGCAGAATCCAACAGGAGATCAGGAAATTGGGGTAGATGGATTGGAAAATCCTAAGAAAGTTCCAGACGAACTGAATACCAGGTCTGAGAGGACATGGGACCCCAAACCTGCTGAAGTCGAAGGAAGACTTCTCTGTCGAGTCTCCCGTCACTGTAATCGATCGTATGTCGGGAATACCAATCTGCCACTACGTTTTTAAGGCCTGGTAGATACTCTGCCATGACCAAAATCCGGTGTTCTAGACAGAAATGCCAAAAGTCTGGGTAGTTCCGCTAGGGGTCGAGATTTGGTGCCACCCAGATGATTGATGTATCTTACTGCTGAAATGTTGTCCAAATTCAGTAAGATACAGCAGCTCACTCTGTCTTTGGCAAAGGAACGTACTGCGATGGAACCCACTAGGAGCTTGAGGCACTTTATATGCATCTTGAGTTCCTGAGGTGACCAATTCCTCCTGTGGCCACTGGACCGCTTCTCGCTCCCCAGCCGGAACGACTGGCGTCTGACTCTATCACTATATCTGGGGCAGTTCCAGGCCTCCATGTGTGGGAGCCACCAGTTGAGTTCTGTTCTCGCCTCTGGTGATAGTGTTAGTCGCTGTGAGTAAGAGACTGTGGCCCTCATTCCAACCCAGGCGTTAAGGGTTTAATGGCGCCATCGGCGCCGTTAACCCTTAACGCCTGATTTCCACCTTAACGCCTGCTTTTAGCAGGCGTTAAGTACCAAGGCGCTAAGCGTCCTTGGCGCTAATTACGGCACCGTAATTTACGGTGGCGTAATTAGCGCCTTCCCCACTCCCATTATGCCCTATGGGGCACAAATGGGAATGGGGAAGGGTAAATGGGGATTGGGGATTTACCGCCCCACTCACCTTGGAATGGGGCGGTAAATCCGCCATCCACCATGGTGTAACCAGAGTTTACACCATGGTGGTAAAGTAGGGAACTTACCATCTGGGTTGGAATGAGGGCCTGTGTCTTAAATGCTGTCCTTTTAGCCTCTGTAACTCTCGGTAGTGTAGAGGTCTGGGAAAGATAGCTTGGATAGAGGAGGAGAGAAGTCCTATTACCCTCGCTAGGTCTCGAAGAGATACATCATCCCTGTGCAGTCTGCAGATCTCCCGTTTGGTGGAGTGAATTTTGGCCGTCAGGAGATGGAGTTGAGCCGATTCGGTGTCTACTACAAACCTAGAAACTCTAGGTTTCTGGATTATTGCAGGATTGATTTCTCCCAATTGATAAGGAATCCGAGACTGTGTAGTAGGTATGTGGCCAGCTTGGTCTGTTGTTCTACCAGAGCTTGAGATTGTGCCATGAAGATAATATCGTCCAAATATATTATCAGCCGGACGCCTTGTTCTCTTAAATGTGCTACTACTGGTCTCAGGAGCTTGGTGAAAGCCCAAGGAGCTGAAGAGAGACCGAATGGTAGGCTTGTGACATCCCAGTCTCGGTGTTTCCAGTAGAATCTCAGATAGCTTGTGTGGTCCTGATGTATGGGCACCGCAAGGTACGCATCGTTCAGATCCAGACGCATAAGCCAGTCCTTGGGTCTCAGGAGGTCCCTGAGCATGTGAATACCCTCCATTTTGAAATGTTGGTAAACGATAAAATCGTTGAGAGCCTTCAGTTTTATCACTGGATGTACTTTTTGCTTCCTGCGTACCAGAAATATGGGGCTGAAGAAACCGCCTTGGCTTGTGCAGGGGTGAATCACTTGTTTCAACGCTAAACTGTGAATTTCCTTGTCCAGCGCTACCTCGTCCTCTTTGGACATTCTAATCGGAAAGGGGCGACCTGTTTGAAAGGGTTGTGCAAAGAATTCTAGGCGCATGCCGCGAACTGTGTCTCTGACCCATGCAACCCCTGATAAGGAATCCCATGCATGCGCAAAATGAGCTAGCCTCCCTCCTATAGGTGTTTGCGACGCTGGAGCTGCGATAGGTAGACTGACCTGTGGTTTGTTGCTGTGCTGGGCATCAGACAGTTCTCCTCCAACGCGACCTCTTCCTCACCCTCTCGAAGGGAAGAAGGTATCTGCGTGATCCTGCCAGGCGTGTTGATCCCTGGATTGCTGAGGTCTTCGATCAAAAGAGTATCGGCCGGAAGAGCGACCTCTACCTCGTCCGTCCCTGGTGAACATTGTTGAGGAGAAAACTCTTTTGATGGAGGATTCCACTTTGTCTAGTGCAGTGAAGGTGCCAACAAATTTGGACATCTCCTTCACGAAGAAGTCGCCGAAGAGCAGACCCTGGGCAGCGGCCCCGGATTCCTTGTCTGCTAACTCACTTAGCTTGGTGTCAATTTTGTAAAGGATACCCTTGCAGCACTCAGCTGATATGGCACAGCTGGCGTTCCCCAACAAACAAATGGCTCTTTGAGCCCAGCCCGAGAGGATTACTGGGTCGATAGGTTCACCTGTGACTATGGCTGCTTCAGGATCCATCATCTTTGCTAGCGGACCGGTGACGTCCAATACCCTGTCTTGACCTATGCCTTTTTGTGGATCTTTGATATTCTTTCCTAAGAAAGTAATCATTTTGGAGTCTAACTCCGGTGTCAGGGCTACCTTGTCTGGGATTCCCGGGCATGGGCATTCTGCTTTGAGTCTCTCTCAGACTTCTTTGTCCAAGGGCTTCAGTAGCCTGTCTTTAATGTACTCTGTTGTTCTTGAAGATGGTTCCCAGTCAGTAGATCTGGGATGCACTAAGTCTTCTGGAGTAAACATCCCCTTAGAGGGAGAATGTTCCTTGGCTGGTTTCTTAGGGATGGGGGCTGGCGCAATCCCTGAGGTTGAAGGTCGTGGCCCTATTGTTTGCGTGTCTTCATCGGAGGAGACGGGAGATCGGCTGTTAAAATCATATCCCTCTTGGTCAAAGCATTGTTGATATCCCTCTGGCCTTGAGGGTCTGGTACCCCTGTTTTCTTCCTCGAGGTAAGAGGGTCCATCGGCAGAAGGGGTTTCCTTCCTATTCAAAAAGGCCTTTTTCAGCCTGGAGAAGGTGTCTGAAAGGGCAGCAGTGGCTGGTTCTGGCTGGCTCGGTGGGGGGGGGGGTTGGGGAGGGGGTCGTAGAGTCTTTACTCAAGTGAGCCGGAATACATCCCCCATCTGAAAGGTGCTTTCTCTTTTGAGTCTTCTTTCTTGGTAGGGAGTTCTCTTGTAGGTGCTACTCATGTTGTCCAGGAGCTGCTGAATAGGCAGGAGCATTTCTGATACAGCTTTCTTGATGCTGGTCTCCACTGTGGAACCCAGCACCTTTTCCAGGCTGCTTGCCATCGCTACTTCATCTATCTCATAAGTATCTTCCTCATATTCAGACCAATCCTGGCCATCATGAGGGAAGTACTGGGCTGCCATATTTGTAAATTGTACCTTTCTGTTCTCCCTTTATCTCTTCTTTTTTGTTTTAATGTTTAATTATAAATATATAAATATATTCTCATATATAGTCAATATAAGTCAATCAATCAAAATGTAGGCAAAATCAGCTTCTGTCAATCGCGATCGCAAAATCGGTTATGAAACGTAACGGTAATGCGCTCGCAAGCGCCAGTATGCTGAAGAAAGCACCTGCTAGAGCAGGAGCTCCCTCTGGTGACCACGGGCGGAACTGCGGTCACACAGAGGTTGAAGCCGCTGCTTCCCCAGGCTCTGCAACTCAAGCCGAGTCGGGGAAGCGAGCGGAGAACTATGCCAGTGTTCGTGAAGGTGGACCCTCGCGTTGTCAAGATATACGGCTTATTAAAGCCAAAAAGGATGAAAAAATAACGCGCAGTACTCTCCAACGCCAGCAAGAAGCAGCTGGCATTGGAAAGATCTAATCACGTAAGCTGAGGACGCGTAGAGCGTCTGTCAGAAGAAACAAAGGAAAACTCAACTCTTTGAAGGATGTGCCGCGAACGTTAGCGCTAATACGAGGCATCAAATGTGAAAAACACATATGAAACAATAAATCTAAACAAATAGATAATAGCACAGTTCTAGAATATGATGCACTTATCTCTTGCTGTGAGCAGCAAAGAAAGAGGAAGTGGCATCATATTCAAGACTGTTTATGTGGGGGTGGGGACTTGGTCAGTCATTGGAGGTTTCCAGGTCACATGTTGGTGACCTCATGTTGAACTCTCCACAGGCATCCTGGGAAATGAAGTTTTATGTTATTTCAGGACTTAAAAGACAGTGGGCCTCATTACGAGTCCAGCGGTAACCGAGGCGGTAAAACCGCCTGGTTACCGCTGGACTCATATTACCATTCTGCCTCCAGGATTCCCGGAATTACCGGGGCATTACAACCCCGGTTTTCCGGGAATCACAGAGGTGGAATGGTGTTAATCCCCATTCCCATTGAGTCCTATGGGACTCAATGGGAATGGGGATCATGGAAACACCGGCAGCATCTCGTAATGCTGTCGGTGTTTCCTCGTCCGCATGCAGGCGGGCGGTGTTAAACCCGCCAGGTCAAACCTGGCGGGAACATCACCTCCCGCCTGCAGGAGTCGGGATCAGGCGTCCGGAAACAACGGTGGCGGCGAGTTTACCGCCACCGTTATTTCCGGACCGCCTGATTTGTAATGAGGGCCATATTATGATGTTTCTTGTTAGCTTTTATTGTTACATATTTCTGTGCACCTTTTCTAAATACATATGACCTATGTCACTCAGGTGCACTGAGAGAAATATCTTGCTGCTGAGCTTTCTTTAAATATTTAAATAAAGAAAGAGAAGCATAATGTGAGCCTCTGGTCTTGACATAGAATTGGGTCTTTCTTTGTCAGTTTAAAAACAATGCGGACCGCTGGAATTTTTACTCGATACTCGCAATAAGGAGTTACAGTAATCCAACCGCAAAAGAATAACGGCTCTGGCCAACTTGGCACAGTTTTCTTTCGTAATCATTGGTCTTATTAGCCTTAAGATTCTTAAGTAGAAGTTGGTATGTCTAACAATTCCTTAAATCTGGGCATCATTGTTCAGGCTTGCCTCCATGTACACCTTTTTTACATTGGCCACTACCACAGTTAGGCTCTTCTCTATAGTGAAGCAACCATATGATGGATTCAACTTTTTCCCTTGCTTGTCTGGATCCATAGATCAATAGCTCAATTTTAGCTGCGTTCAAACATAACCAGTAATTCAACATCCAGTTCTTGATTCCCTGGTATATGTTTGTGAGCTTCTCTTGATCCTCTTGAATAGTTTCCATTTATCTCCATGGTGAGCTGAAAGTCGTCAGCATAGTGGGAGAAAAAGAATCCTAATCTCTCCAACTCTCCAAATCCAGGCGCAGTGGCTGTATATATATATATCGGGGGTGGCAGGTCTGTAAACGCGCATTTCCTTCCTGTTTTTCTTTACACAAGCTTTGTGAAACTCAGTGGCAATCTGTTAAAGAAAATACAGCCTATGCACACTGGTGTTGGCTGTACATGCATGAGAGCGAACATTTGTTCAAGTTTTTAAGGGGCAAGCACCTCACTGACAACACAGTGCGTATCAATTATGACAACACAACAGGAAAGGGAAAACCTGCGAAAAGCACAAGCGTCATCACTCTTTTGTGAGAAGCAATCCATTCCTAATAAAGACACACCTAAGGAACAAGCATCAGAAACACAGCCCACAATGAAGTTAAACTCTTACGAGAACTGGAGAAGCTGCAAAAAAGAGAAATCAGTAAATGGTGGGAGGAATACTCTCTTCAAAACTACATTGATGTGGGACGCATCCCTAGAGGTCTACGTATCCTCACCACACCCTCGTTCGAAGAACAAGACCCTGCCATGCTACAAGAATGGGGAGAGTCCAGCAACACCTGTTCTGTAAACTTCCATAATATTTTGATTAAATATGCTAGAATGGACAGATATAAGATACTGGACAAAATACAGGAAGTTGAGGAACAGCTGCAGCATATAGAGGCAAGTGAAGAGGGTAAAAACATGCATATTAACATGGAAAAGGGATACAAAACATTCGAGGAAGATATTAAACTACGTAAGCAGAGCAAATTCATTCGAGATAAGAACGATTATGAACAAGGGAGAGTATTAACCTTTGCAAAACGCTTTGACACACTTAGAAAAAAACTCCCTATTCAACCGCTTACTACTACAAATGCTAGTTCTACAGAACCATCATCCTCAGACATCGACACAACTGAAAGTGAGAGCGAACGACCCCCAAGAAAACTGCATTTTTTAGAAGAGATGAGACTGCTGGGCATGGAAGGCAGACTAAACAATGGCAAAAAAACAAATGGCAGAGGACGTGGCAAAACAGTAGGCCAAAGAGGAAGAAAAAAACAAGGAGAGGCAGGCGCAGTATCCACAATGAATGTGGAAAAACCGGAGCGCTTAACACGCTCTGGAACAAAGAAATGAAGTTAATCACTCCTGCAACAGCAGATATGTCCATAATGAACCTCTCTACACATGTACTGACCTCAGCTGAAAAACAAGTACTAAAGCTGGGGTTAAACTTTTGTCCTACCTCTGTTTATGACTATGCCGAAACCCGCATAGACTTTGACAAATATATGCGAAAGATCAGGCTAAAAAAATTCTTCGCAATGTTCCCGCCTAAGCCAAGGCCTAAAGTCTGCAATCAGGGATACAAAGATATCTCAATCCAGGACACTGACCTCCTGCATGATCTCGAAGATTTGGAACGTGAAAGTACAGACCACATTGATACCATCGATCAAAACTTTGAACTAATGAATGTTGATGTTAGCTGGCCAGGGAAAACAGCACTTAAAGTTAAATCTCGATTTAACCCTATGTTTAATCCGGGAGGCCATGTAGAGGCATTCCAGGACCTGGTCATCAATGATCTTAAAAAGATCCAGAAAAAATGGGCCCCAGTGAGAACAAACCTCACCCTTGCACAACAACACACAGTGAAACAACTAAGTGCAATGACGGAGTATATAATCAAACTGGCAGACAAGGGAACTAATGTAGTCATCATGAAACGGACTGACTATATTAAGGAGGCCCATAGACGACAAATGGACAAGAATTGCTATGCCAAACTACAGGTAGATCCTTCACAAGCCATGAGTGTTCAACTATCCAATCTTTTACAAACTTGAAAGGGGAAAGATTTACTAGATGAAGACATATGTACATTTTTACATCCCAAGTTTCCTATCATTCCTACAATTTACTTTCTGCCCAAAGTCCATAAAATCCTGTCCAAACCTCCATGCAGACCAATAGTTACACTATGTGGGGCATTGTTGGAAAATCTCTCATGTTTCGTTGATGAAACCTTGATTACTTTTGTCATCACCCTACCTTCCTATTTGAGAGACACTAAAGATTTCTTGAGTAGGATCTAAAGTATACCATGGGAAACCTCTTTTCTTTTGACAACATTAGGTTTAGTCTCCCTTTACATCAATCAGACACTCTGATGGAATTAAAGCATGTGAGCACTTCTTGTACACCAGGTCCATGAATTACCTGAAACACAGCCTAATGATACTAGAGATGATTAAACTCTGTTTAACCAATAACTGTTTTCTCTTTGATAAAGAGTTTTTTATCCAGCTCCAAGGCACTGCTACGGACACTACGTTTTCCCCCTCATATGCGAATTTGACAATGGTCTGGTGGGAAAAATGTGTTGTTTGGCATCCCAATAATATCAAATATACAGACAAAATAGCACTGTGGCTACGCTACATTGATGATTTGTTTGTCATCTGGGATGGTACTGATCAGGAATGGTTGGACTTTGTGAGGGTATTAAACTCTAACGAGCTCAACCTGAAATTTACTGAAAGTCACAGTAAAACGGATATTGTATTCCTGGACATAAAAGTCTCTGTGGCAAACGGCGAACTCACCACCAGCCTGTATAGGAAGCCAAATAGCTCCAACATTCCATTACATGCGAAGAGCAGTCATCCCACGGCCCTGAAGTGGAGCATTCCCTATGGAGAATTTGTTCGCATTCGAAGAAATTGTTCCAACATCGACGTCTTTGATAGCGAATGTGCCTTGATGGCCCACAGGTTTAAAAACCGTGGGTATCCAATCAAAGTATTGGAAAGAGCATTTTTAAAAGCAAGGGACATGAACCGCTCCCTACTCTTGGTTTCCAATTCTGTCCAAGCTAAGACCACGGATAATACGGACACACGTCTAATTTTGACCTACGGCAGTGGTGCACAGAACATTCGCCAGGTGATACAGAAACACTGGCATGTTCTCCAGTCAGATGAACACCTTGGTGAACTACTGGCATCCAAAGCGAACATCACCTTCCGTAGATCATCCTCTTTTAAAGATACCCTTGTACCAAGTTTCATGAGTCCTCTTCACGACCAATTGGGAGCCAGTTGGATGAATATCAAAAGGACAGGCTTCCAAAAATGTTATAAATGTAAAGCATGTACTTACGCTGTAAATACCAGTTGCTACCTACATCCTATTGTAGGAAAGAACATTAAGATTCTATCTAGGATTACTTGTGAAACTGAATTTGTGGTATACGTTTTAAACTGCCCATGCAATAAGTGGTATGTCGGCAGCACCAAAGGTAAACTGAAACTGAGGATGCTACAGCACATTAGGGCTATTAAGAATGCTGATCCAACCTACCCTATGGCCCTTCATTTCAAGAACAAACATGGCAGTAAATTAGAGGGTTTCACCTTTTTTGGAATTCATGCCATCAATAAACCACTAAGAGGGGGTAACCGTGAACTTACACTAAGAGGATTGGAAACCAAATGTATTTTAGACCTCAAAACAAAAAAGCCCAGGGGTCATAACCTCGATGAGGAGTTATATACCTTCCTGGGTACCTGAGGCCTTTTTCAGACTCTTTCCTAGAACTATTTGCAATGTATTTATATGCATCTTACTGTGGTGTACTAATCATTCATTCCTTTCTAGGTATAGATTGGGTTAAATGTAGTCTTTGCTGTTGCTTGAAACATGAAATACATGTTTTAACTATACTGGAGTATTTTATGTATGAATATTTTCCCCTTTTTTTGATTTTTGAGTTATTCTGTGTGAATTTATATACATTGTTGGTTTGGATTGTTTTCTCTGTAGATAGAGTGGTGTTTTTTCCCCTTTTTTAAGTACTGTTTAAAGATGGGTAGCTGTCCAGGTTTAGGTACTTATTGTAAGCGCCCTCTCAACCCGGAGATTTTTGGACTTGTTTTTATTTGTCTTACTGCTAAAATTCGAGATCATTGCAAATGGGTGTAACACATAGTAATTTTTAAATACATCCAAAACCTATTGTATTTTTAACTTACAATTTGATGCATGAATATGGGCAAATATTTATTCAATATGACTCATAGGCAAAAACAATTTTCCTTTTAAAAAGAATATGGATACATAATGCACTTTGCACTTTAGATCAATGCAACAATTGCACGCACTTAGCACTTTATCAAAAGAGGGAATGTTTTTTCTCTTCCCCCCTCTTTTTTAAAAAAAATAAAAGCAAGCAGTCCATGCATGTATTGATAGCTCCCATAGATAAATAAATATTAGGATATTTGTATCTATATTCAAACATTTGTCTATTGAGCACCATACTTATGGATTACATGCACGGATGGAGAGCACTATGAACTTCATTTCTCGCTGCTTTACAAATATAAACCCTTTCGGTGTTAAAATGCATTTTTGCACTAACCTCTGTATGTTCTTTCTTTTGCGTATATGCACAGCCTAATTGAACGGGCAATATTATTATCATGCCTTTTAGCATTTCCCATTTTTCGCTGGTTAACATATATTACTCTAGCATCATACTTTCAAATGTTTTCAACAAAGTCGTTTTACTTATACACGGCTTTCACATTATTTTCACCATGCTAGTTTAAAAAACAGCAACTGCATCTTAATACTTTTTAGATGTGTGGTTTATGTGAAAATGTATTCTATGTGTAACTACCCAAGATGATCATGTATCTTTTTTAATGTTTAAAGATGTCCGCTCGGTAAAAAACCAGTTAATAGCAGGTAGACACTCTCTACACACAATCAGAGAGTTGTCAAGGCTTTAAAACTATAGTCCATCATCTGTGTTGTTTGTAACCTACGTGATCAAGCGGTTTGCATACCGCGAAACGCGTTTTTATTTCTATCAGGATGTTTCCCTTTCCTGATGCATAAACACTAATAAAGAAGAACATTTTCTTTTGTTGCCAGGAATCTTTGAGGTGTCCGGTTTCCTCTTATTTGTTGCAGGGACCTTTTTTCCTCTGCTCCTGCTCTTGGGAGTGCACTCCACCAGCTGCCTTTCTCAGGAAAAGCTTCTTTTTGCCATATATATATATATATATATATTAAAGAGCAGAGGCGACAGACACGCTCCCTGGGGGACGCCACACTTCAAAAGAATTACCTCTGAAGCACTATCACCCCAATACACCCTTGAACTACATCCTTCCAAAAACGATTGTACCCAAACAATTGTTGTTTCTGGTAGCCCCCCTATCTGCCATGTTGCAGATTTGCACACTGAAGATCAGCAATGAGGATTCTGAATGATATGATGAGGCCTCTAATGAAGCAAGGGCTCTTCCATCCCAAGATAGGGAATTATAGATTGCTCTTATTTATCTCAAACCTATTGAAACTGTCCATAATCTGCCATTTCCAATGGACTTTGAAAACTCTCAAATGGGGTGCTCGTTCCCTTGTAGTCACTGACCGCAGTGTGGGCAGAATAGGCACATCTGCGAGGACCTGACGTGAAGGTCACAGAACAGTCAGGAGAAGAGTAAAGGGAAACATTGGAAAGACGCTTTCCCTGCTTGTTCTGCTCATCCACATTGAACAATGGTGGGTCCTAAGTGAACTTAAAACATCCAAAATATGTACTCTATAGATTTGACATGCTGTGATCAGGATTCCCCTGCAAATGTGTTTATTTACGTTGATGATTTCCTAAACGTATGTGTGCTTGTCATTGAAATGATGCTGAGCACACCGAAGTCACACGATAGAAGACCATGCAGAGGAGATGTGGTTTCGGACTCCTAGGCCAAAATTAAGCGTTCTGTCATTTTTGTCCTGGAATTATTGCAAGTGATAATTACTCTGACTACACATAGATGTTTCAGGAATCTTCCCTCCAACTCTTAAAAGGCCACCAAGTTGGCATTAAAAGATTCCAATGTTCAGTAATCCTGTAAATAAACATGTTTTTTTCATACATTTTAAACAAATCAATTTCCACCCCTATGTTCAGTATGGAAATGGATTGTCTACAGACGTTGGTCATACAGCTACTGTACTGTAATCTCCTCATTATTCACTTAATTCTACTTTGAACACTTCTGATCTTGCCTTATATAATTTTTCTCAAAGGTGGCCACCCTTCATGTGGCTGGCCTTCAAATCTTCCATCCTTCCATCCTCTACAGTTTCTCCAGTTTTGCCCTCTAATGTTACTATGGGCCTCATTACACGGTAGGCGGTGAGCCATGGCGCTATTAGCGCCATGGCTCATGCCGGTAAAATACCGGCACCGCCTTGGCGGAAAGGGGATTTACCGCCCCATTCCAAAGTTGGAGGGGCGGTAAATCCCCTTTCCGCCATTGCCCTTCCCCATTCCCATTTCTGCCCCATAGGGCTCTATGGAAATGGGGAAGGCGCTAATTACGGCACTGCAATTTTGCGGTGCCGTAATTAGCTCCGAGGTCCCTTAGCGGGTTGGATTTTAACGCCTGCAAGAAGCAGGCGTTAAATCCTCCAACCCGCAAAGGGACCTCGTAGTACGGCGGTAAGGGTTAACGGTCACCGTTGCCATTAACGGTGACCGTTAACCCTTACCGCCGTCCGTGTAATGAGGCCCTATCTCTTCTTTTTCCCTATTGCTAATGATGAGGCTTCCCTTCTGTTAACTCGAGCCCAACCTACTGCTTCTCGATCTGATTATATCCACTTGTTGCCTATTCCCAAAGTTTATCCTTCTCTGATGTCCTATCTTACCTCTCTCTATAACATTTTACTTCGTACCTCGACTTTTCCATCTTTCTTCAAACAATGGTCTATTCTTCCTATTCTAAAGAAAGCTTCATTGGCTTCTTCTCTTCCATATATCTTCAATCCTATTTCTCTTCTTGTATATATTTCTAAATTACTTGAACATCTTGTTTACTCCCAGGTTTCTACTTTAGTTTCCGATAATTCTATTCTTCCTTGTTTCCTGTCTGGCTTCCGGCCTTTTCCTTCTACTGAAACTGCTCTTCTTTCTGTGACTCTTTGCTTTCTGCTAGTTACGCTAAACACTCTTCTTTTCTTAGTCTTTTGGACTTGTTGGCTGCTTTTGATACTACGGATCGCACTCTATTATTGTGTACTCTTTCATCTTTTGGTTTCTCTGGTTCTGTTCTTTCTTGGTTTCGTTCATATTTACGTAATCATACTTTTTCGGTATCTTGGGCTGGGTCTTCTTCCTCAAGGTTCTGTCTTAGGTCCTTTTCTCTTGTCTCTTTACACTTCTCCGCTGGCTGAAGCTATTTCACCTTTTGGACTATCCCATGATTTTATGCAGATGACACTCAGCTTGTCATATCCTTTTCCTCTTGTACTTCTTCTATTCATGATAATCTTTCTGCTGTTTTTTTTGCTATTAATTCTTGGATGTCTGATCACTTTCTCATCTTAAATGCAACTAAAACTTAGGTTCTGTTATTTCCTGCTAACACGATTCCCCTCCCTCTCCTCCTCCCTTTAGTCCATCTACGGCCCACCATTTGGGTGTTACCTTGATTCTGATTTATCTTTTTCTCATATCTCTATATTCTCATGTGCCTGACTCTATCATTTCTATAATATCCAGAACGCCTTTCCTTTTCTAACTGTTGAGGCTATTCAACTTTTGATCTTCTCACTAATTATCTTGCGTCTTTTTACTGTTGTATATCTCTTTTTGGTCTTCCAGCTTCTCGACTTGTACATCTTAAGTCTGTCTTGAATGATTCAATTCGCCTACAGGAATAGGGTGTGCTGCTGGCTAGGGTTAGTGGTAGGGAACACATTGAGCGCCTTGCAAATTGGTCTGTGAAAAAATTACCTGTACCTGTCCTTGTTTGTATGTGATACTACAGCAGTATATTTTACAGGAAGGTCTATATCCCCACATGAGGTGTAACTGTAAATAACTTTCCCTGAGTGGTTTATATCACTCCACTTAAAAACATGATATTTCTGTCCCTTTACTGTGGATGTTTTATTAGTTATATATTTGCAGATGGTGTGTAGTTTAAATACTGTTAGCAATTCCTTCACCCTCAATGCGTGAATCAGGATACAAAAGGTATGCAAAAAGCAGTAGCAATAAAATAAGTTATTAGGCTAGACAGAGCTCAAGAATTTCCACTTGGTCACTCTTAACTTATAACAGCCGAATTTTGAGTTTGCCGGTATTACCTCTGCCGGTAATATCGTCAAACATTACTGCTAGTGCATGTGACAGTTGGTGTGTGCCCGCACAATTCTGCATGATTCCGAGTCACAAAGTCCTTTCAGTTATTTACCAAGTTGTAGTCCCATAACTCTCCATGTGGTGCAATAATTACTTCACATTCTAATTTCCTCATGCAGTACTGCTTTTAAGTAGAGATAATTATCTCAGCAAAAAAGCAGGCAGAAAAAAGAGTTTCGGAAATTAAACTTGGACTTTGGTGGACTGGTAAAAAAAAACGGTAATTGTAATGCAGCATATAGAAGTTGCTTTTGTAGGGAGAACACCTCCAAACAAAAGCAGGGGGAAATCATTTTTGGAAATTAAACTAGTAATGTTAATAACCGGATGTTTTACCTCTACTGCCAAACTTGTATTCAGGCTCCACATCTCCAGTTCAGTATGAGATTTCACAGGCCGCTATGCCAGATGAACAACCGAATTTCAAAACTCATACCGTCACTTAATAAATACACAAATAAATAAATAAATACCATCTCCCATTAGCGCCAATCTTAATGCCACTGTTTACAGAATGTTTGCTAAATCGATGGATTATTGCTCAATCTTATCTATTAGAACCTATGTATATATAGTTACGTCACATATCAACCCTACATCATCGTAATCAGATAAATGGCATTTTATGTAGGTGAATTGGCATTCCAGGTCCTGACCTTCTGACCAGCAGGATGAAGACAGACCTCAGTAGTAAGTGCTTGATCCACGGTGCTATGTGACCTAAATGTGAACAGGAGTTGTACAGATATGGCTTACTAATTACCCCGCTTTAGGTAGATTATTATCTGTGAGTGCTGCACAGTAGTGTGACCCATTGAAGAACTCTAGTCAAGCTTATTACATAATTGAACTGATCTGCTGAGACAGTCCCTTGCTTGATGGAGAAGAGAGTAGAGGTGGCCATCATTCATCCTCCTTAAATCAGCTGGTGTCCAGCTCAGGAGGCTTAGAATAACCAAGCTGGCTCAGCCGGGTCTGTTTACTATTCAATCGACTCTTGGCCCCAGGTGAATATTGAACATAGTATGTGATTATTTTTTTTTTTATTTTTTTTTTTATTGTTTAATCAAAATAAGATTTTTACAATATATTTATCACGTTGCATTTAATGTCCTTATCTTAACATCTGAATATTTGTTCGTATCATCTGGGCTTGTCGTTTTGCTTCGGCCATAATCAGCTTGTTGCATCGTTATTGCCTTTGAATAGATCATTCACAATGAACTCTAATATTTTTGCTGTGATTATTTGCCAGCTCGTTCTGTCACCCCCAATGAGCCTACACCACCAGGTTTGCTCTTCCATCCGTAAGTCATCATGTAATTCAGGCGCGAAATAACTTTTTCTTATAGTGCATGTCGCCGGGCAGCTCGTCAGGAGATGACGAATGGTTTCTTGCATTGGAGGCATGGTGTTTTGGCAAAAACGACAATTTGCTGTTGCAGATAAACCTCTTATATGCAGGATTTCATTAGTTGGCAAGAGATTTAACCGCGCTCTTAGGATTAGGTTTCGTGCCTGTTTGTTCGGAAATCTCTTTAAGAAGCTTTGTAGCTCATTTAATTTACTTGTGTTACCTGGCAGATGGGAGGTGAGTCTTAAAGTGGCGGCTGTTTCGGTCGTCTTCGCCCAGTCTGCTTCCTTCAGTTTGCGCACAATTCTGCAAGGATTGAAGATGAGATCATCTTCATTGGCAGCAATGGTGTCTAGGAGCTGGATGTTTTCTTTTTGCCATGTTGAGAGCAATTCAGAGTTGCCTGTGTCCATCTCACGTTTTATCATGTTGTACAGCTCATTACCGTCTACCATTCTACATTTTCTGTAGAGCAGTAAGGCGTTGCAGTTGACCGTGCATTGCATAGACTGTAGGCTCAACTCGCGTCTTATTGCTACACCTGAAGTTGAACTCGGCAGATTCAGCACTGCTTTCCAAAAGGACGCTTCTAATTTGGGCCAGGTGTTTTTAGGGATGGTCGGCATGGCCTCGGCGCAGTATCTCATTGCAGGCACCACCTTCATTTTGTAAAAATTGATGGTTGGTTGTAAGGAGAATTTTCCAAACTTGCGATCAATTGTTTTGGCTTGTGCAGCTAGTTTCTTGATCTTAGTGAACAACGTGGCTTGCATGCATAGTTCGCCTTTTGTACTGTCAAGAAGTACTCCCAGGTATTTGAAGGACTGCACCGTCTCAATTTTTGAGCCTCCAAGGGACCATTTAAGTTTTTGAGTTTTCTTTTTCTTGCTCTGTATTATCAGTACCTTTGTTTTGCTCTTGTTAATTTCCAGGAAGTTTTTTCTTGTGTACTCTTGTAGTCTATTGAGTCGACGTTGGAGGCCTATTGGTGTTTGGTCGAATAGGGTGAGATCATCCGCTTATAGAAGTCGTTCTGTTATCGTATTTCCGATTTTTGGAGGAAAAGCGTGCGTAGTAGTTGTATGCACTTGTAAGTCGCCTATGTAAAGGAACAAGGCTGATGCTAAAGGGCATCCCTGCTTGACTCCTCGGGTAGTTGGAATTTTGTTGGACAGCTCACCATCGCGGCTTAGACGTACTCTCATTGAGGTGTTGTGATGCAAAGCTTGGATAGGTGCTAGAATGTCTTCAGGACAATTCCACCCTCTTAATTTCTTCCAGAGCTGGAATCTTTCAATGCGGTCAAAGGCTTGCGCAAAGTCAATAAATACGACAAATAGCCGTTGTTTGAGTTGCAATGCTCTGCTTTTTAAAATGCTGAACGCTAAAATGTTACGCGCTGTTCCAGCGTTTTTTTTTAAGCCTGATTGTAGCTGATCATTGCATTTGGCTGATGCCGCCCACAATTGAAATTTCTTTAACAGAAGTGATCCGAAGACTTTGCCAATGCAGTCGAGCAAAGCTATAGGACGAAAGTGCGCAGGGTCCTTTATATCTCCTTTTTTATAGATGGGAATTATGGTCGCTGCGGTCCATGATTGAGGCACCGAACTTGACCCTACACAGCGTTGAAAGATTTTGCTGATGAAATTAGCCCATTCGATGGGATGAGCTTTAAGCTCGAAGTTGGTGATCCCATCCGGGCCGGGCGCTCGTGAGTTTTTAATCTTTTTGATGATTTCTAAGATTTATTCTTTGTCTGCTAAGTTGATCCACTTTACTGGGTGAAGCTGGTCCTCCTCTACATATGTTGTTATAACAGATTTAAACACTTCTGCAAATTGTGCTTCACAGGTGGATTGTGAGATGTTGCTAGTTATTGTATTTTCCACTGAGTGTTCAGCTGTTTTTAATAAGGACCAGACGTCTCTTGCGTTGTTCGTTATTAGTGCTTTGGTGATGTTTTCTGCATCTAGCTGGTAGAGGTTGTGTCGATGCGAACGCACCCAGGCTTTGTACTCAGACTTTAGGTTTCTTTGTGTCACAAGGCCGTCAGCAGTTGGTTGGATTTTGCTTGCAATCCTCATGGCTCTTCTAAACTCTCATCTTCTGGCCACTAAATCGCTGTTATATGAGTGTTTTTTAGTGGCACTAGTGGTCTTCGTACCTGTTCTTATATGCGTATGTGCCTTTAACAAAGGCTGGTAATCAACTAGTGTAGTTTCTGTTGGCTGTACTTTGCCTTTGTATCTTTGTGTTAGCTCTTTGATTGCAGCTGTACTTAGTTTGAGTCGAGTGCCTCTGGCGTTGTTCTCGGTGTGCAAGGCAACTCCAATAGTCTTAACAGGTTGAATTTTCCAGCTGGCCTCCAAGGGATTGTGATCACTGGCTAAGGTGCGGCGTACATTGAAGAAGGTGGTAATGCTTAGCAGTGGTTTGGAGACAAAGATGTAATCGATTGTTCCACTCGAATCCGCACGTTCCCAAGTGGGTATTCTGTTAGGTTGATGGAACGCGCTGTCGAGGTTGTACAATTCACGCAAATGCATCAGGTCTAACCAGGCTTTACCTCGCTGTTCTGCTCCTGAAGACTGTTGTTTGTGTCCAGAGCATTTTTGAGGGTTGCAGACTACATTTAAATCTCTGCATATCAGTAGGGAGGACGTTAACAGATTAGTCAGAGCGTCGTCAATTACCTGTTCACACATTGTTGTGAATCTGTTTTCCCCAATTCCAGCATGGTTCCAGTATGCGTTGATGATGACTATGGTGTAATCAGTTTGTTTGGCATTGGTCATCTGTTTCCATGTGACAGTTACTGCCAAGAGGGATGAATTTGCAATCAAGGTAGTGTCAATGGAGAGGCCGCAACCTGTGCGGCAGGCGATTAAAAGCCCCGACGTTGGCCGACCTAGAAGGCCCTTTTCTGCTGGTGCCAAAATTATTTGGTATCCCTCTATGGTCGGGGGGCTTGTTAGCCAGGTCTCTTGTAGACATATGATGTCATATTTGCCTAGATTGATTTCACCTGGAATTGTTAGGTACGAATGCCCTCTTGTATTCCATGAACATAATTTCACTTCGTTGTGCAGCTGTTTGAAATGTTGCTGTAGGGCTGAGGTCACTATTGTCGGATTGCTATTTTTTCCGATGTGTTGCAAGAGCCTTTGGTAACCAAGCCCAGATCCCTTTTTTATTTTCCGTGGGAGGGCTAATGCACCTTTCCGTGGGGTTATTTTGCACTGTTTGTGGAATGCCTCTTTTTGTTTCACCAATTTTGTGATTATTAAAAAGTCGAATGGAGGAGAATCAGCATTAACACTCAAAGACAGATTGCCTCACGCAATCCACTTACATTTAGAACAAAGACTAAATATAACATGTCCACAAAATGTTATGGTGAAAAACCATCACAGCAAAAATTGAAATCTGAGTGCACCTCATGGTTGGACCTCCTGGGACTCAGTGGAGGTCATTGTATCAGTAAACTGTCAATGCGCTACAAATCACTTTGAAGATTCTGCTCCCACAATATTTCCCTGCACTGCTAGAGTACATCACTGTCTTCAAGCTGATCCCACAATACATGTAAGCAATCATTCTTTTAATCACTTTTGTATTGTGACACCCACCATGTGTGCCAACATTCTCATGGCATTTTTCTATTAGGGTGCTGACATCACATCCACACACACAGTCCCACTCACACACCCACACATGAACTCACAGAAAAATACATCTATGTATGCAAATAAACAGACAACATATTCACTAACTGACACGCATTTGCAAACACACCCACACAGTCATTCAAATGTTTACAAACACACAGACATTGCATAAACTTGGAAATACACTTGCATTCAGGCGCACATACAAACACTTTTAAACTTGTCTTCACACATCTGCCGCATTAGTCATCAAGTTCACTCTTGGCTGGAGGGGCCCAAGGCAGTGGGACGCAACATCATGTTATAAGAAGTGGAAGGAGGACAATGTAGGATGTTTGGCACGGGGGGGATCTCTTTCTTGGTTGCCTAACAACAGCAACATATTGTATTTAGTCAGAGCAGTATGCTGCCACCCCCGGAGCAGAGTAATTGTCAGTGCCAACCAAGTGGGTGCTAGGCGAGTGCACCAGGACAGAAGACAGCTCCAAGAGGGGGTTTCACCCCTTTGGTTCTGCCAATGGATGTAATGAGTGGTGGGAGCATTTCTTCAATTAGGGTTTACCTGAAGCTGTCGGGTAAGGGTCAGGCAAAAAGCGGATGGATAGATGCTCCACAGGAAGGAAACCGCAAACAAATTATTTGTATCATTACAGGAATCTACAAACCCATATTCATTGGAATGCCTTGGCATGGTTGGCTTTGCCACCTTTCAGCCAAAACGAATCAATACATGTAAAACATTTGCTAGGAAGACATTATTTACAGGGGGTGGAGCCCCTGGAAGTGATTCAAACGCCAGCCCTTTGACTAGTAAAAGCAATGGCTTGATTATTTACCAATAATCTTCATTACACCATGGCCTCTCTTCCTCATCACACTAATTACAAATTAAGGTTTATATATCTTCATGGTGCAAGGGATGGGTTAGTTTCAGAAAAAGAACAAAAACGAAAAGAAAATACAAGATAAAGGTGTGATAAAGCCGATGAATGGGGTGGGGTATAAATACTGTGACAGAGCTCAAGAAGACTTACTGTAATGAGGATTAGATGTAAATAATCCAGGCATTTCCACCCTGTCCCTTTTCCTCATAACAGGCTACAATAGTGGAGGGTTTAGCAAGTAGTAGTTCATGGCTGAAACCTGGTCTGCATTAAGACAAAGCAGAACATGATATATAGGTACAAACCAACGAAGAAAACAAAGCATGCAATAATCCACACAATTAAATGGTTAAACCCCTTATCCAAATGAACACCCTTAGAAACGATTTTGTGGATTGAGTATACTCCTCTAAGCAACCACTTGGTAGGAGCACTGAAAGCAAATATGTCACAGATTACACAATCTGGGAAACCATAACTAAAGATCTAGAGACAAAGATTTCTGGTGAGAAGACATGCATGAAGATAAAATAATTGAGAAAGGCATCCCTCCCCCTCCACCAGTCGGAACACCATATTAATCAAAGGCAAGGAATCCAGAAATCAAATGCAAACGCACATTTTTGAGGTAATGTAATTTATAGAAAGTTGTCTTCTATAGCACACTATGTTACTTTGGCAAAATTATTGCACGTGGCCGGCACAAAAGTGGGGTGTTGTGGAATTTGTAAAGAAGTGGAAAAGGCAGATGTTAAACCTGAAGTGATGATGTGTAAAGGTCTGACGCTACCAAGTCCCGAGTGCTGGTAGGTTTCTGTGTGGTTTGTGGCACTGACATTTGTGTATGTGTTTTACCAAGGAACCAAGAACTTTGATGACAGTATTGGGACATGCAGTTAGTCACTAGTGTGGTGGTGTGGGTGACAGAGCTAAATATCAGGGAATCTATGCACTGATCTATGGGCTCTTTGCTAGAAGTTAAAACATTGTGTTAAGATGGTTTTAGTATGCATACATTTGCCATGCGTGTGGTAGTCCTTGTAGTGTGATGGTGCATGGTGATAGAGATGTGAGTTTGTTGGTGGGACAAAATGACTACTGCTCTGCAGTAGAACTGGTATAAGTAGTGGCTAAACCATCTATTCAACCACGCTACTACTAAACCAGCAGTGAGGCTGATCATAAAGTTGAAACAGACACATCCTGATGTGTATACCTTCTTTGCCTTTTGTGGTAACATGGACCCTGTGCAGACTATACTCTCAGGAGGGGTGTGAATACAGCAGAAACACAAACAGTAATAGTACTATGAGTCAAAAATAACAATGTCCAATTAAGGTTCAATACAATTGTATACTTTAGTCATACAATCACATAACTTGCAACAAAATAAAAGCAAAACCCACCCATGTGAAAAGAACACAAAAAGAATACCAACATTGTGTAAATTGTAGGGAATAGCACTCTGGGTACTTGAACAGTCAAGCAATTGTTATAGTGTAGCTTCAAAAGTTATGTCTTTGTGAGAAAAAGGGCAAACAAGTGGCTCACAAACCTTTAGGGTCCCAGCAAGTGGACAAGGGGGACTGGAGCTATAAACAGCACATTGTTATTGTTATTGGGTGGTTTAACTGCATCAAACTGTGCTTCGCTTTGCTTTCCTTGCAGTCAAACGCGGTTTGAGATACTGTGAGTCGTGTTGACATAGGTATCTAGTCAGCATTGAGTCAGCGTCTAAACGAGGCTCATTGTGGTTCGAGCTGGCATTTAATGCAGTGCAGTTTGAAAGGTCCAGCAGGTTTGGAGGTTGAGTCGGTTCGAAAATATGTTACAACTGGGTTGAGTTGGCATATGACACAATAGCCTCCAGTGGTTTGAATCGGGGTTCAAGTCGGCTCAAGGTGAGCTCCAGTAGGTTTGATGCAGTTCTCGAAGATGCATTGATTCAAAGGCGTCTTCAGTGATTAGTCTTTGAGGCAGTAATGAGGGCTTCTGGCGCAATTCAGCATGGAACTGGCTTAGGGGTGCAGACAGGCAGTTGGAGGTCATGGATTTCTGTAAAGCAGCTATGTTCTGTCAGCTTGAAGGTCATCAAACGCTGTTCAAAAGAGGTTAAAGGCTGTAAAAACAAGGTTCCAGCTGCTCTTGGGGTTTCTGGTTTCCGGGTTCCTTCACCTTCAGGGAGTTGCTTGGTTCCAATGCATCTGGCAGAGTGGCAAACCTCGGTCCGCAACAGTTCACCCTATTGTGTGCTGGGCATGTTTGGAGCAGGGGTTTAATTTGCCTTTAATAGCAACGGTCTTCAACTCTACAGTAGGGGACTGTGGAGTGGACTGCACTTCCAACAGAGATTCAGAAATGTATTCTATTGGTGCAGTGGTGTATTGATGCTTTCTGCTGCTCTAGGACCAAACCAGTGCACACACTCCCCACACTACTCCACCTCTGCCAGACTCTGCACCTTCACCAGATTCTGCCCATTCAGCAAACTCTGTCCGTGTTGTCCAAACTACACCCTCTTCACTCTCATTTTGTCCCCCATTTTGGCTCTATAACATTATAAGGACGTTTTTAAGGTTGGAGGGATTCGAAAGTTAATGTGCCCTCTCTATTCATTCAAGCCTGTCATCTTCTATGTCATATTAGTTGAAAGAGTGTTTTCAGATCTCTGCTGCCCAAGATTTAGAGAAGACAGTGAGTCCTACAGTTTAGTGCAATAGGGGTACATGTGACGATAATTGCCTACTTTCGGTCAAGTCCGAAAACAATCTTTTAGAGTAAGTGACAAGAACATAAGCTGTCTGCCAACTGGACACAAGTCAGAGAAGGTTGAAATGAGGAAATGTGGTTGCAATGCTAATATCTGGTTTCTCTCACAAATTGCCTGTTGTCACTCTACAAGAAGAACCTAGGCTGGTCTTTAATAAGAATGCAACATAACTAACTGTCTACATCCGGCCTTGTGAAATGGTAAAGTTTACAAATGAAATATATTCAAGTAGTACAAGCACGTGTTATAAAAACGTTGAATACAAATAACTCAACCTCCCTCTTATGGTTACAGCTCTGGTGTTAGCAAGGGGAAAAATGGAAATAAGGCAAATAACATGCTGCAACCTCTCCAATCCCTTTGGCTGGAATTTTAAAATATGGCACAATCAGTGAAATTTGGCAAATCTGCCTGACAGTTGGAGAAGGTTCTTTGAACCTTTGGCTGAGCATTCTTATGGTGGAGTAATGGATAAGGGCGGCCCTGAACATTCATGTATGGGAAGCAACAACATTCCTCATAGCTGCAAAAAGCATGCACCTTTTATAACAAATTAAGTGGTGCACACTGTTTACATCATTGCTGTCTGTGAAATTGTTCAAAATACCCAACACTCCAAGAATAAAATTGAACAATGGATCAGGCGTTCCACCATAATATTTCCTTTATGGGTGGGAGTTAGGCTATGGGTCTTGCCAGCTTGCATTTAAGGTAACTTGAAATGTTTGTTAACTCGATAGAGTTGGTTGGATTGAACAATACATAGGAACATTCTGAGATGTGCGGGTATAGATAAAGACGTCCTGCTGTCGTTTGAAGTAGTGTTTCACAGTAAAGTCATACCTTGAATTTAAAATATAATTAATGTAAAGATCACTTATAAGCATCACACTTATTCATTGTGTGACATATTTTCCAGTTGTCTCTCCTAGTAGTACTGAGTGTGCAGCAGAATGTAATCAAAGACACATGATAAACCCAGCAGGGATGCCATTTGCCTGCTTAGCACTGAGCAGCTTCTGTAAGGATGGCTGAATGGATATCTTGATGGAACCCCTTTAGAGCTGTGAAACAGTGTGTCCTTTGGCACACGTTTTTTGTTCTCACCCTTCTATGGCTTGTTATTCTTTCATAGGTTTCTTGATGCACTTGCGCCTTCCGATTTACTCTTCGCCTTTTTAACTTCTCTATGATCTATTTCATGCTTGAACCTTTTGTATGACCACAGACCTCTGAAATGTGGGGCCGTGCAGGTAAATGAGTGCTTGCTTTTGAACATCATTTTTGTTCCACCTGTGCAAACTATCTGCTTGTCTTAAGCATAGGCATGTGTTTATTGTAAAATCATGCATCATTTTTAACCTTTACTTTTCTGAAGATAAAACCCTAATTTTTACAATGGTTTAAAAAATGCATGTCGTGTATTTGAATATAAAAGTGATTACTTAACACAGTGTATATGTTTATTGTTTAGAAAGAACTCCAAAGATAATATGAAGTGGCACCAATAAAACCAATGAGGTTTTGGCTCTTTTGCATATTAAAGAACATTTTGGGAAGAAAGGAATGACCAAAAAACTTTATATCTGTCATATATATCTTTATATATAAATGTCATATATATATATATATATATATATATATATATATATATATATATATATATATATATAACTGAATCACTACATACCTTACGACACTGAGTTTGGTACACGTTTTCTTTTTATTTGTGTTATTATTTTTCCACAAGTCACCCTAACAATAATGCTTTTGTAAATAGCAAGCATATATACAAGTTTGGCCATCAAAGACTTTAGTTGTCAGAGTGGAATTTCTGCTAACAGCTCAACATTACTCACAATATTGGACTAGAAACAAAATTGGCTTTATGACAATCAGTGAATTGAAAATAAAATGCAATACAATGCTGCTCTTTTGATAATCTGCTGCCCGAGGTTTGGGCCTAGTAAGCCTTATTGTAAATTTGTCTATTACTTGGTGTCCAGGAAAGGACTGAGGAAGGAGTGGGTGACCCCTTCCTTAAAAACACATTGGGCCTCATTACGAGTTTGGAGGTAAGGAAAAAAGGAAGGTGGAATGGCAATACCAGCATCGATTACTGATCCGGGCCATTACGAGCCAACAACCCGGTAATACCGCCACCGCCTGTACCATGCCCCTTCTTATGGGCATGCGTGCGTACATGTGCCCCTTCGTGGTGGCAATACTGGGATGCCGCTAACAGGAGGATATCACAAGTCACGCGGGCATGCACTTACCAGCATCCCGAAGGTGATAAATAGGGCCTGCACGATGGCGATATTGCAGGCATCGCGGATCACCCCTAAATAGCAACCTGCAGTCTAGCCAACTGCCACAGGTGCACGCAATCACCACAGGTGGAGTCAATGGAGCCTGTCCCAGCACAAAAGGAGCACACCCACACACCACACCCCTTCCCACACCAAAATGATCCCACTTGCAGTTGCAATCTTGGGGCTGGAGGACATGGCTGTACTGCTACTCCAGCAACAACAACAACAAGAGGCCGCACAGAGGAGACGCAGGAGGAGAAGGAGGGTGAGACAGGCACAGCAAGCCCCACCAGTACAGGCAGAGGCACCACATAGGCAGCCACCAATTCCTTGCATCAGAGCCAGTCCATTCAACCTAATCCCTGAACATATCCTCACCCTGTACCGGCCAGACCAGGACACCATCACCACCATTGTGGACATGATACACGACGACATTGTCAGCCTGATTGAAATCTGCACTGCCATCCCGCCTCTACTGAAGGTAGTGTCTGTGCACCACTTCCTGGCCACAGGTACCTACCAGCACACAGTGGGCCAGCTGCATGGCATATCACAACCTCTCTTTTCATGCATGCTAACCCGAGTGCTGGATGCCCTCCTGAAGCACGCACACAACCACACATCCCTACCACGGACTGGCCAGGAGCTCGCTGACACTTGCATCGGTGCCCTCAACTGCACCCATGTTGAATTGGTGGTCCTCCATGCCACAGAGGTTGCCACAGAGGTTGTGTTCCGCAATCATAAGCAATACCACTCCATCAATGTCCAGCAAGATCATCACACATTGTTGTGCCGATATCCTGGATACACACATGATGCCATGGTGCTGTGGAATTCCTCGCTACCCCGCAACATGGAGCGACATGCTGGACGACGTGCCTGGCTGCTCGGTAAGTCACCTGACAGGCCGTTGGCAGTACAATGGGGCGGGTGGGGGGTGAATACTCTACCTGGGTGGGATTGGGGGGATGAATACTCCACCTGGGTAGGATTGGGGGTGAGTGGAGGTCACACATACAGCATAACACTGTGGCCCTACAATTTCCAACCTGAACAAGTCACAACAATACCGTACATAAGACCAATGCTGCACACCAATGACAATACGCCAGATGTACAAGCAGGCCACACCCCTCAAAGCGTCCACTGCACATCAACTGAGTATACCCACTGCAACACAATCCAGCAACATGCAGTGAGTATGCCTAATGCACATGAATGCAGCAAAGCACAACACAGGACATCTGCAAGAGCATGCAAGTGAACAACCTGCATCATCTGGACAATGCAATACACACCTGCAGACCATTGTAAGCACACATTGTGACAAATGTACCTGTGTGCATACATCCCCGGACATGTGCATGTGAACACCAAATAGCTGCAGCTATGACAGTGATTACAACAGGCGTAATGCCAGAAATCGACTCAAACATACCTCGTGCTCCCATGCAGATGGTGGTGGCTATCCCTTGAAGCCGTGGCTCCTCACCCCTGTTCGGATCCCGCAGAACAGGCACAAAGAGAAGTACAATTGGGTTCATACCCGTAAGCGTGTTGTGATCGGCCAGGCCTTTGGCCTGTTGAAGGCGCGTTTAAGCTGCCTCAGTAGGTCGGTTGGAGCACTCCTTTACAGGCCTGAGAAGGTGGATAAGATCACCATGGTCTGTGCCATACTGCACAACATGTGCATCCGGTGAAACTTACCCCTGCCACCTGAGATTGACCAGCAACCACCGGGTGAAGATGGGGATGATGAAGGATAAGAGTACATCAGCCATGTGCCGATGCACATGACGGACATGCTGTGCGCCAATCAGTGATGGACATTTTGTTTGATGTACTGTGATGAAGAGGGTGCTTCAATTCCCACTCGCTGTGCACTGGGATAGGGGGACTCTGGGCACTGTACACTGTTTGGCATTAAATTGTGACACACTGAATAAGCAATGTCCGCTCATGTTATTTGTTTCCAAATGAGATGTAATTATCAATGAAACTATTTACATAGATGAACAGCCACCCATGATGCAACTGAGTCTACCCACCCACCCCAACCCATCCCACCACCCTCCACCACTCATCCCTCTACCCCCCACACACACCCGCTAAAAATCCCCCATCCCTCAACTCCCCCACACACCCACGTCCCGGCACACAATATGAGTTCTAACAGAGTCCATCCCGCATGTTTGTCCGGCAACAATCAGCCCCTATTGTATGGAGGCTGTGGCTCCTCTGGCTGGTGCATGGTGCGTAGCGACCTACGCACTGGGCTTGTCTGAGTTGAGCTTACAGGGGTACTGCTCACGGTGTGCCATGATGGCAGCCAAATGTGGGAGTGCATGGGTCACTGATTCCATGCCCTGGCGCACCCGCCTGGCAACGCGGTTCACAGCACGGGTGTGTGCCTGTCTGCTGTCACGGTGGGCCTGGCGTGTGGCTTCCCCTACTGTGATGAATTGTCGCAACATCTAATCCATGGACTGCTGACACTCCTCCACACGGGTGATGCGGCACTCTAGGTCACGTATGTCATTAACTGCTGGTGGTCGCATGGGAGGTGGAGTTGGACTGCTTTGAGGGCTGTATACGGGTCCAGCCGTCTCCTCCCTGAGCTACCACCACAAGACCCATGTCCCAGGGAGTGCTGTGGTGTGTGCGCCATGGATGGTGTTCCCTCAGTGTCGACCAACATGCATTGGCCTGGCGTGTCAGCCTCGTCATGTTGGACCACATCCTCTGCACTATTTATTGCAGATTGGGCCACCTCCCCTAGGTCACTAGTGACTGATGACTTAGATGCCTCACCATTGCTGGCCGTTGGTGTACCCGCCTCGTCCACATGAGCTGGCTGCAGTGGGGCATGGGTCATTTTGTCTGTGGGCTTGGGGGCCGGTGTGCCTTGTGGCAGGTGTGCAGTGATGGCATCCAATTTCCCAGGCCAGTGCACATTCCCATGTGTCGGGGGTGGCTGCTCCTCAGGTCCTACTGCCTGTGGCCCCTGTTTACCGAAACGCTGTGGCATGGGGGTGCTGGTTTTCATCCGCCTGGCCCTTGACATGGACGGCCTGGTGCCATCATCTTCTCCTCTGCTTCTGCATGCTGCTGTTGATTTTGTTTCTGTGATGGGCCTGTCATCGCTGTCTGATACTGTGCCTGTGTGGGATGGAGAGGCAGGGTATGGGTCATGGGTGTAGGGACATCCAACATATATTGATGTCAGTACATTTTGGGTCCTGTGCATTGCTGTCTGCATGTTGGAGGGGCAGACATGGTGCTTACAGGTGTTGGGTGTGTGGTGCAGTGTCTGTGCATCCTCTAGAGCATCCATGTTGTGCATGCAGTTTTCTTGGTGGATTACGGGTGTGTCATGGATTGCGTGCAGTGTACATGCCTCAGGGTCTGCGTGCCAAGTGATGTATCTCTAAGGCTCTGGTGTACACTTGTTGGTGGAGATGTCTGCACCATGCAGTGGGATGCGACAGTGTTGGGGCCTGCTTCTCTGCAGTGCTGCATGTGTGAATCTGCATGTTGATGGTACTTGGGTTTGGAATTGGGAACTCTTGTGGTTTGTGTCAGTGGGGTTGGTTGCATGTGTCTGTGATAGGGGTGTGGCATTTCTGTTAGGGCAGACATTAGGTGGTTGGTGATGGGCAATGTACTTGCTGTCATCAACTTGCCATTTGGACTCAGCCATTGGATTTGGGTTGGGGTGTGTGTGTGTGTGTTCACTTTTGTGTAGTGCCAACGCTCACTCACCTTCGTCAGCCGATGATGTTACTCCTGTCTCAGCACACCTGACCCCTTCAATGGGCTCCATGTCGATCAGGGAGCAGCACGTTTCCTCCCACCGTGGTAGCTTGATGGGCGAGGATGGTTCGCTTCCTATTTCCTGGGCCTGCTGATGGTTGATAGTCAGTATGTTGCGGACATGCAGCCGCAGGTCGTCCCACCTTTTCCAGCAGTCCTTTGTATTGCGTGTGGTTGTCCTCACTGCAGACACCTTCTGGGCCACCTCCTCCTAGATCTGTTTCTTCTTGATTTGTGTCGCACAGTGCATGCCTGTGCAGAACACCACATCTGCATGCTGGGCCAGGGTGTTTGCTAGCACGTTTAGCTCCTTGTCGGAGAAATGTTGTTTGCGCAGACAAGGTGTGCCTTTGCGGGTGTACTGTGTCATTTTCTAGCAGGCTAGGATCTCGGTTTTGGATTTCAGTGCCTGTAGCCATGGGATTGCAATGGATTGTGATTGTCAAGATGGCCACTGGAGCATTTCACGTTCCGGTTCAATGACGTTATTTCCGGGTCCGGTATTACGAAACTGGTATTTGCATGATGGTAATTCCGGGTCTGTTATTAAGGGGTTGCTCCTGGGGGGAGACGGTATCAGCGGTTTCTGTGATGCCACTATCGGGGTGCTGGGAGGTCTTTAGCGGCATGGCGGTGCAGCCATTACCGTAACGGGGGTTTGCGCGTGCCACTATTAGAGGTGTCGAGGGTGCACGGACGTGCTAATACCACCATGCCGATAATGACTGTGTTTTTAACGCGATTCTCGTAATGAGGCCCATTATCACTGGAGTTTGGACAGATGCAGACCTGCTGTAAGGGGTCCAACCTATGCTGCTGTAACAAGTGACCCTTGCCTGAACAAGGCAAATAGAGTGCACTGCTCTATAGGAAATGGGAGTAAAGAAAGCCCCAGGAAAAACCAAGATGGTGAATCTTGGTCTCCGGTTGACCTTTCCCCACTGGTGACTCTAACTCTGCCCCTTTTCCAAGCCAACAATTTCAAAAGCCCTTTGGTTTGCAACACCCTGTGAGGCTGGTCGTTATGCCTTTATTAAGTGAATGCCCCTTTGAAGAATGGTTCACAGGAAATTTCCTGGTGAGAGCTGTTGTGGCCAGAAGGGAGGTGTTACCGAATCAAAGGACGATATCATCCTACCAACTGTCTCAACGAGAGCTGCGCAGTCACCCAGGCTGCCATGAATACACATTGCCCTAACACAGCTGGTCTGGGGCCCCAGAGCTGACACATGTATGGTATCCGATTGGTGTGGCTTTAATAATTGTGTTTGCTGCAGTGACATTGGGATGCAGCATTTTTCAAGAAAGCACATGCAACCTGCGAACCTGACCTGCGCCACTGACAAGCAGGTGCTGCAGTTGCCAGGAGACTGAACGCATCTATGAACTCTTCCTTTGGAATGGAGTTTCTTGAAAGTGCTGTCTGATAAAAAGAGCCCCCTTTCAGAAACAGAACTATATGCTTCATTATATATAGATAAAAAGCATTAAGGCAAGGGTTTTCAAATCCGTGCTAGATGGCATTCTGTCAAACACCAGCCCAATAGTGCTACACTTCTAAGTGTCAGGTATATGCTCAAGGCGAAAATACCTACTGATGCCATTTGCATTGGAGTGCTGTGACCAAGGGTGTACTGGGAACCAAAAGAGGCCCTGTAAATAATTTTCAAAGTGGCCTCACATTACAGATTTTCAGCAATCTCAACCATTTTCCTAAGGGAACATTTGTAAATATCACATAAAAGAGGACCAGGGTGCAGAGGCCTAACAGGAAATCTCCAGAGTTCCCTATAGGCCAGTCCACCCCTGATTTAACTCAAGCTTTTGCTGTATATCTATATTCACTCCCTGTAGGGAGTTGGTCAAACACAGAAACATGTGATTCTCTCCCTTCATGACCAATAAACAAGCTGGGAGGTCTGTGGCCAGTTTGGACAGCAATGTGAGACCCAACAATATATTGTTTCAGCTTGTGTATGGTCCACACTGCTACAAATACCTCATCCTCAATGGTGGCCTAGTTGCGAACTGACTTTGTCAAACACCTGCTAAGTTTGGTGTATGGTTGTTTGAGCCCCTCAGAGTTAAGCTGCACTAGCACTGCACCAATTCTGAATTCACTGGCTTCAGTCTGTATAATGATTCCATGCCTATAATATGGGATATTTAGAATTGGGTCATGGCCAAACTATCATTCAAGTTCTGAATTGGTGGTTGGCAGGCAGGAGTCCAGGTGACATTCTATTGCATTTTCATGAATGTCACGTTTTTGGGGGGAAGGGCAATGGTCATGTACCCTTTCAGGAAAGGTCTGTAGTATACAGTGAGGCCCAAGAAGGCTCTCACTCTTGGCTGGGTGGTGTGTAAGACCCAATCCAGGACCACTTGAACTTTGTCCTGTAGAGGTTGTTTCTTACTGCCACTAACTTGGTGTCCTACCTAATTCGCAATACTCTGCTCTATCTGACACTTATAAGGCTTGATAGTTAAGCAAGCCTTCCTCTTGGATTGAAACACCTGTTTCAGGTAGAATATATGGTCTTTACCTAGTTATATGACAGCAATGTCATATACATAGGTGACACTAAAATTTTATAACCCCGTTATGACCTGATTTACGATCCTCTGAAAGGTGGGACCTAATAATGGGTAAGTATCATCATGCCTAATAGTTACACAAAGATATTTTCCTGAGGACTCCATCAAACATCACCTTAAATGCAGACATGTTATGCATAGATCTGTATAATTATGAAAAGCCTTTTTTCTGAATGAATACAAACAAGCTCAAGCCTGGTCTATGTTGCTCACCCTGATGTTGGGACAAAACCATATAATTAATAATAATAATTATACAGTATTCTCAATTAAATAAATCTTTCTGATACATTTTGAAGGCTGAGCTTACTAAGAATATTGGGCAATAAAGCACCGGTCATGCAATGCCCTCTTTCATACAAATTGGTGCAAACCTAGCTTTGAGCAAAGCACTCAGAAAACTGCACAAAGAGAGGACTGAATTTAACAAGACTGTTAAAAACAAATTGCGCTTTATATTTACGCTTTATGCCGGTGGCCAGCTTTCAAGCGTGGGACCAGGATTCAAACCTGTGAAGCTCTACTTCCAACTCGTTGCCCCTGAGCTATCCTCTGGGGGTCTCAAGTGTTAGACAAGGTGCCCAGATCTTCTCTTCATTTCTATTTAGATCAAACAGGACAGTGTTCTTCCCTATGGCTTTACCTGGAGGTTGACTCAAAATATTTGCTGATACCTCATCTATCATGAAGATAATGGGAATGTGAACCATTTTATTTTGACTTACAACAAGCTAAATATTTTGAAAATATGCCTGGACAATTTTGTCCTCACCGTACCAGTAATTAAATGTACAAACCAATCAAATGCTGTGATACAAGCTTCAAATGAGGTCTGCTAAGTTCACAGAATAGATACTATTTTCCAGAACACTGTTGTATCCCTATTTATTACCGCTATTTATACTGCTTTCCATTTTGTTTCTGTGCAGAAATTATTTTTATAATGTTATAATCTGTCCATGCTGTAACAATCTTGACTGTGTTAATATGTTAGGTATTTTCAGCAGATGTAAAAGCATAGGGCCTCATTATGAGTTAGCTGGTCCAGAAAGAACGGTGGTGGTAAATCCACCACCACCGTTCTTTCCGGACAGGCTGATCTCGAGTTCTGCAGGCGGGAGGTGTCACTCCCGCCAGGTTTGACCTGGCGGGTTTAACACCACCCGCCTGCAGGCGGACATGGAAACACCGGCACCATTACAACATGGTGCCGGTGTTTCACTTCCCCAGTCCCATGGAGTCCTATGGGACTCCACGGGAATGGGGACTTACAGAATTCTGCCTCCGGAATTCCCGGGTCACCGGGGTTGTAATGACCCAGTAATTCCGGGAATCACAGAGGCGAGTCGGTATTTCCGGCTTGGTTACCGCCGGACTCGTAATGAGGCCCATAGATTTATATTGCTGAGTATGTTTCTACATTTTTGACTAGTGGCTCACGCCACCAATCTAATACTCCCATTGATCCAATCCCACCCCACAATTCAGGGCAAAGAACAGACCGTGAGGTATTAAAAAATCGAAATATATCTAAAGTAAGCGTTCGGTTTCAGATAACTCGGTCTCCAGCTTTCCCTTGGAGGTCACTACAATACAATACAAAATGAAATTGTACCTGGCTATATGAATCTCACTATTGGTAAGTCCACAAAGGCACCCTCTTTCAATCACAATGTATTCCTCTAAATATGATGATACTCTTAAAGGCACTAGTTATTCTAACATATTACTTGCCATGGGCTTGTTTATAACACAGAAGTAAAACCATTTCACATAATGCAAGTATGATTACACATTTTGTTTTCTTCAGCATCAAGACAAGGATCATGCCAGACAAAGTTTAAGGGAACATAGCTATCAAGGTACGTTTATGCTCTGCCAACCCCCTTATGTAGGTGTGAGATAGTGAATGTATTAAATATGTAGATGCCACTTGACACATACACGATGACTGTCTAGCATGGGGCTTTGTGTAAATCCCAGTACATGCAAAGATAACTGGTTTGCCTTGGCTCATGTACGTTTAAATTCACAGGTAATGTTCTCAAACATCTATATGTTGGGTCTGAGTGCACAAGTATCCTATGTTTTATGAATGTGTGGCTGAAGTTCTCTATAGGCATGTTTATATGGTTTTCAATAAACATGGAGTTGTTCTTTAATCTATCAGTCTGTGTGTGTGTTTCCTTGAACACAAATGTATTCTTGTCAATCCAGATGCATGCACAGTTTTAAAATGGCCTGCTTGTAATTCTTTCAGTCTGTTTAGACTTCTGGGTTGGAGATGTACTATTCTCCAGTAACACATACTTATTTGAAAATATGCCTATGCATTGGAAAGCAGGAGAATACATAGAATTACACTTCGCACAGATCTACATGAATAGAATTAATTCTTTCAGCATGCATTTACTTGTGCAGACATCCAGTCTATACTATGGTCTCCACTAGCGACATTAACTGCTTGATATCATCCCAGGCGGTAGTACTTGCCATTGCACTTTGATCCATCATGACTCCACACTGATTTAAACCCCTACATGTTTATTTCAAATAATACTTAACTTTAGAAAAGCAATCCCACTTTCCAGTGGCAGCCACAATGTTTTAAGGTTTAGATTTCATTTTTCACAGCAAAGTGGACTGGGCTTTAACGAAACCACATATTGATATATAAGGAACACAGTACATTGGGCTATTGGTACCTATGTCCCTGTTTTCCATTTGAACATCCCTGAATTCCCAGTCCTGTTACCTTTCCAGATTTCACCCTGATCAAGTTGGACAATTTAAGCAATTCATAAGGGTTTCTTTTAATGTACCTTTTAAGATGCAAATTTGGATTTTGGGAGGACCAGCAAGGTACCCAGTCAGTCGGACATCACTCTGTCAGCAAACTCTCAATTAAGGTGGCCTATTTAGAAATCAATCAGCAAGCACCAACACATTTTCCCACTATGGGAAATCTCAAGTGTGTTCCCCTTCTCAATCCTACACACCAAATATGTAATAATTCTCCCTCTTTCCTATGGGCATCCTATTACATTTCCCTCTACCCCACCCCTGGCTTGCCAGAGGTGTGGTTTTTCAGCTTACTGTCTAGAAATGGTGAGAGGGAGCATGCTCTTTCTGAAGAAATGATAATTTCATTTCTATACTCTAATTTCAGACTCATCTATGCCACCTTGATAACATTTATATTTTATTTATAGTTTCTGCAATTCGGGGCAAACATGTTGGATGATTGTATTCTGAGAATGTGTTTACAATGTTACACATGTGTGACATTGCTGGACAATTTCTAATGCAGCAACATATTATTTTTCAGGATTCTGATTGAGCTTACTCTTATCTACAAACAGTCCAAATATGATGTCAATTGGATTTTAAGAATTGTTCTCTTCATTTTAAATGCACATATTTCCTTGGCGTGCAATGCAGACGTTCTCAACCATAGAGCAGAGACGGTACATCACCAAATATTACCTTTCCACATTACCACTATTCAAAGTAAATTGTCTTGGTGTGCATAATATCAATGAACATTCACCTTGACTAACCAAAGGCAGATGTTTGGTGCCAGGCATCTGAATGTCAGTCACCTTCTCTGTTGACCTCTAATGGCTAATGCATTTTTACAAGCCTCTAATTTTGATGGATGATAAAATATATGACAGAGTTTATTGTAAGGTCGATTTTGGACCCATTACATGGCATCTGGAGTTGGTTGTGTTAATACAAGCTCAGGAGCCAGTCAAGGCTTGATTGAATGAATCCATTATGTGTGTCCTTCTTGCGCATTCTAACTGTATCAGGCCAGGAAAGGTAGCAATTCAAAGTCTTTGAAGATGTTTTCTCAGAAGTTTTAAGGCTTCCCCTGTCCAATTTGAATAGCAAAGCAGAATATAAGCCCAAAGACTGCTTCATCGCTATTCTTGCATTTCAGATTCTCTTGGTTAAATTAACCCTTTGCACTTCTAATCTGAGAATTCTATACTGAGGTTACCCATAAGGATACACTATGGCGTACTCTGTGTTTTTCACTCTAGAGAAAGTGAGTCGCTTAACTCAAATACATTTTTCTCTGCATAAAGCTGCACTTGGCCTTGTATCTTCTATTTCATTCTGCGCTCCAAATTTGGAATATCCTGTGCTTGATATTTTGGGCCCAGGAAATTACACACAACACAAATATAATTTATCAATATACATAAGTGTACTCAAAACACCTATTAAATGTGGACATTGAATAGGAAATACATTTCCAATACACTTTTTGTAGGTTGCACAACGGCTGAATGAAAATATGTATTGACATTCTATTTGTGGACATGATAATGAGCAATTGCACAGTCTGACGAGTGTCGTTTTAATGGTGACAGCAATCAAGAAACAGAAACCTTGAGCAATTGCCAGAGTCTATACATCTCATATCTATTGCTGTTGCCAGGAAGGCCCTTCCCATTTTATTTATTTTTGCCATCATTTTTTTATATCTCTCCATAATGAAAGTTCCTATGTAAACACGTCAGTGACAGAATCAAGGATTTAGAACTATGATGTATGTAAGTGTGCAGAAGTATGAGTCTGACACAGTGGTGGCATGTTTGATAGCAAATACTTTTATTTATATAAAAGTAAAGAAAAAGAAACCTATCTAGCCCTATTTCAAAGAGAGGTTGCCTAAACCCAACACAAAGAGTAACAAATCTGTCAGGATGTCCAATAAAGTAAAATGTCCACCATCCTGTGTCAAACCTATTTCCATCCCTTACAGCCTAGATTAACTAAGGAAACCTGGGTGTCTTCTTGATCCAGAAGGACGGTTCTCTCGTTCTAGATGACAATTCAGTGTTCAGTCTCTGATGAGTTGTTCTCCTAATTTTATTAAAGGTTCTTGAAGTTGGCTACACCTCTAAATGTATACCAAAATGGAGGGATGGCGGAATGTCTTCCTTCCTCTTTTCTTTCACAGTCTTTCTTATTTCACAAATAAAAACAGTTCTCAAATATCAGGATGAATCTCTCCCTTCCCCTGTTCTTCCTCTGGTTCACAAATATAACACCAAGCCTGGTTCACTATCCTGCCAGACTTGCCTGTAGTTCTCAGTGTTCAAGAAAATGTCCCTTCTTTTATCAGTGGGTCCTCAACCAATTATTGTTACTCAACGCACTTCTCTCTCCCCAGCCCCGTGGTTGCATGTTTCTCCAAACTGATATGGGTTCTTGTCCCTTGTGTGGTGTTCTTGTAGGGCCTTCTCCAACTTTGTATGTGCCACAGACCTGTGTGTGCTGCTCATTTGGTACTTCCCCATCTTTGTATCAGCCCAGACCACCTCCTTCATTCTCCTTTATCTCTACCACCTGTTAAGGGAACCCATGTACCTTTTATGGCATTGCCAGTTTGTTCAAGCAGCTTCATAGAATTTCTTCATCCTGCTATTGGCTTCCACATGCCTTCCAGCGGCCTCACCATATCCCTGCAGCCTTCCCAGATCTGGTCCCTCTCAGCGTGTGCTTAATGGTCTGACCATGTGGTCCGACTCCCAGTTCCTCATGGGCATCCGTTTCTCCAGCCTGGACGATGGGGAACACTGCGTGTGTTCAGCGAGCCACCATCAGCCTTTCTGGTTTTCCATTGCAAGCCTCTGTTTCATCCAGGGAGGATCTAACAAAGTACACAGTCCTTCTTGCCTTTTTATCATTGGCTCTTGTTGACTATTCCTCATCCCAGTATGGTCTATGTGGAAGGGACATTCTACTCTACAAAAATATATAAGTGTGTGAGGGACCAAAAAGGACTTTGTGGGATAAGAGGAAAGAGGGGCCTGAAATGGATGGGGTGCATACCATGTTTTCCAAAGATAATCAGCACTCGCCCACGGAGGGTTTCCCTCCCCATGAGATCCATCTGCTGAGTACTACACCCAAGGGGAGTATTGCGTGGGGTTCTCACCTCTCTGGCCTCATGGGAAGGGAATCCTCCTATGGGAGCCGTGGAAATACCCTGGGATTTGCCACATGCATTGAATTCCAGATAAATATAATTTCCAGGATTCTTTTCAGCTTCTGACAAGCCAGTCGTTAGTTGTTTTGTGGATGTTGAAAAACTATAATTTGCATATGCACTGCTAGTTTAATCTTGCACTTGCTGTAAAACTCGTCACACTATATTCTGCCTTCATTGTCATACTGATTCTTTCCTTAATATAGATGTATGTACATTAGCTATACGTTTTGTTACAAACTGATTCATGTTAGCTGTTGAATTATCAAATTATTTCTTTACTATTTGTTCACCTATAGAAGGGGCGGCCAAGTCTAGTTTATTATTGGTTCCAATCAAGGATACAACACTGGCAAAGTAACATTAAAACGTGCAGCATCCCACCATATCCTTCATGTATCACTGAAACCATAAATGGGGACTGAAAGATGTTCCGTATACAATGCATTTCTCTTCAACATTGCTCAATGATAGAAAAAAAATTGAATTGGCTCACTTAGGTATTCAGATAGCTACCAAAGATATATATATATAGGTATATTTTCTAAGATATAATCAATATGGCAATATCGGTGGACGGTTTTGAATGTTGTATTGGCTGACATGTCACCACAAACTCTCTGATTGCAGGCTCTAAAGCCTGCCCTTAACCAAAATTGTACAGCCTCTGGTTACGGGAAATGTTCAGTTTTAGGTTTTAAATAATGGGGTAGGAGTACTCAACAGGTGACATCCTCCTCCATGATATCACTCTAGATTTTTAGGGTTTCAAATTGTACATTTATGTTGTACATATTTTGTTTAAGTTGTAATTATCATGATGATCCTTTCCATCTTTGAATGACATCCTTTCCTTTCCACTAAAGGTTTTTCCAATTTGTACAAGGTTTCCATTCATTGCATTCTACTTAATCTGTTGTAGTTCTTTAAAGGAACAACTTAGAGTTTCAAATTCAATTTCTCAAATATCGAGGAATACTTAGCCAGCAAAGTTTTTCTATAAAGAAACAAGTCCTAAGCCATATTACCAGTCATATACTTTGTCATCGTTATTTGGTTTTGACAGGCAGAACCCAGAACCAGGCATACACCTCAACTGGATATTCGACAGTTGCCAAATTCACTTGAAAACACAGTATCTCTGATTCTCTAACACATTTACGCCAATCTTTGTCCTTGATTTTCAATCTCAATCCTTCAATATTCCAAGAAACAACATAAACATCATTACAACAATATCCTGAATCAATGCCTGCTGCCAGACATGTTTTCAGCCTTCTTGGGACTCATCAGTGAGGTCCATCTTGGATCCCTATGGCGTAGCGAGCAATAGGCCCACATCTGGGCCTTCCCTCTCTCACACAGGGAGACAAACTATAACCAAAAAGGTGAGTGGATGGTTTTCAATACATCTGAACCACTGATATGATATGATATGGCATTTATAACATGCCTATACACAAGTGTTTCAAGGCACGATGAGGCAAGGGAGGGGGAATAGAGGGAAGACAGACAATGATCCTACTAGGCCAGATGTCATTCAGATTGCTCACGTGCATGGGAAGGTGGGAATGGGGAGACAGCGCAAGGGGAAGGGGGAGGGGCCAGTGCAGTACATGGGATAAAGGAATAAATAATAATAAGTACAAGTACAGCCAGCAGGTGGCAAGTGCAAGGGTAAGTGCAGACAACAGGGGTCAAGTGCTGGAAGTGGGACTTAAGGGATACAGAAAATGATCCCCAAGGGCGGGGTTTGCCAGGAAGGCAGTGCAGGTGTGCGACTGGCGGGGGAGCGGGCCTGGGCCCGAGATCAGAGGGTGGCCAGGTAATCAGTGCAGTTTTGGTTTTAGCCAGGAAGTCAGCAGGGGAGAGGAGGAGAAAAAGCAGAAGCAAAGAGAAAGGTTTTGAGGTGCTTACGGAACCAGAGGTGATTCTCCTCAAGTTTCAGGGAGGCAGGGAGGCTGTTCCATAGGGAGACACCAGCCAAAGAAATAGATCTACCACCAACTCGTTGCTTGGACAATGAGGTGGTTGATGGCGGATGAGGGAAGAGCTCGAGAAGGAAGATATTTAGGAAGAGAGAGTTGAAGGTATTGAGGCCCCAGGCCCCAGGAGGCCTTGTGGACAATGCAGAGGGTTTTGAACTTAATCCTTGCAGCCACTAGGGACCAGTGCAGTGATTACAGTCCTGTAGAGATACAATCCCTGGGCTTGATGCCAAGGACAAGTCTCGCAGTCCTGTTCTGGACGAGTTGCAGAGGGCGTAGAGTAGAAGCAGACAGATTTAGAAAGAAGCTGTTGCAATAATCCAGCCTAGAGAGAGTTCTGTAGACAGTGAGCTTCTGGGGGAAGGATAGGAAAGGAAGAATACCTCTGAGGAGGTGCAGCTGGTAGTGTGACTTTTTAGAGATGTCAGAGATGTGAGGAGAGAAGGAGGGTGTGGAGTTGAAGATGACCCGAGGTTTTTAGCCTCACAGGTAGGAGCAGGAAGAGGGCGCAGAGTGGCTGGCCAGAGAGAGAGAGAGGAAAGGAGGGAGCTGGTGTTCCGATGAGTAGGATCTCCATCTTTGTGGCATTAAGGCAGATATCATTGGCGGCACACCACTCCTGAATTGCGGACAGACAATCTGGAATTAGAGAAGAAGTAGAGGCAGCTGAGATCCTGAAAGAGAGCTGGGTGTCATCAGCATAACACTGAATGCTAGAGAAGAGAGCAGTGGGCAAGGGGTGTCAGGTATTGGTTGAAAAGCTAGGGAGAAAGGTTAGACCCCTGGGGAACACCACAGGTAGAGAGAGGGATAGAAGAGAGGAAGGACCCTGGCTGGAACTGAGAAGGTTGATTAGTGAGAAAGGAGGTCAGCTAGGCCAGGGCCTGATCAGTGATACCCAGGTTATCGCAGTGGTGCTTGAGCAGGATGGCATGGTTGACTGTATCAAATGCAGAAGAAAGATTGAGGAATAAGAGGACAGAAGGAAGGATAGAGTTAAGGTTAGAAAGTAGGTCTTTATGGATGTTCAGGAGAGCAGTTTCCTTGTTTCTGGCCACTCTGAAGACAGACTTGTAGTTATGCCCAGTTAAGGAGTGATGTAGATCGGGTGATAGTTAGCCGGAGTGGAAGGATCGGCAGAGTGCTTCTTTAGGAGGGGATGCACTAGGGAGTGCTTAAGAGGGCAGGGGAAGGTTCCAGTGGCAAAAGAGTGATTGCAGAAATGGGCCAAGGCTGAATCAAGGGTTTCAATGTGGTACTTAATGGTTCTGGATGAACAGGTAAGAACCTGTTTTGATGAGACTTTCATAGATTGGACTTGTCTAGAAACATTGTCTGGGGAGATCAAGGGAAAGAAAGAGAAGGGAGGAGGAGCAGGGCCACAGGCAGGCCAGGAGTGGAGGAGAAGGAAGAGGAAGAGAGGGTGACAGGATATCCTGAGTTTTAGTGATGAAATGAGAAGCCAAGGCTTTACAGAGGGCCTGGGAGGGAACAGTAGAGGTAGACACTGCAGCAGAAATGGCCAGCTCCTTGCAGGTTTTGAAGAGTTCAGCTGAGTTGTTAGATGCCACAGAGAGGTGGGCTTGGAGGTGTGCTCTCTTCTTGGTGAGGACAGGGAGTCTGTACTGCCTGTGGAGTAGGCCGCAGGCGAGTTTGTCAGAGGGTGCACCTGTTACCCTCCATCACCCCCTGCACTTGCGTTTGAGGGTGATGAGGTCAGAGTCACACCAAGAATTGCACTCAGATTTGGGCCTCAACCGAAACCTCATCAAGAGTGTCAGAGATAGAAAGATGAAGGTTAGATAGGGCTGTGTCAGGATGTGAGTCAACCAAAGGTGCAGAAGGATGAGAGAAAGTAGCAGTGAAATCCTCAATTGACACACGCTTCATGGGTCGGATGACCAAGAAGGTAGATGGCAATGCTGGAGTTGGATTGGCCTGAGGGAGAGATGGGAGGAATGGAGAAAGTGATCACTCCAGGAGAGAGGAGTGGTGAGTGGGTTGGAGAGTGGGAGGTCTGAGAAGATCAGAACATTCAGGGAGTGCCCTGCAGAGTGAGTCGAGCCAGAGGGAAGAATAGAGAGAGCGAGAGTCGCAGAATTTGTGAAAGGTTCCTTCAGAAGGACAGGGAGCAACCAAGTGGATGTAAAGGTCTCTGAGGAGGAGAAGTTGAGAAGTAGAGGCAAGGACGGAGGAGTTGAGGTCCACCTACTCAGAGAGGAAGGAGACTACCTCGCGGGGTGGTCAGTAGATAGTGGCCACAGTGAGAGAAAGGCCAGGAGAGATAGAGAGTCTGCAGACCAGGCATTCAAAGGAGGAGTGGTCCTGCATAGGAATGATAGAAGCAGGGACCCAATCCAGGAAAATCAAGGCTACACCCCCACCAGGATGGTTGGTTCTGGGCATGGAGAGGATCTTGTAGCCATCAGGAAGGAGAGTGTCAAAGCTCGTGACAGAGCTGGCCGTGAACAACGTCTGAATGTTATTTATGTTTTAAGTGTCTAAGCAGTTTACCTGTGGGGTGCTGTATGTTAATGTGTGTTTGTCTGATTGTTTCTGGTGGAAATTAGGGTCAAGCCTGGAAGGTCTAATGGCTAAGAATCATTGCTGCATTAATTGGTCTGTTTCTGCAGGGTGGTGTTCTAGGCTGCTTCTTGAGATTTTTAGAATCGACAGATTGTTAGGGATTGTCCGAAGTGTAGGTGTTCTTCCTCTATTAAGAGACACCTGGGTGTTGAGTGCCAAAGTTTGGTCAACGGGAATGAGGAGGAGGATCATCCATGAATTGTATGGTTGACTTTTGACACTGCTTCTAATTCTGTGTTGATGGATTGAAGAGTTCTGGTTAGGTTGTACTTGTGGAATTTCTTCTTGATTGATCCTGGTCTGGTGCCATGGGGGGGCATGGTGGGCGGTACAGCAGAAACTGAAAGGTATTGACACACGTTTATTGAACTTTTTCACAGGTTGTCGTTGTTAATTATTTGCACAGCGCAATTATTCTCTTTCAGTTTAGAAGGCCCTATGGTCAAAGCAATCTATTTATATGATGGTTTTCTGTGTTGATGCAACACTTTAAGTTAAATGTAACAAGTTAGATTAAGTTCATAGTGACAATAGAGGATGGTAAAACTACTGAAAACTAAAACTGTCCCTGTAACCCTTTACTAGATTTACATTAAATAGGGCTATTGTCTCTCCAGGGCTATCTCATGAAGGGATCTGTATTATGATGTATTTATTTATAGTGCCTGTGAGGTTATTTTGTCTCTCGGTGCCAGCAAGAAACTCACTCTCTAGCCCATCTGCTTAAGAGTCCAGGCACTGCCAGATCAACAATGCCACAACAGATGCACAGCTCTGAAACCGGAATCAATTTCTTACATGTGTCATGGCCTACAGGGCCAATATACTTTAGCACAGCCACGCAACAGTAAAATGAGATAAAAGAGTTTCTTGTGACATGCTGAATTTCTGATTTCTTGCTTAATTTCATAGAGCCAGAGAAGTGCACTTGATATTGCATGCACTCACACCATTGAATAGCATAAGAGGCTGTTGTTCTGATATCAGAGAGGACATTGTTGCCTGCCAGAAGTTGTCGGCTTCCCCAAATAGGGATTTCATGGAAGTCTACCTAACCTTGGATGGGGTCGGAAGTTTCAATTACATTGGTACACCCAGTGAAGGGCCTGAAGGACCTGACCGCTCTCCCAAACAAGGGGAGGGGTAGTAGCCCTTCCTTAGGGAAGTGGTCAAAGAGTGGAGCAAGTAGAACATCGGCAGCTGGGCCAGAACATGTCTGCTCTTGCTGTCCCTGCTCCAGGATGCAAACCAATGATCCTTGAACAGTCACTGGTTTCCTTATAACCCCGCCCTGCCCCAATAATACCATGAAGGACTGCCCCTGAAATCTCCCCAAGAGAATGTCAAATAGGGACTGTAAAAACCTCAAGAGGTAATGATTCAATCATGGCGGAAATTGACTGACGGGGTGTGCCACCCCTTTCGGGGATGCCACACCAGCGGGCACAGACTATTCTGTCCCTACCATTGATGATTTGAAGCCCTCTGGTGTTGTGACCATCCCAAAATCAGGGGTGCCGGCACTGTCCTGTAATGGAGCAGGTCTCAGCCAGCCCCTAATAGATGAATCATGGGTGAGTTTAATATGTAAGCATCGTATTGATGGGCTCCAAGAAAAATGGGAAAAAGTAGTGCCTAGTATACAAGGGTATGCATCCGACTCTGTCCCGGCAGTTCAGGGTAAAGGGGGTAGGCCAAGTAGAGGTTTACTTTTTTGGATCAACCCCATATTATTTAAATCTATTAATGTTTTCATTACTGACCAATGGGATTTCTTGGAACTCCATATAAACTGTCCCTATGGCACACACATGTTATTAGTCAACATGTATGAACAGGAAGCAGCACTTGGAGGAACTTCTCTCTTTGCCCACTTGAAACAGCGCGTGCAAACTTTGAGGTGTAAACATGGAGAGTTATCAAAGATCCTAGTCATAGGTGACATTTAACTTGCAATATTAACCGGTTGAGCGCATCGCTGATATCACAGAAGACGATGACAGAGTCTGGGGTATAGCGGAGTTGCTGGCTGCTGCCCAAAAGCAAGTACAAGAACTCTAAGATGGTGGCTAGTTTACTGATATCGGGCCAGTTTGAGAGCATGTATTGGCAGGTTTCAGGGTGACTCACCAGCGAGCAAGACGTTCCACTGTGCCAACCGCTCAAGCCTGATTGAATATGTGATGGTGAACTTGGAGGAATGGCCAGTAATCATTGATTTTAAAGTGTAAGCACAGGTCGAAAGCGACCATTACCCGTTTATTATAACGGTACTTCTGAAGTTGTTTGGGGTAATGGAGGAGCAGGCTGATACCCCCACTGTCCGTATTTCAATTACTGGGCCCTCTAGATGGGCAAGAAGTGGGCAACAATTGATCAAAATTTAGTATTGCCTGAAATGTCTAATTATATTCTGCCAACTCAAAGAGATAGTTTTCCTTGCACCACAATGACAAAATTGATACTATGAGGGTGCATAAAAATCGAGCGAGACACATAGGTGGCTATTTCTCTAGGCCGATGAAGAGTAATAAGTTCCAATCTTCATGAACTGACCCTTGGTATGATGGTGCGTACAGACAGGCCAAGGGTATTCTGATTAGACAGCCTAAAGTGGTGGTGGTTGAAAGGGCAGTACCTTTGCGGGCCACAAGGAAAAACTCTATCACAATCATCAATGCAAAAAAACATGAATACCGGAATGAATTGTGGGACTTACTGCTACAGGCAATCTAAAGTAGTAACATAAAAATGTTATGTGAATTTATGGGTGGTACGCGATCCACTGACCAAAACCATCTTCTGAGGGACATCCCAGAAACCATGTGGGTAAATCACTTCACAAGTCTATATGAGGAGAGACGAGCCTTTGATTCTGACCACAGTGGTAGTATTCCCACTGGACTAGCAGAGCCTGCCCTGACTCTAACAGAGGGGAAAGTCATGAATGCCCTCAATTCCCAGAAAATGGGTAAGGCGCAAGACCCTGACATGATCCCAGTGGATTTTTATGGTGATGAACCATTGATCTGGGTCCCCTACTTAAGAAGAATTTTCAACGTTGCTTTGAGTATCAATAGGGTCCCTGAGTCTTGGTTCCAGGCTGTTATAGTCCTCAGCTTCAAGAAGGAGGATAGAGGTCAGCCTGGTAATTACAGGCCCATCTGCCTTCTCGACCCAGGTGTACGATTTTTCCAAAGCCACTCCTGAGTCACCTCGAGCAAGGGGTGAGGGATACTGGGGTCCTGAGTCACCTCCAGGCAGGTTTGCAGAGGGGAATTCGTACTGTGGACCAGTGCTTGGAATTACACCTCCTCTGTGACAAATATATAGCTGTGAGGAAAGTACCCATCTACAGCATCTTTATTGTCTCAAAGATGGCATTCGATATAAGACAAGGGATTAGGCCAGACCACAATGAAGTACAGAGAAGTAGAGAGAACCCTGAATGAGAGTGAGAACCTAGTGCACCCATTCACATAGAACGGCTCTACAGTCAACTAAGGAGTCAGATAGGAATGTCTTTAGTTGAACCACAGACAGTGGGCAATTGAAGAGGAAAGAGTGGTGACAAACAGGTAAACCGCGGGGCCCAGGGAGCTCTAGGGAACAGGGAAGAGCTCCCCCTGAAGGGGCCCAAGGAGGTGATAGTGGCTGCAAACTAGGATATGCCAGTAGACAAAGCGGTGTATACATCCATTAGACTGAACATGGGGGAGGGAGCCCTCTAGCACGCCAAAATGCACTACACTGGCAGGGATGTGTGCCACTGATGAGCAAAACTGAGGTGGTACAATAAAATATCACCACTAACCAACCCCACAAAAAACTCATCCGTCTGCTAACACCTCTCAAACTCTAAACAAAACACAACCATACCTCTACAGCACAACAAACTGCATGCATTTCACTACAGTGCAACAACAAACCAAACCACACAGAGCCTTGCACAACAGCACATGACAACTATGGACTGAAAATTCACACCTAGGCTCAGCGAGCAGTGTAAACTAAACGGAAGCTGCCAACGGCACATCACATCTCTCTTGTGCTTTTTCCCCGCTCAGTCCTACTAACTTACCTTACCCCCTTGCTTTTGAGATACACCAGAGCACCAGGGGACCACTCAGGTGGTGGAAGTGTGTGGTATAAATAGCCTTTAACATAACAGTGCCTAGATTAAGGTTATGGGCAACTTTGCTGGACCTGGGTATTCCTAAAGAGCTATTGAATGCTCTGTGGTCCCTAGATGTGGACCATGGTGCAAAGACCCACTGGGGACTAGATGGAGCATTGTCTGCTACAGTGAGAATAGAAATGGGGGTCCAGCGGGGTTACGCGCGGGCTCCCCTACTTTTCTGCCTCTTCATAAATGGAGTAATTAATGATCTGGTGGGGGTAACAATGGACGTGCCTTCATTGGGTTGTGATAAAATCCCAGTTCTCATGTTCGCAGGTAACAGAGTCCTATTATCACTAATCCCAATGTGACTGCTCCCCCAGCTAAGCATCTTTAAGGGCTTTTGACAGGAGAATGGCCTCTCCATTAATATCCAGAAGACCAAGGCCATGGTCCTTAGAGGGAGCAGGACTAGGAAACATCCTAAAGTTAGACTTACCCTAGGGAATGGTCTGATCGAACAAGTACATGCCTATGACTACCTCAGTGTAAGAATCAAGGATGATTGTACATGGTCTGACCAACTGGGCAACGCTGGGCTGGTGCTTGCTAGGTACAGTGGCACCCTAGACAAGTTCACCAGAGAGTATGGGGGATTATGGGGCTAATACTAGAGGCCTACAAAGCCCAGGCCCGGCAGGCTGCGCTTTACGGCGCAGCTCTGTGAGATTAGGCTAACATCTCACCCTTGGACGTAACTGAAAATAAATTCTTGAAGAATCTGCTGGACCCACTGATCTGTACTTCCAACCTGTCTGTCAGACTTGAATTGGATCTTCGCACCATTGGAAAAGCATGCAGGTCCAAACCACTATTCTATTGGGCCAGCTGTGGGAGCAGTGAACATCTGTCAAAGTAGAGGCATGTGTTAGGCAACGTGCTCTCCCAGGAAGGAGTCATGTCTTTACCCTGGTTTTCATTTTTGAAGAAGGAATTTCAGGCGTTTGGCTTAATTGACTATTAGACCAGCGCTAATGCTATCAGTGCAGATTACAAATTCTCTATTACCCATGCTCTGAACGTGGCAAGCGAGACGGAAATCAGTGCAGGGGTGGTTGTCGCGGATCCGTTTTCAAGGTACTGGGCCTTAAAGCATGCCATGGGGTACGAGGATTACCAGGGCCAAATGCAACCCACGCAAATGCAAACCATGTTCGTCAAGGGCATTGTAACCTTGGCCACATTGAGGAATAAATGGAACTATAATGTCATTTCAACATGTCCATTTTGCTTGGATGTGACTGATGATATGGTGCATTTTGTCCTGCTGTGCCCATTCTATTGGGATCTGAGGAGAGGCTCTTTAAAGCCCCTTCTGATCGACCATGGAATACATAATATGCCGTAGGCCCTGACCTTGTGCTTAGCAGTTAAAGACAAGGCTGTAACTTTTGCTATGGGCTGGTACTTGTTTAGGGCCTGGAGAAGAAGAGCAAAATGTAGTTCCTCGCTTAAGGAGACTACTAACGGTTCCTTTTATCTGTTTTTGAACTTTTGGTGATAAATGCCACTTCCTGGTTCCCTGGCATCCGCTGTAGAATATAGATTCTTTGATTGTTTGGTAACTGGCAGAAGCGATTGCATATTTGCACTTTGTAAGAATCCTTTTTAATGACTTAAAACTGTTGATCTGAAATTCAGATTGGAATGTTTGCACCTTTCAGTGTTTTTACTGTTTAGCACTGGATTCGTATCTGATGATGTTTTTACTGTGTTTTATTGATGTGTATTGTATGTGCTGACTTTTATAGTATTTTCTTTACCGAAATCAAGTACGAACGAGTTAATAGCATAAACCAAGCACGATAACATTGCACACTGTGGGATCTCGAACATGCATGACTCATATATTTAGGCATGAACACTACAGCATTTGTAAATACAGACTGAAAATCACAGATCAGCTGGCTGGCTGATGCGCCTCCAATGCCTTTGAAATTGGGGTTAACTGATCTATTACAAGTGCACTGTACATTGTGTCCTGATGTTGCTGAACGTCCATCATGTCCCATATACTCTTTACATCCCATTTTAGGCGCAGTAATGCTCATCCGAGTTGTGTTACATAGATACATCCGTTCTATGCTACTGGGTAATGGCCTCTCCACCTTGATGGAGTCAGGAAGTTGGAGAGTTTCTGCACAATGAGCAGATTATTCTAGAATCTTCCAAAGATTAATATGTGCAGCTTCTGTGTTCACTTATCTCTCACCCTTTCTGCCAGGGGGAGTGAGTTCCTCAGCAATGTTGCCCCATATAACCTTAATGAAGCCTTATGCAGCATTGAAAGGTTCATGATCATGGGATAATTGCTGCCCCAAATTATTTCCCCTGCCAAAACAAAGGTCATTCGTTGGCGAAGAGCAATGATCCCAAGGGATTACATATGTTGCCTTGTATAGCGCCCCTCTGCCACTATTGGTGGCATCGCCAAAGGTCCATAAGACTTATAGCACATAGCGTACAACTAAAAAACAAACACAAAAGAAGATCTAAAAGTTAGGAAAAGTGTGAAGTAGGAAAAAGCTTACCGTTGATAGAGCACCTGCAGAATGTAGGAAATATGTTATAAATCGGATGCATTTGCTTGGTTACCAGGCACACCGTGGATCTGATAGTAATTGGATGGGTTAGGTTAGTGGCGTGACAGGGAAAATGCAAGCTAACTTTTTATTTGCTGTGTTGATGCGTGCAGTTAGGAAGTTCTCAGGAACTGTGCGCAAGTCAGTTTCTTGGTAGTCTCTTTTACAGGCATACATAGTGCAGTATTTGGCAATCCATGGGCCCCCCGAGGCTCCTGCCCACGAATCCCATGGTCTTCACCATTGGCTATGCTGTCTAGTGATGATAGCATCTACAGGCCAAAAAATCAGGAGGGACGACTTTTATAGGGGCATTTTTGCAGATGAGAACCTCGTGTGCTCATGGCACTAGTGTGCATTAGCCAGGGTGATGGTATGTAAATTGAGTGTATAGGTTTATAGTTCTGTTGTTTGATATCTGTAGGGAGTGATTTTAAATTGCGCTGTACAAATGGAATAGTTGGTCTAGATATAGTCGGGCCGATTCATGGAATAAATGTGCGCCAAAAAAGGGGAGCGCAAGCGTGAAAATCGCAGCACAAGCGTGAAAATCGCAGCGCATGCGTGCCAAAGCCGCACATATCGATTCATGGAATTCAGTGCGCGTGTAAATCCTGGGATGTGAGTTAAATTCGTGGGTGGTGCACGCGGGCGCACACGTCATTAAATGGCGTGTGCTACATGCACAGGGAAAGCGCACATAGCGCAGCGCACACAACAAAAGTGGGCGTAACACGGGGCGTAACACGCGGAATGGGGAACAATGCATGAAAATGTGGGCGTTACGAGGGAAGTACAGGAGGTAAATGCTCTCAACGCCCACACGCGCGCAACTACACGTATTCATGGAATTGAACAAGGGAAAGGCGTGCGCCAAAAAAGATGCGCTAATCCGGAAACACGTACGCCAGCAGGAAGCAGGCGTAAGCGGCCCCGCACAGCATAAAAGTGCGCGCAAACAACAAAAAAGCTCAGACACTACAATGAATATACCGTTCCTCACAGCAGTGGTCGTGGGACACCGCAGGAGGAGGAGGATAGCCAGGCCCTGCATTTTTTTTTACACAGGATCAGCCTTTTTGGGATGCCTGATGACCAGGTGTATGGGAGATACAGGTTTCCACCACACATAATCCTAGACCTGGTGAGGGAGTGGGAGGATGACCTCACATCACCCACTCTGTGCTCGAAAGCACTTAGCCCCTTGGAAAAGGTGCTCAATGTACTGCACTTCTTGGCTACTGGTTCATTTCAGCGGACAAGTGCCATAGTGGGCGGGGGGTCTCACAGGCCATGCAGTCACGCTGCCTACACCAGGTTTTGGCAATCATCACTGCATGCCCCTCAGTCCGCAGGCACATATACATGCCCAGAACACATGCAGAAAGGCAGGCTGTTGTCCAGCAATTTTACAGGGTGGCACACTTCCCCAAAGTCCTAGGTGCCATTAATTGCACCGATGTGGCTCTACGTCCACCCAAGGCCACTGAGCACATCTATCGGAACCGCAAGCACTGGCATTCCATCAACGTGCAGGTGTATGTGATGCCAAGGGAATCAACACCTCAGTATATGCCAACTATCTAGGGTCCAGTCATGATAGTTTCATATTCAGAATGTCACCCCTAAACCGGGACCTGGAAGCTGGGCGGTATGGCTAATTGGTGAGTATAAAGGCCTCTCCACATGCATGCATGTCAGAAACTGAGAAATGGGAAACCCCACTAATGACAACCATTATCACCTCCCCAGGGGACAGTGCCTACCCTCTGAGCACCTACATGATGACGCCAATTCGGAACCCCACCACACCACCCGAGGTAAGATACAACACAGCCCATATTGCAACCCGGGGCATAGTGGAGCGCACATTCGTGCTCAAATCAGGTTTTCACTCCCTTGACCACTCTGGTGGGCAGCTGCTATATGCGCCCCCAGTAGTGTGCAGGATCATAGATGAGGCATGTGTCCTGCACAATGTTGCAACCCGCCGGTGTGTGCCGGTGGACATGGTGGTGCCCCCACATCCCCAACCACATGCACGGCTGTTGCGATGGGAGGTGAAAGGGCACGTGGTGAGGCAGCCCGTACCCAGCTTGTAGCAAATTACTTCACCTAAAATCCCACCCCTGCAGAGTGCCCACAGGCCTGTCACATACCAGCTGACAATCAATGATGATGACAAAAGGGACAGTGAACTGTCACAACCATACCAGCCTGAGATTGCTCACCTGGGAGTGTTACATTGTGTGCATCCCTACCTACTTAAAAACACCCAATGCTGTGTCACAAAAAGACACACATTCATGCAGCAGGAATGACTGCCCCCTTGCAAAATACCACATCAAAATAGTACCATGTCACCAAACCCCTCCCCATCTCAGCGACTCAACACACCATGCCATGGCATGCAATGTGAAAGCAACCAAATGAATGCACAACACATAACACAAGTGTCACAAAGTGCACTGTCCATAATGTGAACAGGCCACAGACAATATGCGCTCAGCAATCAATAAGAAACAGCACACATGAACAAATACCAGCAACACAAAACATCAGTTCAGGATGAAACCGTGTCGATGTATGACAGTAAAAAATTGAAGTAGTGCAAGTCTCACAACCTTCCAACTGCAGAGTGTTGCGGTCAGGCAAATGTCTCAGTGTACTGCATACAACATGAACTGCATCTGCAAAGGAGACGGCCTTGTGAAGACATGAAGAACCTGCATTTAAATAAGGAGAAAGACATGGATGCACACGCACATATCAAAACACCATGCAGTGTAGAATCCAACACAATCCCCACTAGGGATGTACACACAGTTTTGACTAAAGATTTCCCACACAACTCATGGGAGCCCAATGTCACTGTGTACGTTACGTCACTTGCTCACATCCTTTGCAAGCCCATGGAAAGGGGAAGCAGGAGGGGTGTGTGTGTCAGGAAACCAAGCATCTAAACCAAAGACAGGACAAGCCTGCATGTGCCCAGCTGGAATATACAGTGGATGCCAACGGGAGCCACACAAAGCAACACACTGTAAAAAAAATATATTTGAAAAAAAATCAAAAATGGCCATTTGTTGACCGGGGGGGAGGCCACCCAGGAGGTTTGAGGTACAGGGTGCACCCAACACCCACATGCGTGGATGTTGAGAAAAAAAATACCTCCATAGGCTCATGACTTGCACGGCTACACTACAGTGCGAGAACTGCCGTCGCTCTCTTCACCCTCTGTTGCTACATCAGGAGTTGGCCGTGATATGGGAGGCAGCACACGCAAAGCCCTGGTATGGTCCTCCATGGTAGCAAGCATTCGGGTCTGGAAGGTTTGGTTCTGCAGGATGATTATACGGAGATCCCCATGCAGAACTGTACGGGTTGCCCGCATTTCTGCCTGCATGGCCTTGCGTGATGCCCTGATCTCCACAGGGGTTGCCTGGAGCTCAGCTGAGAGTGAACGTGTGAGCTGCTCCAGCTGCTTTTCTGACCTAAAATTCCAGGAAGCCTCAGGTTCACCCAGAGTATCTCTGAGAAACCCGTGTTCTAACCTCAGGGCTTCCCTGTGGGCCTGTGACTCTACAGATATGGCTTCGAGCAGAGCCTCCAGTCCAGCCCGTCGGTCCCTGTTGGACGCCAACATGTCCTCCCTGTGTGAGTGGCAAATAGAGTCTGTTGCCTGCTGCTGGAGCTCCATTGCATTTCAGGGGGGAGAATAGAAGTGGCCACGCTATCCATTGCCCGAGCCATCATTTCACACGATGCTCCCTGTTGTGCTGCAATACTGTAAATGGAGTTCCCCCACACTGTATTGCATGGTGGCGCACGGCCACTGCCTTGACGGGCACCACACCTGTTTGGGGTAAGGCGATCTGCACCTTGCTATGCTGGCACTGCCTGAGGCTGCAGGACTGCATTCCTCCTTTGATCTGCTGGCCCAGGAACAGGAGCAAATATTGTGGAGTGTGACCCTGCATCCGTAAACGCCAAAGGCAGACTTACCAACACTGAACACTGAAATCCCCATAGAGGGGTCTACCCCCGGTGCAGGTGGGTTGGACAGAACAGCATCCCTGCCAAAAACACTCACCTGTGATGGCATATTATTCTCACTGTCCGATTCAGCACCTGATTCATACAGGTCTGCGGAGGTGTACCCAGAGACACCCCTGAACAGCATGGTTTGTAGGACAAATGGGTTTTCACCCACCACCACCCCACATCCTCCAGTGGTGCCCGGTTGTGGCTGTGATTCCTCCTGGGTCTGCTCCATCTCCTCCTCCTCAACAGAATCAAGTGCCTCATCACCTGCAAAAACATGAAAGATAACAAATGGAAACAGGCATGAGTACCATAGCACACACATAGGCCTGACGAGGCAGAGATCCAGAAAATAAATTATACATGTCCCACATGACTATAACCATGGCATGCATACACTGTCAATGAGTTGGAAGGGGAGGCAAGAAGCAGACACTGAGGACTCCAAGATGGAAAAGCAACACATGTGCTGCATGCTGGATAGCACTGGCATCACATATTAGCCTGTGAGTGGCATGTCCAATACACATACATGACACATGCCAGCACACAGATGGCACATAGCATAGCCATGGTACATTTGACAAGTACAGCCATATGGTAGGAAATAAGTACTGTCACCCATCCATGTGAGATGGACATCATGACATACAACATGCACAATAGTGTGACAAAACATGCATGTGCCACACGCTGCTACAGATCCAGTGTTCAAGTATACAGTGATGTCAGGCAGATGGATACATCAATGGTTGGTCACTTCAACATGACAGAAGACAAAAATCATGTTCAACATTCATACAGGGCCCAAAAATTATTGTGTGCAGGCCATTACTCAATCAGTCTGAATGGTTAAATCATTCCCATAACAAGGTAATAAAAAATGTGAGCCATTGTGGGGTATAATCTATGACAGAAGCATGTCACATTTGTGGCAGTAGGGCAGAAAAATGTGTCGTAAAAATGGCAAGGATTGAAACAATCAGGCTGAATGAACAGGAAAACATTTTGAACAATGTTGTTGCAAGATGACAGTTGAAGGGCAACTGCAGTAATCTGGTGCAAATTGGCTACTGTGGTCAGAAGGGATACAGTCATACCCAAACCCAAGGCTGGGGAATGGTTTGGAGGAACCACATGGGTGACCCATACCAGTCATGACTACACGCCCTCACCTGGCACTCAATCAGAACACATCACCCAAGCAACATACACATGGATTACACACACATGCATGGGCACTCACTGGACAATGCTTCAAGATCTGGTAGGTCTCCCACGCCTCGGATCTGTTCCTCTGTGACGAAGGTTCCAGCGACAGATTAATGTTCAGTGAGTTGGTCGTCCTCTGGTGGAGACCCAACCCCAGTCACCAGAGTAGAGGCATGATTGGAAGCCAGCTTGTTCTTTGCTCTGCGTTTCAGGTCATTCCACCACTTGTAGCAATCATCAGCTGTGTGCCTCACAAATCCAAGGGCACTAATGTGGTCCGCAATGGTCTGTCAGTGGGCCCTACATTGAGCAGGCGTAGTCTTGCACCCTTCAGTCACCACCATTTCGCGGCTATGTGCCAACACATAGGCCACAAGTGCATCTAGTTCAGAGTCATTGAAGCTAGGCTTCCTTAACATGCCGGAGTGTGTAGCCGAGTCTGAGGTCCCAGCCGGTAGTGCAAGAGCACCCTTCTTCTTCTTGGAAGTTGGTACGGGTCCTGAGTGGCTTACGCTGCTCTGTTTGGTAGGGGCAGAAGCGAAGGTGGACTGGGTACTGCAAGTTTGCGAAGGCACAATGACCAAAGGTCTCGATGCAGGCATTGGCTGCAGGGTGATGTTGGCAGGACCAATGTCTGTGTGATGGACTTGGACCGACACTGTCCCGGCTGGGAGATTCGAAGCTGGGGTGGATTGAGCTGCAGCTGCCCCTGCAGCCTCCTCACCCTGGCTACTTGGGGCAGCAGATGACATTGCTGCCCCAAATCCATGTGGCCTGGTGACAGCAACTTTCACTGCCACACGTGGCTTAGACTTGGTGACCTGGAAGTCAGCCTGGGAGTCATCCTTTGCCGGTTCAGTTGACAATATGGGCCGGTTTAACAAGGGCTGAGCTGGGATGGTGTCAGCTAAATTTCCCACAACCATTTGCGGGGAGTGGGGGGGGCATAGGTGGCCCCGATTGGTCCTCCACACACTGCCCGCTTGGGCCACCCTGCACATCCTGGCCACACCCCCTACCGCGCCCACCTTGTGGAGGTCAGCCACCTTTGCCTCCCTTACTGCTTGGTCGCCTCCCAACCATGGCACTGATGTTGTTGTGCGTATGGGAGTTACAGTAAACAATTGTCCTGGGCAATTGGGGTGAAAGGGGTAGGGTACTAGATGGTATTCATACCCTAGTGCTCTAGCAAGGCTGTCTGTGACCCCTGGGGGAAGATGACGGGTCACGCAAGGCACAGGCACCTCAAAAACAATATCAAACGTGCATGCAACCCCTGGTAGACCACGTGCGTGGAAAAATGAACCTGCACTACGCTGTGGCACCCAGAAACACAAAAATAAGCGTATGCGTGATACACGCAGCCTACAATGACCTCTGAAGGGGTACGCGACACACGGGGGCAACCACAGTTGGAAAATACGTGCAAGACTCACCGTCTGCCTGGAAAAAGAACGTGAAAAAGACGCGCGTGTGCGCATTGGCAACCCCCCGCCAAAAGAAGAAATGAACGCAGTCTGAGGAAACAGGGAGTACGAACTGGAACCATTGTGAAGTAATCGCGTGTGAAACGACAAGAAGTACAAGAATCACCCGCTCGCTCTCCACAAATAGCACGTACGAGAAAAGGCGTCATACGCGTGCCTTTTGAGCCAGCCCACACGTGCAACGTCACTTACGTGCATACGCGCTAAGGCCCTTTCCTCCAATAGCATGCTGACGTGCAGTTTTCTCACGTGCTGATTCAGTATGCACCCGTGTTGTGGGAAACGCCCGTGCATGTAACGTCACAGACGCGCTTACGCGCTAAGGGCCTTTCCTCGAATTACACACTAATGTGCAGTTTTTTCACGTGCCAAATCACTCTGTATCAAGCTGGCCATGCAACAACACACGGAAGACCACGCTCCTGCCCAGAAAGCTGAATTATTGCCCCCCAGAACACCCAAGCACGCCCCCACCTGCCATCTGCTGCTGCCTGCCTGCCGGCTGGCCACATGCCCTGCTATTTGGTGCCTGCACGTCAACCATCTGCAGGGGTCCAGTTGCTGTGACCACCCCTGCTGGAACAGAAGACTCCCGACTGGAGTACCATCTTCCTCCACAGCCCAGCCCCAGGATCCAGTTGCTCAACCACACCTGCCTCGGGGGTTGCCAATGTTGGACACAACACCATCTGGCACCACTGGCAACCCCCAGCCAGAGAGGCAGAGGGCTACCAGCTTCAGTGCTGCAGAAGTTGGTATCCTGGTGGAGCAAGTCCTGCGGCATTATGATGCCCTCTTTGGAAGTTCACGCACCGACAATGAAGGACGGAAGAGGATCTGGACAGACATCGAGGCTGCCATCAACGTGGAGGAGGTGGCAGCCCGCTACTTGCAACACGTCTGGAAGCGCTGGGAGGACTACACCCAGCGCTCCACCTCCAGGTCCTTGGGAGGCAGACCCGTCTGGAGTCGAGTGGTAAGTGTGCATGCGTACTGATTGGATGCTGTGCATGTTGAGGTGTGGCAGGTGTGTGCAAGTTGCACATATGTCTTGGAAGGCCCATGGTGCAGTCCAGGGGCAGGGATAGGAGGCAGCACAGGCCACTGCGGAGGTGCCTGTGTGTAACCCTGTTCCCGGTCCTGTGACTGCATCATCCGACACCAGCAGGGATGCCTTCGTCCAGACCCGTTTTCAGGGAGGGGATAGCCGCACAACAACTGACCTTCCTCTCCCTGCGGACGTGGCAATCTTGGACCGGCTTGAGCCTGTTTTGGGTGGGGTGGCATTGCATGTTCGTGACATTCGGGATGACGTGCGGGGTTCTCGCAAGAACCGCGCATGTTATTGCGAATGTCTCGAAGACTGTGTCAACCTACTGGGCGGGGTCACCAGTGCTGGGTTCCTCCGTGTGCTGGAGCTTCTGCCGACCCCCTCCACAACTGAACACCCTATGCGCTTGTCATCCTCCGTGCCATCTTCCTGCCCAAGTGTCACCCGGGCACCCTGTGGAACTGTCCCTGCGGCCAGGCTGGTGGAGGACACATCCCTGCCACAGTTGGGAATTGGAGGTCCAGCAGGGGTGGCCACCCCAACAACTGGACCCCAGCAGGAGGATGACATGCAGGCAACAACGGGCAGGGCAAATGCATGGCAGCAGCAAGCTGAAGGTGGGAGCGATGATATCTCGGGGCCAACAACATCAGAGGGGCAGGCATCAGCCGTAGGGCAAGAGGATCCTGGATAGGGAGTGTCTTCCATGTGGCATCATTTGGGCCAGCAGATAGATGCGGAGCGGCGGTGGGTGGAAGAGGCACGGCTCACAATGTCAGGGCGGAGAACTCCATGCGGAGGGCCCTGAGGCGGGCCGGGTGCCTCGAGGCAATTCGCAGGGAGTTGGAGTTGTACATGGCATCGTCCCTGCAAAACCTTGGGGCCATGGAAGAGGCCCGCCTCCAGAACATAGAAGAGGAGTTCGATGATGCCCTGGCCTAGGAAATCGAAAAGTGAGCCGTCGGACTAGCCTGCCGCCATTGTATATAGTTTGTAGTGTTAGGTTTCATTTTCGTTTTGCTTTATTTTGGGGTGATTGGACTATGCCCCACACTTTTGTATATAGTTATTTCCTAGGTCGTTTTTTTGATAGGTTTCATTTCTTTCGTTGGGCTCATGGACCCTGGATGAAATCGTTGTACATAGTTGAACAGTGGCTTTATGATAGAATTTTATTTTTTTACTCACCATGGATCAATGGATTTTACAATTTGCGTTTCCTTTGGATTTGCTTTGGTGGACCGAGAGTTTGGACAAATTTTCTTTTGGATTACTTTGGATTGGTTCTTCATATTTTTTTTATTCTGTTTTGGACATGCATTTCATTTCATGTATGACATATTTTTCATGCTTTCATTTCATTTAATTTATTTTGTTCATAATACATTTTGATTTATTACTTCCATGTGTGGTATTCGCTCATTGGGTTACTGCATGTGAAAATGTGTATTTACACAATCACTGGCACCCAGTGTGTGTGTGTGAGGGACATGTATTGATGTACATAGTTGACTTTTGGTTTTTGTCATGAAATAGGCATTTCAGTGTTGGGTGGATTGAGGACTTGATTGCCTCTCAAGACTGGGGTGGCGTGCTGTGGGATTTTGGTGGACATGAGGCCCATGATTGTGCATCTTTATGAGGTGTTGGGGGGGACATGAGTCGGGGCCTGCTGACAGGTGCCCGTCAATGCTGGGTAGGTGGGGGTGCAGGGGGACATGAGTCGGGGACTACTGACAGGTGCCCGTCAATGCTGGGTGGGTGGTGGTCCAGGGGGACATGAGTCGGGGCCTGCTGGCAGGTGCCCGTCAATGCTGGGTGGGTGCGGGTGCAGGGGGACATGAGTTGGGCCCTGCTGGCAGGTGCCCGTCAATGCTGGGTGGGTGGGGGTGCAGGGGGACATGAGTCGGGGCCTGCTGGCAGGTGCCCGCCAATCCAAAGTGGGTGGGGGTGCAGGGGGACATGAGTCTGGGCCTGCTGACAGGTGACCGTCAATGCTGGGTGTGTGGGAGTGCAGGGGGACATGAGTCGGGGCCTGCTGGCAGGTGCCCGTCAATGCTGGGTGGGTGGGGGTGCAGGGGGACATGAGTCAGGGCCTGCTGACAGGTGCCCGTCAATGCTGGGTGGGTGGGGGTGCAGGGGGACATGAGTTGGTGGTCACTAGTGCAAGGTGACATGTGGGCTGGCTGGGGGGCATGCCCATGGTGGATGGTCTGCTTGCGGGACATGACCAGGGGTTCAGGGTAGTCCCCTGTGGTGTGGGCTGCCTGCAGGGGCTGGGGAGGGGGTAGAGGGCACACCTGGGAGGACCCACACTGCCAATTCATGTGTGAAACTCCCTGCGCACCCCACTGAATTCACATACCCCGCTCAGACAGCAAAATCGCGTGTGAAACTCCCTGCGCACCCCAGAAATGTATGTACCCCGCTCGCCCAAGGGCTATCGCATGTAAAAACTCCCCGCGCACCCCACTGGATACACGTACCTCGCTCTGCAAGCAAAATCGCATTTGAAACTCCATGCGCACCCCAGAAATACATGTACCCCGCTCGCCCAAGGCCTATCGCGTGTGAAACTCTGTGCGCACCCCACTGGATACACGTACCCTGCTCTGCAAGCGAAATCGCATGTGAAACTCCCTGCGAACCTCAGAAATACACGTACCCCGCTCGCCCAAGGCCTATCGTGTGTGAAACTCCCCGCGCACCCCACTGGATACACATACCCCGCTCTGCAAGCGAAATCGCGTGTGAAAGTACCCGTGCACCCCTCAGAATACATGTACCCTGCTCTGCAAGCAGAATCACATGTGAAAGTACCCACGCACCCCTCAGAATACACGTACCCCGCTCAGACAGCGAAATCGCATGTGAAAGTACCTGCGCACCCCTCAGAATACATGTACCCCGCTCTGCAAGCGAAATCGCATGTGAAACTTCCCGCGCACCCCAGAAATACTCGTTCCCTGCTTGCGCGATTGCAGTGTAGTGCACTGTTAGCTGGTCCAGAGTTAGCGTGGCCCTTTGTGCTGCATTGGGGATTTCAATGGTTTTTCCTTGCGCAAGGGGCGTTCTTGGGGGCGAAACTGGCACTGCAGGATGTTCTCTGCACCAGCGCTCAAAATGGCTTGGCAATTCCATGAATACGCGGTGTGCCAGAATGCTGTTTAGCACACACGGCTGGCGCACGCTCCCTCTCTGCGCTGCTCGCATGCGCTGCCTCTGCGCTGAAATCTATGAATTACCCTGAGTGTGTGTCGGTTTATAGTGATATTTTCGAATTACATTATGTCGAAAGTCATAATGTCGAAAAACAAAAGTTGAAAAAAAAATTTCGAATGTCTATTTTTGGTTGTTTTTTGTTTGAAATGGGCGGTTCCCCCCAAGCCTCCTTTTTTGTAATTTTGTTTTTGTTTTACCCCCTTTTTTTACTTGCGGAACCCAAAAAAAACATGTAAATAAAAAAAGAAAACATTCGAAGAAAAAAAAATCGCCTTTTTTGGCATTCGACATAATGTTTTCGACTTTTTCACTGCACACCAGTGTGTGTCGATGTGAAGAAGAGAGTGTCAGTGTTAGGGCAAACAATTCACACCATGGGCAAACAATACATCTAGGATGCTAAGGAGCAAAACCCTGATATGGGAAACACCCACACCAGGCCAAACAGTGCACTTAGAGAAACAATGCATACATATCATTTATGGTCACTTTCATATTTCATTTCTTGAAACAGGCAACAGCGTGGTTTTTTGCACAATGTTGAAGAAGGTGCAGTCGGCTGGTTTCTTGTTCATAAGTATTTAGTGGACCTTTTATTTTTCTTCCGAGGAACATTCCTCGTATATTAGCATTCCTATAAGAAACCGCTGAGGATGGGTGTGAAAACAAATAAGAATACAGAGACGAGGAGTTGCAGAATATGGTACCTGAGACAGGAAGAGATAGGAGTTGCAAAAATGTGTAAAATGGGATGTAAAACTGGATAAAAAGTGGATGTTTTATAGGAATTCTGGAATGAGTACGAAGACATGTTTCTAAATGGAATATTATTTGGAGGTAAGGAAAGGTGATTGATAGGCAGAATCACATGCAGTACCCTTTGGGAACACTACAGGTAATTAAGACTACAAGTGACAGTACAATTTCACCTTTGGTACAAGCCTGCACTACACAGTTATATGGTAGCAGTGGCTGAGCAGCCAGACTTATCTCAAGAGTTGAGTGAGCCGTAGAACAAGTTACACAAAGGACCAACAAATACAGTGTTTCAAACTAACACTTACTCAAGGTTTCTTGGTAAAAGAATATACATGTATTCACACAGTCAGTTTGAAAACATTACATTAGCAAGAGCAGCTCAGCATCATATACTAATACACTACAAATACACAACCAATAAGTTAGTGAACAATTTCAGCTCCCCTGAAGTGGGAGCAAAATGGCACTTCCGATACTTTTAAAAGGGCTAAAAAGAGAAGGTTATAAGAATCAACAGCACAAATACCTTCATAGGCAGGGCAAAGGGTTTCAGTAAACTACAACCAGCAATTCAGTTCATAGGCCTGGGCCAAAGTCAATGGTTCAGAGTCTTTGTATAGGATAGTAGAGTTCTGGTAGTAAACGGTTAAGTCTTTGCCACGGTTCTTAGGAGAATTTGGCTAGGCGAAAAGTTTGACAAATGTTTAGGGAAGGACAAGCCTTCGAAGTCGGGAAAGTTTCACAAATTTTCTCTGTGGCCAAAAAGATTTCCGGACTGCGTTTGCACAATACCTTTAAAATGAAGAAGAGCAGTAGCTGAGGCAGTTGTTCCTGGCAGTTAGAGCAGATCTTGCTGTTCCTGAGCTTCAGTCATGGGGACAAGAAGGAGGACGTTGGAAGGTTCCTGCACTGCCCAGGGATGAGGCCACGAGCTTGGCAAAATGTCGGTTTAAGGTGTGACTGCCTTAAAGACCACAAACTGGTATCCTTCCCACTGTCTATCTGGTTTTCCACAGCACTCTGAAGAAAATTCGACCAGGAGGGGATGGTGTCCAGACGGCTTACGAGTTGGTTGTTCCCACCAAACTCAAGGGAAGAAGTTAACCTTGAAGGGCATATCTGTCGATGGTGTTTCAGGCGATTCGGACCTGCAGCAGGGCTTGACCGGTCGTCCAGGAGTTGCAGCACCCGTCTTCCTTCAGCTCACCTTCGGTTCTTTCATTCCAGTGGTCGACTCTGCTTTCCAAGTCCCAGAGACCTGCTTTTAAATAGTTTTCCCTCATTAATTCTAGCCTGGCTGTCACTCACACAGCAGGGTGTCTGTTGTTGCCCGACATCCAGCCGACCAATCACACCAGAGTGCATTCAGGTCTCCTAGGAGACTAAGCACAGGGAGTTTTGGGCCCCTCCCTCACATCCTGTTCATCCCAGACACCCAGACCCCAGAGGAGGGCTTCAACACTGAAGCCCGCCAAAGGCAATGAACAAAGGGACCAAACCTTGTTTGGCGTGCAGAGACAAACACAAGAAGGACCTTTCCTAAAAGAAATGGTAAAAAAAGTTGTTTTTACAGATAGGTCATGGGCGCCATATTGAAAAACATGGCTGACGCGATTTTTAGCTACTGTTGTTTGCAGTCGGGAAAAATCATGGTAGTTTGATCTAAACCACTGCCACCAGCTATTTCAAGTAGGAAAGGGTAACATTTGACTGTTGCGTGAGTGTTTTGACTCAGGTGAAGCTAGGAAACCTCTCCAGCACTCTATAGGAAGATAGGGTGTGCAGGGTCAGTAAATTTAAAGAGACTAGTAAAGTCAATTTAACTTTACATGCTCTGGGAGACAGTATAGAAGGTATTTAAACCGTGGGAAGTCTGAAAGACATCCATGTGTCACTGCACTGAATGTGCTGTGTGACACACAGAAAAATATGATGCCTATGGAGTTTGTTTAAAACTCCATAACCAAAGAAAACAAAAGTAAAACACACATCAAAATACATGGAAGAGTGGGTAAAAAGGCTCACACTCTTCCCAGGTAAAAACAAAATCAAATCCTAGAAAATCCAGCAAAGTTGCTGGGGATCTCAAAAGGTGAGGGAAATTAGCACATTTTGAGAATTCTCCCTAACAGTGATGATAAGGAAAAACATGTATTGTTGATTTCCAAACTGCTACTGCTGCCAGTGATATTAGAATGTGTATACCAGGGATGACTGACCACATTCCAAGCATTCTGATCAGGAAGACAAAAATTAGAACCATAAGGAAATTGGTGTTCATCTGCTCCTGGGAACTCCAAATGATATTCTAGTGAATTTAGAAGTCCTGCCGTCTCCCTTTCAGGCTCTCTGTGTAGCAGCTGCCTCACCATCACGTCCCCTCGTGTGTGTGCACCTTAAACTGAGCAGCAGGTGTCAATGGCTGTGTCAGGATTTGGTGGAAAGTATTTCTAATTATTATTCTGTATTTGTTTTGATGGCATTTTATGACAGTATTGGTGCAATAGAGAAGAAGTCCAAACCACTCTGTAAAGCAAAGATATAAAAAATAATTAGTTAAAGATGTTTAAGTTTCTTTTCAATTGCTACTTGCCTCAAAAAGAAAAAAGACCTCCAGAATTATGCCATCCGCATTGTAAAAAACAGCCACGTAAGGCCCATGTATCCGAACAATGTAAGAAATGCACTGGCTTCCAGTTGCCTCCCGCATACAGTACTAAATACTCATATTGGCACACAAGTGTGAACATTGCTCCGGACCACTTTATCTGGCGGAGAAATCCCTCCAGATGACAAAAGAGTAGACGCATGGGCAAGGAACGTATTTTCTGCAGGCAGCATGGCTCTTAAATCAGCAAACTCTACATGTGCACTAGCAACATTCTCATTCACTCAAATACGAAACTAGTAGAACCCTGAGATCCTCAGGGTCTACGCTACCCACATGTATTAAGATGAGACGTACCCAAGGCAACGGATGATCCTTTGTTACAACAGCACCCAGGGCATGAAACAAACTATCCAGCACTCTTCATCAGGAAGCCAACCTTTTGCGCTTCTGCAAGCAATTAAAGACCCTCCTGTTCACGTAAATTGTAACAGTTCAGCACACTTGCCTCATTGTCCTGTGCTCATGTTCTGTTTCTCGACTTTTTTTGCGCCCTGATGCCGGCAGGCTTTTGGCGCTATATAAAGAAATAAATACATAAATAAATTACTGTGTAGAATTAACAGAGTTGCACCTAAAATACACCATCAAAGATTACTTAGGTGATGCCACCATGTGCATTTTTCTGTTTGCATCCCGCACCGGAAGTTGTCTCCCTTATTTTATAGGCTATAAATTTGCTGTTTCATGAAAAGATATATATATATATTCAGTGAAAACAACTTTGTTAAAGGGACATTATGGTTAAGTTGCGCTACTAAAAACCTATCAAATTCAGTGAAAAAACTTTGTTAAAGGGACGTTATGGTTAAGTTGTGCTACGATAAACCTATGAAATTCAGTGAAAAAACTTTGTTTTTCCATTTGTGGACCAAATGAAGAAGAACAAAGCCACATTTGTCTCTGCGCAATCCGTGAAAATATTACTTGAGAATTAGGAAGCATGTCCATGACTTTCCCCAAGTCCACTCTCCTGGCACAACACACCCACTAAACTTTCCTGACCAATCCCTTTCACTGCTCATTCTCATTTGCATGACTTCTGAACCCAAAAATCCCCGGATGTAACTCCCGATGTCCACAAACTACCGCCATGTCCCTGGACATATCGTAACATGAACAGCCCTTCTACCATTTCCACTTCACTCTCTGTGACATTCCCTCATTGGATGTAGCTAAGAAATCACATGACCATGCACCAATCACATTCAAGACCTCTACATCTAACTGCATCATCATAAATCAGCACTGCAAATGTACTGTGAATCTCTCTGAGTACAAGTGTCATATCATTGGCAAGCACCATCTACAAGAAATACTGTACAAGTCTCCAAGATTTCTACTTGCAGCTCCATGCATGTCCATATGCATGAACACAAACTACAGGTATGCATATTCTCTGTACAGTACATGAACAAATTTTCAAACTGACTTTTAGCTTGTGTAATCTGAAAAATGAATCTACTGTCTTTTTTCCAATTTCCTAAAATCAACTATCACTTATAAACCTTTATAGGAGGAGCGCCGGAATCAGCCTAAGACTGTTCCAGTTTATACTAGCTTATAAACCTTTATACTATTTACTTTCTTAATACACACACTATCAAATCATGCTAAACTAACATTTTTTAAATGAAATTTATAGACTACATATATTGAAACAAAATTGCATACATGCTCACTCTATGTTCCAATCTCAAAAAATAATACTTATACAATTGCATTTTTTATTTATTTATTTATTTGATTACTTTAATTTAAGCATGACATTAAGGCACTACTACCTAGAAAAGCTTAGTTACAGAAATGGTGGCATTCAGTGGTACATTATGAATTTCACAAGACATACTAAAGATATGTTGTTTGTTACAGTTACTCATTGCAATACAATTTGTTCATTAAGAACATATCATATGTATTGAACTGTTGCGACGTATCTTATGTGATTAAGATAGTTTTCATGGTTTTAAGAAAGGCGCTGAGGATTTCAATTAAAAAAAATCAATATCTAAATTAAAAACAATGCTATACACAAACAAAATTACTAATTTGTTTCTTTTACAATTGCAGTGAAGACCATTCTCCTGAAAAGAAGCAGCCGAATTTCAAGAACAAAGAGGAACTAAGAATTAAACTGCCAAAAAACCAAACCAAAAAACAATTAACAGAAAATCAGCTATCACTACAGATAAAACTAGTTCTTTAAATTTTAATATAGTGCAAAGTAAGCATACCAAGAAAAGTATTTTAGCCAAAATGTTCCGTCACAAACTCCTTCAAAATCTTATAAAAACAGGAGAGAAATCAGGTTCAATGCTTAAAACCTATCGTAGGAAATTAATTTTAGAAGCGTTGATAAATAGTGCAATTCTTCACAAAAGAAAGTTATTAATTTTTGTGTTAAACAAAATGAAACCACTAACAAAACTAATAACTAAATTACAAAAAAGACTTCTCAATAAACTAAATGTCAACAGAAAGAACTTCTTAAGTATCTGCGGAGGTGAATGGAGTCACACTACGAGCACAGAACCATACTTTAATGAAGAAGCGTACAAACAAAAACAAACAAATACAGTTGCCATACATAGCAGTGGTCGAGGTTATGAAAAAGTTAATAATACTATAATGGAACAAGAAGTACTCCTTACAAAAATATGCCCTGAAATCTTAGAATTACCCCTCCATTCAACTGAATCAGAACGTCTAGTGTACAGATGGCCATGCAAGGATATTCATTGGTCTGCATTACAGGACCTACTTGTAAAACCACCTTCCATGATATCAAAAGAATATCAACACATCATTCAACTATAAGAAATCTAGTCTATAAACTGTACTATGCTAAAAGTCCTGCTTTAGCACTAGCAAATTTAAATAACATTCTTCTACATGGTACAGGAAAAGACCTACTTCAAGAAATTGACTATATCTAGAAAAAATATTTTGGAAGCGAAAGCCATTTACAGAATGAAATAGCTTTAAACCAAATTAGCAACAATTCTACACATGGCAACCTTTTGCTAAACACATACAAAAAAGAAATACTAAAATTTAAAAGTACATCAGCTGAATTACCAAACCATGTATGTGAATGTTGCCGCAGAACTTTTTATAAACGTAACACGAAAACTGTAGACCTATCATATAAAATAGAAGACAATGAAGATTCTAAATGGTTTGAATTAGCTCTCTACCTTGTAGCAGAAAACAAATACGAAATAAATGACCCCTTAATACTTTGCAGTTACTGCACTACAAAACTTGTCAACAACCAAACTCCTTCCCGTGCTATCACAAATAATTTGGAATTATACCCAGTACCAAAACCCCTACAACAACTTAATGTATATGAGAGCATCATAATTCAAACAGTACACCCTTTTCAAGCAATAATACACCTTCAACCAAAAACAGTAAAATTACCTCCCTCAGAATTGGTAAAAGGCATTCGTGGAAAAGTAGTTTATTTACCATTAGATCTAAAAGAAAATGTGCCTACTCTAGGAGTGCAACGTCCAATGCAGCAATCTTTAATTATCTTAGTAAATGGATTACCTACAAAAGACAAAAAAATATGGCAACAGCTGGTAGATTTACATAAGTTAGACAAGCCTTACAATATTTTAAAGAGAATAATGAATATTACCAAGAAATTAATATTGAAGAAAACTTGAAAGATACAATTGAAATAATTCAAGAAACACAAGGAGCTGGTCAATTTGAGCTACTGGATCCTGCTACAATATCAAATACTTTATACCATTATACAATTCATCCTTTGCACTCTAATGACACCATAGAAGATGCACTGGAAACATACCAAATGCGTCAAACAAAAGGATCACCAATCAGCATATGGGAAAAAAGTATAGAAGCACGTGCTTTTCCTCTACTCTTTCCTACTGGCAAAGGAGGAAAGTATGATGATAGACATATTCAAATATCAGCTTCTGAATACCGCTCATTACGGATGTAGTCTGAAGATCCCAGATTTAGACAAAATGTGGAATACATATTCCACCTACTCTTTGAAAGTGAACTAGCAACTTTATGTTACGGAGTTGAACACATATTAAAATCAGGATCCCACTTTCAAAATATGACAGCTACACAATTATTACAAAAAGTGCAACAAAAGGATGAGGTTTTACAATCAAATATTACAAATCTATTAGCAAATATGCGTGGTACTAAAGAGTACTGGTTTCGACATCACGGAGATGTACGTTGTATGATCAGAAACCTTGGCCCACCCACTTGGTTTGTTAAATTAAGTTGTGCAGAATATGCTTGGGAAGATTTACATGATTTCCTACACATATCAAATAAAAACAAAACAAACATAGATATACTAACACCAGGAGAACTTTGTTCTTTTGATCCTGTTAAGGTTTCACGATATTTTCACCATCGCTTCATTGCTATGCTACATTTTATTGCTAATAAAACTGTTCCTCCCCTTGTAGAAGTGCAACACTTCTTTTGGAGAAAAGAATACCAAGCCAGAGGAGCACCACATATCCACATGCTTTTATGGATTAAAGATGCTCCTAAATTTGATCAAGGCAGCGATGCCACTGTTTTACAGTTTATTGAAAAATAGGTCACTTGTGAAATTCCATCAGAATCCACAAATAGTGATCTTCATGCACAAATTTTACAATTTCAAAGACATAAATGTGGCAAATATTGTTGTTGCAAATACAAAAACAAAGGGAAATACTACACCAAATGCTGATTTGGTTTCCCTAGACCAGTTACAAATACAGGTCAAGTGAACAACCTCATGTCTTCAGTTAGACATAGGGCCTCATTACGACCCAGGCGGTAAGTTACCGCCTGGGTCGTACCTTTTCCACCATGGCGTAAACTACGTTTACGCCATGGTGGTTGGCGGACTTACTGCCCCATTCCGAGGTCGGCGGGGCGGTAAGTCCCCAATCCCCATTTACCCTTCCCCATTCCCATTTTTGCCCCATAGGGCATAATGGGAGTGGGGAAGGCGTTAATTACGCCACCGTAAATTACGGTGGCGTAATTAACAACATGGTCCCTTAGCGCCATGGATTTTAACACCTGCTAAAAGCAGGTGTTAAATCCGCCATGGCGCTAAGGGACCTCGGAATCAGGCGGTAAGGGTCGGCGCTGTTTACGCTCCCGTAAACCCCTTACCGCCTGAGTCGTAATGAGGCCCATAGTGTTAAAGGTAAATCACCGAAAAATACATATTACATAAAAAGAAAAGAAGAAGAAAAATATATCAATGATTATAATGCAATCATTGCCTACTTATGGAATGCAAACATAGATGTGCAGTACATTGCAGACAATTCTACTGCAGTTGCACGATATGTCACAGCATACTTAACCAAAGCAGAAAAGACAGAGCTCCAAGACCTCTGGAATGACCTGTCATCAGATAAAACAGTGTCTCAGAAATTATACAGCTTGGGCATAAAAATGCTCTCCCATAGAGAATATGGATCATATGAAGCAGCTGATCGTTTAACTGGTACAGCATTGTATGGTAAATATGAAAATATAGTATGGCTAAGTCTTGGTCCAGCTAAATCTAGAAAAAGAGTTCTAAAAACATACGAAGATATAGAAGCAATAGCCAAACATGATCCCAACAGCCAAGACATTTTAAAAAACAATTTATTGGACAGATACTACCCAAACAGAAGTAATACTTTGGAAACCATGTGTCTACACCACATAGCCCAAAACTACACATACAAAAATAATACAAAACCTGATGAAAAAAAAGCTAAATACAGAGTGACAAACTGTGAAGGCAGCTTAGTTAAACTCACTAAACCAAATTGAATTAATCATATCAAATTGTCATTGAAGACTCCTCAACATAAAGAAGTATATTACATGTCCCTGCTACAACTCTTTAAACCATGGAGAAAAGAAGAAGAAATACTAGAAAACTATGACTCATATGAAGATGCTTTCAAAGCAAATGAAAGCACTATAACTGATGTAAACTTTACACAATACAAAACAATGTTTCACAATGAACAGAAACACGAAGAAGAACTCCAGGCCCAACTAGATAAAGACACTCATGGCAGTAGTCAATCTTTTGTAACAGGAAGCCAAGAACCACTGGGAGAACCACTAATAATAAATGAGGCAGAATTAGCTATGATAGAAGTAGAAAACACCATGGGCCTCATTACGACCCTGGCGGAAATGGAAAAATGATGGCGGAAATGCAATACCGCCATCGAACACCGCTCGTTGCGATTATGACCCGTCACCGTAAAGTACGATGCCATTAGCGACACCGCAGTGAACGACAACGCTAACTGCACCAAGTACGCGCACGCGCGCCTTGCAAAACCGGAATCACCGCCATGGCGCAACGGTACGCGAATCCTGACCCTAGCGGACATGTACTGAACGCCATCAAGCACGTCGTAAAGTACCATTCCGCCATGGCGAGAAATACGGCATCGTGAACCAACCGTAAATGGCCCACTGAGTGCCTGTACTCCACTCCCTGGCCACATTGCACAACTCCTGGCAGGCGCAATGTACTCACACTATGCAACCAGTGAAATCCACAATTCACCCATGCATGCCAACGTAGAAATGCATGCAGGGGCTCAAAGCGCCCCGTGAGTGGGCATCCATGTACGGCATGTCACCATAGCCGTACTGATGCAGCACAGGCATGTGAAGGTACAATACATCAAAATGAAAATCAAGAACACATGACACAAAACAACAGTAGTCCCCCATCGCTTGCCACCAGCGCAAGGCAACATCCAAAACAGCATCCTGAGGGGGATTGCACCAGCCCTGTACTCTTGCCAGTAAACAAACCAACCATCAGCAGAAGCATGTACCACACAAGTTGGCAGAGTGACTGAGCAGCCAGGCTCATCCCAAGAGGGGCCGATGGGAGCTGCAGGGCACAGATGGCATGAATACAGAAGCTATTCCAATGGACATGACCCCAGTCCCCCTCCAACAAACGCACGCAAACACAGGCACCTGTGACCAGCCACATTCTGAACATCCCATCATTCCACCAATCGACCTGGCTGACAGGCACCAGTCGGCCAAAAGCCAATCCCCCGCCCCTGAACAGCACATCATGTAAACAGTCACAATGGCAGCCCCTATCCGTGACCATACTGTGCTACGTAGGCAAACGCGGCCAGTACTGTACCACACAACTCAACTCAGAAGGCGGAACACAATGCAGATCATCTCGCAATACATACCGCCACAAATCGAAAATCGCCACATCACCTGCAAAGAATAACGCAACACGACAAATATCGGAATACAATTTAAATGCACATCCAAATGAGAAAGGCCCCACAGCAATTTGCAAAATAACACCAAAACATCCATCATCACCGAGGGCTGCATCTGCAATAATTGACCAGCTTCCACTTGTGTGACGCCCTGTACCATCATGGCACACAGGGCCTACATCAACGTTCCAAAAGGCAACATGGAAGCGGCAAGAACCGCAGGTCCGTCCCATGAGGCAGGCACTAGTCGAGCTGAAAGGCCGAAATGTTGCACCTAGCCACCAGTACAGCGTAAGGGCATGTGGCCCATTGGCGATCGTCCCATAAGATCGTAATGGTGCTCCACTGATTCACCCGAAGCTGCAGGTGTCGAGAGTAAAACCCATCTGGAGGAGTGGCGTAGAGATGGCATCTGCAATAGGGCAGGAGATACCTGTCACCCAAATGAAACACAAATTAACCGATTGCATTACGGGACTCATGATGCATTACAATCTTCATTCAACACACCAAATCCACACCCATATGCATGCTAGCCCACTCCAAAGGAATATACACACCCCTAAATCAGTATCGATTCATAACGAAATCAATCGAGGTAAATACACCATTGGCAACGTCGGTTACTGTGCATGCGTCCGTCAAGATAGAACCCATGACATGGGATTAGTAACGTGCCTAGACACAAGTGTATGAAGGCGCGTCGAGACAGGGAGGATCCGACAAGGGCAGATAGACGTAAGTCCCACTATGGCAGCCTTGCATCACATAGCGCAGGGGAAGGGGAGTGATTCAAAAAACCCATGTACATGGCAGACCCTAAATGGAATCATCTGTCCATGCATCCATTCATCATTCCCTCATCCCGCAATGAAAACGCATGAATATTCACTCACATAATATGTGAAACTTCCATCGCGTCTGTGCGTAATGCAGTCTGCAAAAACCACTGTGCTCCTGGCCGGATCTGTAGTGTTGTGAAGCAAGATGGATTTGGGAACGTCCTGCCTTATCGTCCACTACGCTATTGCGCATCCCATTCAATTCATATCCTTCATTGCTTGCTCGTTATGGGCCATGTCCCAAGGACATTCTACAATAGAACGTTACATTTCCAGCCAGACCTGTGGGCGTATCCTCGCCGCTACTTCAAAACCAAAAATGCTGGCCTTCGAATTCCTCACTTGCAACATTACGTCGAAAAGGCTTCTGTGAACGCTTGCATTCACAATTACATCAATGTAGTGCGGCTGTGTGTCATAATGCTAACTGGCTGCAATCACAAATGGGACGCCACGCCCGTCGGTGAAGTACGTTACTGTGCTGCATGAGGGTCGGCCATCGATCGAGCCCTACATACCACTGACTCTTCACAGGTATGTAAGCGGCTGCAATTATAGCATGTGTAACAATGGGAGCATAGCATGAAAATCAGTCAAAGTACATCACACTGCCATCGGGATTTGATACATGATTCCAATCCCAAGATGCCATGCGGCCAAATGCAGCCTTACGTGCGGGACGTGCTCGGCCAGAAGGGATTGCATCTGCCACAGATTCATTCAATCAGCACAGGTGGAGGCCATACAGGCCGACAGCACATATATAGCAGACCCAAACCCCTCCCACAACCACTCCCACTCCAAAATGCTACCGGCAGGACTAGCGATGTTGGGCCTGGGGGACCAGATAGCACTGCAAGTGCTACAACTACAAGAAGACGACGAACAACAACAGGTACAACAACCGGGCGCACAGGGGAGACGGAGGAGAAGGAGGAGGAGGAGGGCAAGGCAGGGTCAGCAAGGCCCACAAGCACTGCCACTACCACCACGCAGGCGGCCCGCAATCCCACGCCTCCGAGCTGATCCGTTCAACCTCACTGCTGAGCAGATCCACACCCTCTACCGTTTGGACCGGGACACCATAATCGCCATTGTGGACATGACACATGCTGACCTCGTGAGCATGATAGATAGCCCAACCGCCATCCCACCCCTACTGAAGGTGGTGTCTGTACTCCACTTCCTGGCCACAGGCACCTACCAGCACACAGTGGGACAGTTGCATGGCATTTCACAGCCACTGTTCTCACGGACACTCTTCCAAGTGCACGATGCCCTCCTGAAGCACGCCGACGACCACATCACACTACCACGCACGTACCAGGAGATTACCAACGCAAAAGTGGGATTCCATGCACTTGGCGGCATCCCGGGTTGCATTGGTGCCATCGACTGCACCCATGTTGAATTGGTTGTCCCACATGCCATGGAGGTCCAGTACCGCAACCGGAAACAATTTCATTCAATCAATGTGCAAATGGTGTGTGACTCCAACAAGATCTTTACGCATTGTTGTGCCAGATTTCCAGGATCTACCCATGATTCTATGGTCCTGAGGAACACAAGAATACCACGCTACATGGAGCGACACGCAGGGCACAGATCCTGGCTACTCGGTGAGTCTCATTCCATGCATGACATCGTGGCCCATTTGATGCGTCAATGACCTTGCAGGAGGGGGGGGGGGGGCTACTTAGCACTATCATTCCACTGACACCCTTTATTCGTCTCATACAGGTGATGCCGGGTATCCACTGAAGAGATGGCTCCTTACACCAATCCGGAACCCACAGAACGAGCATGAGGAGGACTACAACCATGCCCACTCACGTACCCGTGTGGTCATTGAACAGGCATTCGGCCTACTGAAGGCTCGTTTCCGCAGCCTCAGCAGGTCTGGCGGGGCACTCATGTACAGCCATGAGAAGGTTTCTAAGATGGTCATGGCATGTGTCATGCTGCACAACATGTGCATACGTAGGAATGTGCCCATGCCCCCTGACGCTGTACTGCATGCACCTGAAGATGATGATGATGATGAGGGTGGGGATGTGGAGGCACCTCAAGGAGTCCATGAGGCACAGGATGCACGTGCAATCCGACAGAGCATCATAGATGCATGCTTCTAGCAACCACGCATGGTGCCTATTACACGGAAAGGGGACCTGTGGCACTGTGTGTGTGTAGTACAGGCACATTGTGGACTGTACGCCTATGAAGGCCTCGTACGCAAATATCAATGTCCACACATGTCATTGGATGATAAAGAGGTGCTGTATTGTTAATGTGATTTGATTTATACACCCTATGGACCCGCCACCCAGTGAAGCCCAACACACCCCCTCCACCCTACTACCTCCCCCCCCAACACCAGTGTCCAAATATGCATGCTGTCCGTGGGTAGACGCTATTGCAAGCCCCCTCTACGGGTATCAGGGGCACCCCTGCCCGTGGAGCGCAGGTTCCTGCCAGATCTGCGTTGGGGGCTGCCCTGGACGGAACTTGCCACGGATGTTGTCTCTGCCTGCTCGCGTCCATGCATGTCTCTGAGGGTTTGTGAGAGCTCCGAGAGCACACGGCGCACAGCAGCAAGTTCAGCACAAACGTCTTTGGACGTCGCATGCAGTTCCCCCCTCAGGCTCTCGGTGCTTTTCTCCATTTGTGCTCTCAGGCTCTCGGTGCTTTTCTCCATTTGTGCTCTCAGGCTCTCGGTGCTTCTCTCCATTTCTCCCCTGAGGCTCTCACTACTTTTCTCTATTTGTGCCCTGAGTGTCTCGGTGGATGTTTCCATGGCTGCCCTGGAACCCCCGCATTCATTTGCATGGTCCTTGAGTAGCGTGGACACTTCCTGCTGTTGCTCGATCAGCAGGTCGAGGGACTGTTGCCTCTGCTGGGCCATGGACATTTGCGGTGGTGTGACAGGGGGGCTGCTCAACACATGTTGCCTTGGCACAGGACTTGTGGGGGTTGGCCAGTCGTCGTCTTCAGGGTGCCCCTGCGTGGTTTCGTCATGGTGTAGGGGATGGAACATGCAGGGGGATTGGGAAAGGTCATGGATGGTACCTACGTCGCCAGCACTGTTTTCCGTGTCGGAGCATGCTGGCATGACAGCTGTGTCACCTATGGTGCTGCTACCACCAGAGGCAGTGCCATCAGATACGTTCTTTGGGGGGACCTGTGGTGCTGGGGTTGTGGACTTGCTGGCTGCTGGGGTGCCTGTTGCAGTCCCCTCCAGTGTGCTGCCACTTGATTCCTGCTGCTGCCGTGTCTTGATCCTTGCACCTGAGGTGGAGGCTCTTGGGACGTTGGTCCTGGCCCTCTTTGCAGGCGTGCTGGTAGGGGTGTCCTGCAGCTCGTCGTTGGTATCGGACCCTGTGGTGGAGTAAAGAGGGGCGAGCGTTAGTTATGGGTCTGTCGGATTTGGAATGGCAACGTATCAAATGCATTGGGGTGGTACATGAGGCTGATTTGGGACTGGGCCTTGGAGGTGGTCTCATTTTCGTGTGGATTGAGGATGCATTCATTTGGCTGCCTGCAGTTAGGGGGTGCATGCTGCACATGTAGGGGTTGTTTATGACATCTTGATTGATTTGTTTATTCATTCTGACTTTTAGAGGGCGCTGTCAGGGCAAAGTATGTATTGCACTATGGGGTCACATGGTACTGCACATGTTCGTGTTTTGTGGATTTCGCATTGTTTCTCTTGGCCAACCTACCTGATTCTCCGGATGTCGGCACTCCTTTCTCCATCCCTCCGACTCCCTCTATGCTCTCCGTTCCTATGGTGGAGGCGCAGATATCCTCCCAGGGGGTCAACTTGATGGGCGACTCTGAACCCCCCCCGGTAGCTGTGGCGATGTTCCTGTTCGCAGAAAGTATGCTGCGTACGCGGATCCGCAGGTCGTCCCACCGCTTGCGACATTGCTGTGGCGTGCGGGGTGTTGTCCCCACCGCACTTACGCGCTGTGCCACCAGGGCCCATATGGCCTTCTTGTTGGCAAGGGCCGTCCTGGTCATTTGACTGGAGAAGACGACGGCGGCATTTTCCTGGAGGGTCTCGGTGAGCACGGTCAGTTCCTCTCGGGAGAAGTGGACCTGCCGCTTGCGATCACACGCTTTCTTGGCTACCTTTCCCATATTTATTTTTTTAACTGGGGTTGCTAACGGGTTGGGATGTGTGTCAGGGTCGGATTTTTAATGGTTGTGTTGGGATTCGGATTTTATAGTTGTGCGGCGTGCTGTTTCCCGTTCCGGCCACATGCTTTTACTTCCGTTTCCGTATATTTACGGTGCCCGTAATTTGCGGTGCCCGCTCGTTACGGTGACCGCTCATTACGGTGACCGCTAAGATGGGTGGCGGTATTGCACCTGGTGCAGCGTACGGCGGCGGTAAGGGCCGTTTTGGGGTCATTTCCGCCATCGCAGCCTTTCGGATTCCGCCATGGCGTAATGCTCGTGCCCGATGGGTCGTAATTAGCCGCACTTTGCTCCTTCGTGCAATGGCGGAAACGCTATTTACGCTGTTGCGGTCCGGTCAGTCACTTTCCGCCAGGGTCGTAATGAGGCCCCATGTGTCAGTATGAAGATAAAGAAGACTTAACTATACTACAATCAAAACTAAATAACGAACAACATAGCATTTTTGAAGAAGTACCAAAACAAATTGCACATGGTGTACAACATGAAAATAAAGAATGTTCCTGCCATAATTATAAACCTATACTACTGTACGTCAGTGGTGAAGCTGGTTCTGGCAAAACATTCCTAATCAAAATCATCAGTAAATTCCTTCAACAATTGACAAACAACAAACTGTCAGCTGTTGTCACTGCCCCCACAGGTTTAGCTGCCTACAACATAGTTGGTGTTACTTTACACCGATTACTACTATTGCCAGCAGAACACCAGAACAAATAAGACTATTACAAACTTTCTGCAGAAGCTGCAATGGAACTACGAAGAGTATTAAAACAAATGAAAATGCTACTAATAGATGAAGTGAGCATGGTCTCCAACCTAATGTTAGCTTTGATTCACCTCAATTTACAAGAAGTACTTAAAACAAACTATGAAGAGCTCTTTGCAGGAAAACACATTATTGTTTTCGGAGATCTTCTTCAATTGACACCAGTAAAAGGTGATCCTATTTTTAAAACATTAGGACACAAACTCTGCTGTAAAACTGTTGGCAGCATTGGAAATGTCAACCTTTGGCAACATTTCCAATACAGAGAATTAACAGAAAACATGCAGCAATCTGCAGATCTCACTTATGCCAACATCTTAAAAAGTATCAGAGTTGGTATACTCTCTAAAGAAGCAGAAACAATATTGAAAACCCGGCAAATTAATGCACTTTATGGCGATAATGCATGTGCTACAGATGTTATGGAACAATTAGCCCACAAAAATGTCAATTGTATGGCCTTAATGCCAACTCTTGCAAGCTGTTTCAAATTCAATGAAATAATGTTAAGTAAAGAAATGCAACCAATAATGGAAATTTGCGCCACAGACAAACTAGATGTACATGGTATGACACTACCTATGTGTGACCAAGCCACAACAAGACTTAATAGTTTAGAAAAATCAATCTCAAACACAGCAGGCTTAGAAAAGATATTAAAATTATCCTTAAATTGCAGAGTAATACTTAAACGTAACCTTGACGTGGACCAAGGACTAGTTAATGGAGCACTGGGTACAGTTGTTGGCTTTCAAACATACCCACGTAACAACACAATTCAGTTTGTCAATATACTCTTTGACAAACTTTCAGAAGTTAAAAGGATAGGATGCTCAACAGCTTGATTCCTTCTCTTCAAAGACATGTATGTACGCAGAGTACAATTTTCTCTAACTCTTGCATACGCAGTCACGATTCATAAATCACAAGGTTTTACCCTAGACAAAGCATTGATAGATATTGGTAACACAGTCTTTAAAGAAGGCATGAGCTATGTAGCACTATCACGCTTACGTACACTTGACGGTCTATTTCTAATCAACTTTGATGCAAGTAAAATAAACGCTGATATTCCTTGCATTTTAGAATACAATAGACTTCGCTCACTAAACACTCCCCATCTAAACACATATTCTGTTCCACAAAAAGTAAAACATTATAAAAGAAAAATAAATCAAACAGAAAAGCAACAGGATGTCACTGCAAATCCTCCAAAGAGAGTAAAAGAAAGTAATACTTCATCAAGTACCGCAAGCAAAAAAGAATCAATTAGGGAAAGTAAACCAGGTAGTTCTTCAAAGAAGGAAGACAAACTCCAAAAAAGCAGTCAGATACAGAACTACCTGGTCCATTTAAACTCTCAAATATAGTTGGTGTAAGTTGCTACGCAAATGTAGCAATGAATATTCTATTTCAATTACCACCAATTGTTGAGAACATTTACTTACACAGTACAGACCCATTGTGTTTGCAAATGTTAGTACTTCATAGAAATGCAGCAAACAATCCTGACAACACGTATAGTGTTTATGGAATAAGACAACAATTGGACTACTGTGCTGGAATGGTGAAATTCACTATAAACTCACAGGAAGATCCACAAGAATTTCTAATGTACTTACTACAAGTACTGGCAAACAAAAACATACCTATAAATGAAATCTTCCAGATTTCATACATGTGGAAACATACATGCACTCTCTGCAACAATGTGACACAAGAAGAAATCCACAATGAACACTTCGTATATATTTCAATACCTAATTGTGAATCCATTCCATTTCAGCACCTTCTACAAAATGCAAACCATGGTAGATTATGTTCTACCTGCAATTCAGATAATCGCTCCACGTTAGTAATACAAACACATAGTAAATACGTAATACTAATGCTTCTACGTTACAATGCAGATGGTACCAAAAACAACTGCAAGCTGACTGGATTCACACATCGTCAAATATCACTTGGTAAGAAAACCTTCACAACAATAGGTATAATCTACCACGCAGGAGCCACAACCAATTCAAGGGCACTACACTGCATATATAAAAAGAAATGTGGATGGTTTCAATGTAATGATAGTACCATTACTCTAAAGCAGAGATTACCAGCAAATCTTACAAACGCTTATTTAATGTCCTTAAAACCAAAATTTGATAACTAAACTGTACTTAAACCTCAAGTAAACTTGTAGTAAAAAATATAAACTGTTAGAATATTCCAAAAGCTATCTAACTGCCCAAAGATTCTACAACAATTAATCACATAAATGAATACCACTAAATTAGAGCAAACAATAGACAATTAGAATACGCCAATTGGTATCTAACTGTCCCAAAATGTAACAATATCCAAACAGATAAATCAATACCACTAAAATATATAAAAAAATAGACAGATAGAATACGCCAATTGGTATCTAACTGTCCCAAAATTTAACAATATCCAAACAGATAAATCAATACCACTAAAATATATCAAAAATAGACAGTTATAATACACCTACTGGTATCTAACTGCTCCAAAATTTCATAATATCCAAACAAATAAATAATGTTACTGCTCCAAAATAAATGCAACAACCCAATGTATAAAGCATTAGCCAAAAACAACAAATGAACACTGAAAACAAACAAACAAATAAACTGTAGCATGACAGAAAAAGGTTTTTTTTTAAAATCCAACATGGATTTTTTTTCTCCCACAGACCCAATGATTTTAGCAACGAACACAGAAACTGAGCAAATTGCACAGTACTCTGGTTTGTAATCTACTAAATATGAGGGTCCAAAAAAAAAAATGTTGATTTTACAATGTAAGAAGTCATTACAAAATACTAATACTAACATGCTATTTTCTTTTATCACAGAAATTAACAAGAAATACATGTACTTCAGTTACTAAACCAAACAGTAAGTATATAATACACTCTATGCCCTGGCCACAACCATCACAGCATATCACACCCATAGTATCTTATAACTTTGTTCCTGTGAGGGCGTGGCCAGCGCGCATGGAGTGAGGACGTGTTCTCCTCGCGCTCCTGCCCGAGATCCTACAACGGACCGAATCGTTCGGCCTGCTTAAGCTGAATAAGCACGCCTGAAGTAGCTACGGGAAGAAGAACCGTTTCCCTACCCTCGACGAAGTTTCCGCAAGAAAATCAGACCGATATAACAGTTATTCGAAGCGAACAGAGAGGAGGCCCTGGCCCAACAAAATGGCAGCGCCCGCCGGTCCCATCTGAGATGCACCGCTGGAGGGCAGATAGCCTCCGGAGGCGAGAGCGGAGGGCCCACAGCCTCCAACCCAGTGATCCGGCGACAACCCGGGGGGGACTGACCCCCTGTGACCCGGGTCTCTATCTCCGAGACCTAGTGTCGGGAGGAGGAGACAAAGGGGGGGACCATCAGCGCGAGACCGCGTGCAGGAGAGGTGCTGGCTGGCGGGAGGCCACGACAGACACAGAGAGACACAAAGAAGAGAGAAGGCGACGGGCAGTTCCCTCCGGAACATCCGCGGGCTGACGACTCCCCATCTGCAACGACCGCCCTCGCAATCGACCCTACATACACGTCCCCGCTGAACAGGAAAAGGCAGCGGAGCATGCCCAAAGACAGGCGATGTCGCCCCCCAAAAGCAAATTAAAAACCGCAACCATGGACTCCTTCACCACGGTCAGGGTGAAACAACAACAGGGGACAGAGGCAGCAGACGACCCGACGGCTAAGGAGGACGATCCGACAAATACGCTACAAGCCATAGCGGTGCTACAAACGTCCATCGAAACCAGGATCGATGAAATCAAGTCGGACATGCAACTGATGAGACAGGACGCCCGTAACCTTACAGAAAGGGTGACCACAACGGAGGCAACGCTCCAAGACAATGTTAACGACACCACAGAACTTAAATCTAAGGTCCAAGACCTTGAGTTGCAAGTAGCGCAGCTAGAGGCGCGATCAGAGGACGCTGAAGGACGTGCCCGCCGCGGCAACATCCGAATCCTGGGGGTACCGGAAGACACGGGGGGCCCAAACCCGACCAAATTCGTAGAAACGATGCTATTGCAAGAAATCGGGGCCGGCAAACTGACCCAGGTCTTCTCAATAGAACGGGCCCACAGATCACTTCAGAAGAGGCCCCCTCCGGGCTCCCGACCGCGCCCAATTATTGCAAAAGTCTTGAACTTTCGCGACAGAGAGACTATACTGAGATTCTCAAGAGAAGGAGGGGAGATCATGAAACATGGCGCCAAAATAGTCATTTACCCAGACTATACCCCCACGGTGCAGCGAGCACGGAACTCATTTGTACCGGTGAAAGCTAGGTTGCGCAAGCTAAACCTCAAGTACATGCTACTGTACCCGTCCCTCCTTAAGGTACTATACAGGGGGAAAGCTATCTTTCTTGAGACTCCGGCAGCGGCAAATATGTGGCTTGAGGACAACAACCTTGCTAATGATAAGGAAAGCACTGCGCATGAATTCACAGGCCATTGAAAGCACCAAACGACAGGAAAATGAAGGTTCGTACAACTGCCGAATGAATACCGGACCGCTTGAGATCTACAACTCTACGTACGCCATGACGGGCAGGAGCGCAGCAACCCAGGCGAATAACAACGAAGCCGACGCACCCCCCTGCAACACGTGGAGGCCGACTGCCGACACACCACCCGCACCGGGAGACCCGGAAAGGCCTGGAAGGATCGGGTGCCCCCGAGCGCTGCAAATTGAAGGCAACTGCTGGGGGCAGTTTTGAGCTGAAAGGTTTGTTGCCCTTATTCACTAGAATGAGGATTGTTAATGTTAATAAGTCTCCAATTGACACTGAGTGGGAGGAGGGAAGGGAGGGAGGAAACGATGAGGCTCGCACCCCAACCCCAACACAGACCGACCCCTGGTGAACAGGTCCAGGCCCGGGGGCGGCAGATGCGGGGAAAGGGGGGGACAACAGATCCGTTACTAAACCCCTATGGCTGTGACCACCATAAAAATAATCACATGGAATGTAAGGGGCCTAAGGACTTATCTCCGAAGGAACAGGATTAAAACCTACCTGCACAGAAAAGGGGTAATGATAGCATTACTACAGGAGACCCACTGCACGGCAGACGCGGTAGCCAAGCTACAAACACATTGGGGCGGACAGGGGTCTGGTACCACTTATTCTAAATACGCAAGAGGGGTCTACACCTGGATTCACCCACAGCTCCCATTCGGGGTGGACAAAACTGAGATAGACCCGGAAGGTAGGTTCGTCGTAATTTGGAGATTCATTGAACAAGAAACAGTATGCATCATGAACTCCTATCTCCCTAACAATAACATACCATCCTACCTGAACTCACTGTACCCTAGAGTTGCACAGTACAGGAACAATCTCTTTATTTGGGGGGGATTTTAATTGTGTACATGACCCACGGCTGGATAGATCCAGATCCACATCACAGCTAGGAGGCCCATCGACCGCTATGACAGCACTATCTGCCATGTTGGGGAGGCTGGAAATGACGGATGTGTGGCGGGAAAAACATCCTGAAGCACGCAAATACTCTTTCTACTCATCCCCACATAAGTTACACACAAGACTAGATTATATATTCATAGACAGGGAACACTTACCCCGGGTGGAGGGAGCACAATACTTGGGGAGGACTATCTCTGATCACTCCCCGCTTCTGATAACATGGAACCACAGAGGGCCCAGACCCCCCTTTCCCATGTGGAAAATGCCCACAGACGCCCTGAGGGACCCAGCCTTCCGAGAAGAATTACGCGATTCTATTGATGCATACCTAAAGGTTAACACCGGTAGTGTAGCTTACAATAGCACAGTGTGGGAGGCTCTAAAGGTGGTAACCAGGGGAGAAGTAATTGCAAAGGCGGGAGGTATCAAGAAGCTGCTCAGGAAAGAACTAGACCTAGTGGAACGGCAGATTGAGCGACTTGAGGCTACCCCCGTAGACACCCAACAGAGGGAAGAGGAGCTTGTGAAACTTAGAGAGCGGAACATAACTGCGTGGAACAGGCTGGAAAAGTTTGACTATACTGCCAGAACAAATAGAGCACATGTTGAGGCCGACAGACCGGGCAGACTACTTGCCTGGCTCTGCCGTAAAGAGCACCCCAAACACCCCACCACCTCACTACAAGATGAGGATGGAAAAACACACTGTACGCAGCAGGGCACAAATGACACTTTCACTCGCTTTTACACCCACCTGTATTCACATGAGGAGCAGGTCCCCCATGAAATGTTGATAGAAACATTAGAAGAGATAGGGCTCCCCAGGCTGTCCCCTGAGCAAGCTGACTCCCTAGAAGCAGAAATCACGCCCGAAGACATAACTGATGCAATCAGATCCGTGGCCACAGGCAAAGCACCGGGAACAGACGGGTTGCCCACAGAGTTTTTTAAAACGTATGAGTCCTCCATGACCCCCCTATTACACGCAGTATACCAGGAGGCATACGAAGAAGGGATACTACCCGAAAGTATGAGGGAGACGCTTGTAATCCCAATCCTCAAGCCCAATAAACCGGCAGACCAATGTGACTCATATCGCCTGATTGCAATGCTAAATTATGTTGTTAAAATCCTGACTACGATCTTAGCGAAGCGGCCGTCTAGAATAATAGGAGACATAGTTCACCCAGATCAGTGCAGCTTCGTACCGGGCCGAAATACGTCCATGAACCTACGCAGGCTGCAGAACATTATAGCGCAAACCGATAAAGGCAAGGACTCATACGCGCCTCTGTCTCTAGACGCAGTCAAAGCGTTTGACTCCATTTACTGGGAATGGCTTGTGGCAGTGCTTAGGGAGTTTGGCTTTGGTCCCGGGTTTATCAGGTGGATTAACATCTTGTATGCTAAACCTAAGGCAAGGGTGAAATCTGGGAAGTATGTGTCGGAGGCCTGGAATATATGCAGGGGGACTAGACAGGGTTGTCCACTATCCCCAATGCTTTACATACTGGGACTAGAACCCATAGCTGTCTACTTTAGAAAGCAATTCTTCGATGCATGCATTAGACTGGGGGACGTGGATCACATTATATCGCTCTACGCGGATGACGTTCTCATATATATGTCAGGGACTCACACTTCAACGTACCAACCATGTTAGAAGTGCTGGACAATTATTCCAAGGTCTCTGGGATAAGTTTTAGCAGGTCAAAGTCTTGTATGTTTCCCCTAGCGGCCCTGAAAACAGAGAGTTTAGAAGCACTTCCTGAAGTTGGGATCCAGTGGCAGAATACGTCATTCCGCTACCTTGGAGTGCACATTATGCATATCCCCGAGCTAATGCACGAACCAAACACAAAGGCAGCACTCCCTGCCCTGCGCAAATCAATGGCGTTCTGGGCAAAACTCCCGCTTTCGATGATGGGCAGGGCTTCGATAACTAAAATGATCGTTCTCCCACGTTTCGTTTATGGGTTTCAAAATGTACACTGCTATATACACAAACCCTTCCTCCGACTGCTTGAAACCATACTGCGAGAGTTCCTTTGAGGGAAAGGCAGGCATAGAATAGCGTTGCAATTGCTAACCCTACCATATAGCCAAGCCGGTATTCAACTTCCAAACCTAGAAAAATATTACATAGCAGCACAGCTTAGTTTTGTGACCAAATGGCTAGATGATGAACCCACATCTGAAACACCATTGCTACAGGCCATGCTGCCCCAATTCCATCTGAAAGAACTGGTCTGGGCACCGTCCAAACTGCTGGGAACTCTACCCTTTTTTGGCTGACCTGGGAAGGAAAATACCCCAGAAGTCCCCCTGATCGCAGACCTATGCACAAAACTTTCCGATTTGAAACATATCAGGCTCTGGGAGCGGGAAGGGGTCTACGCCTGGGGAGATCTGTATGATGAAGGCACTTTCAGGGAGTTCACCTCGCTGCAGGAGATGGAAGGCATACATACTGGCCAGTTTCTGTGGTACCAAAGAACTCGTGCTGTGGCCTGACGCAAATGGGACTCGTGGCCGATGGAACCAGATACAGACCCACTCCTCACCTTGATGTATAACTTGGGAGAGGGCGGTAAACCCGTTTCGCAAATATATGGCCACCTGATCGACATGCCAAATCCTCGGAGCATGGAAATGAAAAGCAAATGGGAGGAGGATATAGGCCGAGAAATGACTGAAGGGGAGTGGAACAGAGCTCTCACATTCCCCAAAACGGTGTCCAGAAACCATAGATTTAGGCAGATTCAGTTGAACATACTACACAGAACTTACCTGACCCTGTGCCTCATAGCCACCTTCAATCCCCAGGCACAACCGACCTGCAACTGGTGCAAGGGGGAAAAAGCGGATCTGATCCACATGTTATGGGAATGCCCCAGGACAAGGGCTCTGTGGGACAGGGTCCAACAAACTTGCGAAAAAGCAGGCCTGAGTAAATATAATTGGACACCCAGCGAGTGCCTCTTAGGAACCTACCTCAGACCAGCCAAACTCAAGCATGCAACAAGGCTCATGGACATATTGTGCATACTGGCCAAAAGAACTATAGCAATGGCCTGGAAGAAACCCATGGGCCCTCAGTTCAAACTATGGCACAAAGAGACTGAACGGTGGGTGCTGGCCGAGACTGTGGCATGGGAGGACTGTGTGGCCAGATCCACGGATGACTCTAGTATGTCACTCGAGGCATGGAAGGAACTCACCAGACACATGTTCCACCCCTGGGATCATTAACTCCCCTGAATCGGAACTTAATCCAGGCCGTGGGACCTGTCATAAAGCCAGCAGCAGCGGAAGTACTGCAGAGGATAGAGACCTTGCGGAAGCCTTTCCCCTATTGTAGTTGCCGGATGGTTCACCTTCGCTCCCACCCTCCCCCGAAACAGTTAACGATATATGAAACGGACCGAATATGGAGACAGTTTTGGTTGTTTTGTTTTTGTACTTGTAATTTTTTGACGTTAAGTTAAACATATGTTTATAACTATTTGAGATTGGCTCCATTGTACACAACTTGTTTGATATTATTGAAAAATGCCAATGAACAAATTTGAAAATAAAATAAATAACTTTGTTCCTTATAAATTTCTTTTTGACCCAAAGTTATAAGCAACTATAAATGTGATATGCTGCGGTGGTTGTGGCCAGGGCATAGAGTGTTGGGTGCATGGCCTATGCCATGCACCCAACACTCTATGCCCTGGCCACAACCACCGCAGCATATCACACCCATAGAGTAAAATATTTCAACTATGGCCTATGGAAACTTTTAATGTCCGTGGACATTACCTGTGTTCTTAGAACACTTTCAATTTGCCAGCAAACAATACGGACAGCGTCTTCAGAACACCCCCTATGAACATTTCAGGACAACGCGAAAGTTCTTAGAACACTTTCAACTCGACAACAAACAATACAGACAGCGTCCTCAGGACACCCCCTACGAACATTTCAGGACAACGCGTGTGTTCTTAGAACACACCCCCATTTTGTTTATGTGCGAACATTTCAGGACAATGCAAGAATTCTTAGAACACTTTCAACTTGACAACGAACAATACGGACAGTGTCCTCAGAACACCCCCATTTTGTTTATTTGCGAACATTTCAGAACACCCCGAGTGTTCTTACAACACTTTCAACTTGCCATCGAACAATACGGACAGCATCTTCAGCACACCCCCTGCGAACATTTCAGGACACCACGAGAGTTCTTAGAACACTTTCAACTCGACAACAAACAATACAGACAGCGTCCTCAGGACACCCCCTATGAACATTTCAGGACAACGCGTGTGTTCTTAGATCACACCCCCATTTTGTTTATTTGCAAACATTTCAGGACACCGAGACAGTTCTTAGAACACTTTCAACTTGCCATTGAACAATACGGACAGCGTCCTCAGGACACCCCCTATGAACATTTCAGGACACCGCGAGAGTTCGTAGAACACTTCAGGACAATGCATGTGTTCTTAGAACACACCCCTATGTTGTTTATGTGCGAACATTTCAGGACAATGCGAGAGTTCTTAGAACACTTTCAACTTGACAACGAACAATACGGACAGCGTCCTCAGAACACCCCCATTTTGTTTATTTGCGAACATTTCAGGACACCCCGAGTGTTCTTAGAACACTTTCAACTTGCCATCGAACAATACGGACAGCGTCTTCAGGACAACCCCTACGAACATTTCAGGACAACGCGTGAGTTCTTAGAACACCCCCCCATTTTGTTTATTCACGAACATTTCAGGACACCGAGACAGTTCTTAGAACACTTTCAACTTGCCATTGAACAATACGGACAGCGTCCTCAGGACACCCCCTACGAACATTTCAGGACACCGCGAGAGTTCATAGAACACTTCAGGACAACGCATGTGTTCTTAGAACACACCCCCATGTTGTTTATGTGCGAACATTTCAGGACAACGCGAGAGTTCTTAGAACACTCTCAACTTGACAACGAACAATACGGACAGCGTCCTCAGAACACCCCCATTTTATTTATTTGCAAACATTTCAGGACACCGCAAGTGTTCTTAGAACACTTTCAACTTGCCATCGAACAATACGGACAGCGTCTTCAGGACACCCCCTGCGAACATTTCAGGACACCTAGACAGTTCTTAGAACACTTTCAACTTGCCATCGAACAATACGGACAGCATCTTCAGGACACCCCCTATGAACATTTCAGGACAACGCAAGAGTTCTTAGAACACTTTCAACTTGACAACGAACAATACGGACAGCGTCATCAGAACACCCCCATTTTGTTTATTTGCGAACATTTCAGGACACCCCGAGTGTTCTTAGAACACATTCAACTTGCCACAGAACAATACGGACAGCGTCCCCAGAACACCCCAATTTTGTTTATTTGCGAACATTTCAGGACACCCAAGTGTTCTTAGAGCATCTTCAGGACACCACCTACGAACATTTCAGGACACCGCGAGAGTTCTTAGAACACTTCAGGACAACGCGTGTGTTCTTAGAACAAACCCCCATTTTGTTTATGTACGAACATTTCAGGACAACGCGAGAGTTCCTAGAACACTTTCAACTTAACAACGAACAATACGGACAGCGTCCTCAGAACACCCCCATTTTGTTTATTTGCGAACATTTCAGGACACCCCGAGTGTTCTTAGAACACTTGCAACTTGCCATCGAACAATACAGACAGTGTCATCAGAACACCCCCATTTTGTTTATTTGGGAACATTTCAGGACACCCCGAGTGTTCTTAGAACACATTCAACTTGCCACAGAACAATACGGACACCGTCCCCAGAACGCCCCCATTTTGTTTATTTGCAAACATTTAAGGACACCCCGAGTGTTCCTAGAACACCTTCATCTTGCCACAGAACAATACGGACAGTGTCCCCAGAACACCCCCATTTTGTTTATTTGCGAACATTTCAGGACACCGCGAGTGTTCTTAGAACAGTTTCAGCTTACTTGCAAACAAAACGGACACATATTTAGTCCTCAGAACACCCCCCATTCAGTTTATTTCGAACATTTCAGAACACCTGTGATGTCCACAAACAAATCGAACACAAAAAGAACGTCTACCACATAATAAAGCACAACATTTACCTATCTCATACCCTTCCATCCTCCCCAAACACTCCTACACACCAACACACTCTACTAAATACACATTTAGAACAAACTTTCACCGCGCTGTCTGCGGATGTCCGCGAATCCAAGATGGCGGGCGCTACTGAAAATCTGACGCACTTCACGCTTAACACCATCCAATCAGCGAACACGTTGCATGTCCGCGGACATCACACAAGCCGATTGGCCAATCAGGACACTGTCCGCGGAGCGAACAGGGAATTGTTTCTGCGGACTGAACACAGATATCCCTAATTTTTTTTTACCTACTTTTTGGTCATTTTAAAAAACAACTGGATGGATTTTCACCAAATTTGCAAAAGCATGCTTTCGGGACCAAGCCGCTGCTCCTGGTCCAAATTTGGTGAAAATCCGTCCAGTGGTTTGGGCTGTAGGCGCGAGCAAAAATGTTTTCCCATTCAGTCTATGGGAACAAAAAAAGTTTTGGGACCCCTCCTATAACTTTGCCCCCCCTGGACGAATCCTCACCAAACATTGCAAAAGAATTCAGAGTGGCCCATATACTTTTTTTGCAAGCAGTATATCACACCCATAGAGTAAAACATTTCAACTATGGCCTATGGAAACTTTTAATGTCCGTGGACATTACCTGTGTTCTTAGAACACTTTCAATTTGCCAGCGAACAATACGGACAGCGTCTTCAGAACACCCCCTATGAACATTTCAGGACAACGCGAAAGTTCTTAGAACACTTTCAACTCGACAACAAACAATACGGACAGCGTCCTCAGAACATCCCCATTTTGTTTATTTGCGAACATTTCAGAACACCCCAAGTGTTCCTAGAACACTTTCAACTTGCCATCGAACAATACGGACACCATCTTCAGTACACCCCCTGCGAACATTTCAGGACACCACAAGAGTTCTTAGAACACTTTCAACTCGACAACGAACAATACGAACATTGTCTTCAGGACAACCCCTACGAACATTTCAGGACAACGCGTGAGTTCTTAGAACACACCCCCATTTTGTTTATGTGCAAACATTTCAGGACAACGCAAGAGTTCTTAGAACACCTTCAACTTGACAACGAACAATACGGACAGCGTCCTCAGAACACCCCCATTTTGTTTATTTGCGAACATTTCAGAACACCCCGAGTGTTCTTAGAACACTTTCAACTTGCCATCGAACAATACGGACAGCATCTTCAGTACACCCCCTGTGAACATTTCAGGACACCACAAGAGTTCTTAGAACACTTTCAACTCGACAACGAACAATACGGACAGTGTCTTCAGGACAACCCCTATGAACATTTCAGGACAACGCGTGAGTTCTTAGAACACACCCCCATTTTGTTTATTCACGAACATTTCAGGACACCGAGACAGTTCTTAGAACACTTTCAACTTGCCATTGAACAATACGGACAGCATCCTCAGGACAGCCCCTATGAACATTTCAGGACACCGCGAGAGTTCGTAGAACACTTCAGGACAATGCATGTGTTCTTAGAACACACCCCCATGTTGTTTATGTGCGAACATTTCAGGACAATGCGAGAGTTCTTAGAACACTTTCAACTTGACAACGAACAATACGGACAGCGTCCTCAGAACACCCCCATTTTGTTTATTTGCGAACATTTCAGGACACCCCGAGTGTTCTTAGAACTCTTTCAACTTGCCATCCAACAATACGGACAGCATCTTCAGGACACCCCCTGCGAACATTTCAGGACACCTAGACAGTTCTTAGAACACTTTCAACTTGTCATCGAACAATACGGACAGCGTCTTTAGGACGCCTCCTACGAACATTTCAGGACAACGCGAGAGTTCTTAGAACACTTTCAACTTTCAACTTGACAACGAATAATACGGACAACGTCCTCAGAACACCCCCATTTTGTTTATTTGCGAACATTTCAGGACACCGCAAGTGTTCTTAGAGCGTCTTCAGGACACCCCCTACGAACATTTCAGGACACCGCAAGAGTTCTTAGAACACTTCAGGACAACGCGTGTGTTCTTAGAACACACCCCCATTTTGTTTATGTACGAACATTTCAGGACAACGCGAGAGTTCTTAGAACACTTTCAACTTGACAACGAACAATACGGACAGCGTCCTCAGAACACCCCCATTTTGTTTATTTGCAAACATTTCAGGACACCCCGAGTGTTCTTAGAACACTTTCAACTTGCCATCGAACAATACGGACAGCGTCTTCAGGACAACCCCTGCGAACATTTCAGGACACCTAGACAGTTCTTAGAACACTTTCAACTTGCCATCGAACAATACGGACAGCGTCTTCAGGACACCCCCTACAAACATTTCAGGACAACGCGAGAGTTCTTAGAACACTTTCAACTTGACAACGAACAAAACGGACAGCGTCCTCAGAACACCCCCATTTTGTTTATTTGCGAACATTTCAGGACACCCCGAGTGTTCTTAGAACACTTTCAACTTGCCATCGAACAATACGGACAGCGTCTTCAGGACACCCCCTGCGAACATTTCAGGACAACGCGAGAGTTCTTAGAACACATTCAACTTGCCACAGAACAATACTGACAGAGTCCCCAGAACACCCCCGTTTTGTTTATTTGCGAACATTTCAGGACACCCTGAGTGTTCTTAGAACACATTCAACTTGCCACAGAACAATACTGACAGAGTCCCCAGAACACCCCCGTTTTGTTTATTTGCGAACATTTCAGGACACCGAGAGTGTTCTTAGAGCGTATTCAGGACAACGCGTGTGTTCTTAGAACACACCCCCATTTTGTTTATGTACGAGCATTTCAGGACAACGCAAGAGTTCTTAGAACACTTTCAACTTGACAACGAACAATACGAACAGTGTCCCCTGAACACCCCCATTTTGTTTATTTGCGAACATTTCAGGACACCCCGAGTGTTCTTAGAGCGTATTCAGGACAACGCGTGTGTTCTTAGAACACACCCCCATTTTGTTTATGTACGAGCATTTCAGGACAACGCAAGAGTTCTTAGAACACTTTCAACTTGACAACGAACAATACGAACAGTGTCCCCTGAACACCCCCATTTTGTTTATTTGCGAACATTTCAGGACACCGCGAGTGTTCTTAGAACAGTTTATAGCCTATTTCAACAGATTTAAATTTAAGTTCAATTTTGAAAAGTTAAGTGCCTACTGTAACAAAACAAATCATTCAAATACATGTCGATACAAACAAAAAGTATATTGCAGTTTAATTGAGATTTTTTAAAGAAGGTGTTTCTATGATTATAGACTACATAGAAGGACAATTGGTTGCCAATCTTGCTTCAAACCCTGCTCTTACAGCTTTTAACTCATTTCCATTTGTGTTAATGAAGAAGACACACACAATTTAAAACAAGCATTGGCAAAGCCAATGGTTTTGGAGTTTACTGCTGTTCTTTGCATGTTTCATTTATAGGCACCTGGGTTCAAAGGAGGATGTGATAAGAGGTGTGGCATAGCAAGGGAATAAGAAGGTAGGAAATTATGGCTAGAGAGGAACTGATTGAGTGAAGGTGCCATCTATGATGAGCAAAAGGAATTATGGCGAAAAAGGTTGAGAGTGAGAGGATAGGAAATAAATCAAAAGCTTAAGAGGAAGGATGAGAGGGGTAGAGAGTGGGGGTGGGGTGGGTGAATTGTAGATAGAGTTGGGTAGGTGAGGGAAGAGAGAGTTAGGGTTTAGTGGGTGGGTAAAGGTGGGAGAGTGAGGTTAGGTTGGATGTAAAGAGAGTGGGGGTCAGGTGGGTGGGGTATAGAGAGTGGGGATAGGGTGGGCAGGTGGGGAAAAAGAGAGTGGGGTTAGGTGGGAATAGAGTGGTGATGAGGTGGGTGAGGGTAGATAGTGGGGGTACAGTGGGTGGGGATAGAGAGTGTAGCTAGAGTGGGTGGGGGTACAGAGTGTAGAGGTAGGGTGGGTGGATTGAGATTCAGTGGAGTTAGGGTAGGGTGGGTGGTTGTGCGTTAGAAGGAGTTGAGGTAGGGTGGGTGGGGTAGAGAGAGTGGAGGTTGGGTGGGAGTGGGTAGAGAAAGTGGAGGTAAGGTGGGTGGATTGAGATAGAGGGGAGTTAGGGTGGGTGGTTGGAGGTAGAGAGAGTGGGTAGGGTTAGAGATAGTGGGGGGTAGGGTTGGTGTGTATTGAACAAGTGGGGGTAGGGTGGGTGTGGGTAGAACAAATCGGGGTAGGATTGGTGTGGATAGAACATGTGGGGGTAGGTGTGGGTAGAACAAGTGGGGGTAGGGTGGGTGGTTGGGGAAAGAGAGACTGTGTGGGTCAGTGAGGGTAGAGAGTGGAGGTAAGGTGGGTGGGAGTAGAGAGTGTAGGTAGAGCAGGTGGGTGGGGTAGAGAGAATGGAGGTTCAGTGCGTGGGGGTGGAGAGAGCATAGGTAGGGAGGGTGGATTGAGATAGAGAGGGTGGGGTTTGGGTGGTTTGTTGGGGATAGAGAGAGTTGGTGCCAACACAGTGCTGCTCAGTGGGCATTTACAGATTTTAGGTGGGCCTTGCCCATTCAGGCTCTACCCTGTCTATGCCTTTTTTGGTGGTAGAGAGAGTGGAGGAAGGGCAGGTGGGTGGGGTAGAGAGAGTGGTGGTTGGGTGGGTATTGGTAGAGAGAGAGGAGTTAAGGTATGTGGATTCAGATAGACAGAGTGGAGTTAGGGTGAGAAGTAGGGGGTATAGAGAGTGGGTGGTGTAAGAGAGCGTGGGGGTAGGGTGGTTGCAGGTAGAAAGAGTGGGGGTATGGTGGGTGGGATATAGATAGAGAGGGTAGGGTGGTTGGTTGAGGAACGAGAGAGGCAATATGTGGGGGTAGAGAGTGGGGTAAGATGGGTGGGCGTACAGAGTGGGGGTATGGTAAGTGAGTGGGGTAGATAGAGTGGAGGTTTTAGAGAGAGTGGAGGTAGTGTGGGTGAGTGGGGTAGAGAGAGTTGAGAAAGTGTGGGTGGCTGGGGCAGAGAGAGTGGATGTTGTGTGGGTGGGGGTAGAGATAGTGGAGGTAGGGTGGGTGGATGGGGTAGAGAGGGTGGAGGTAGGGTGGGAGGGTATAGAGAGTGGAGGTAAGGGGGTGCTGGTAGAGAGAGTTGAGGTTGGGTGGGTGGGGATAGAGAGAGTGGAGGTAGGTTGGATGGGTGGAGGTGGAGAGAGTAGAGGTAGTGGTCGAGAGAGTCAAGGTAGGGTGAGTAGGTTTGTTAGAGAGAATGGTGGCGGGATGGGTAGGTGTAGAGAGAATAGAGGTAGGATGGGTGGGGGTAGAACAAGTGGAAGTATGGTTGGTGGGGGTATAATGAGTAGAGTTACAGTGTGTGGGTGGAGGTGGAGAGAGTGGAGGTAGGGTGTGTGATGGGCGAGAGAGTCAAGGTAAGGTTGGTAAGTTTGATAAGGAGACTGGTGGTGGGGTGGGTAGAGGTAGAGAGAAGAGAGGTAGGGTGGATGGTGTAGAGTGTGGAGGTAGGGTGGGTCGGTGTAGAGCAAGTGGAAGTGCAGTGGGTGGGGGAAAGTGAGTGGATGTTGGGTGGGTTAGGGAAGAGAGAGTGGAGGTAGGGTGGTGTGAGTAGACAGAGTCGAGGTTGGGTGGGTGGGGGTAGAGCGAGTGGAGGTTGGGTGTGTGTGGGTAGTGAGAGTGGATGTAGGGGGTGCAGGTAGAGAGAGTGGAGTTTGGGTGGGTGGAGGTAGAGATAATGCAGTAGGATGGGTGGATGGTAGAGAGAATTAATGTTGGGTGGGTGAGAGTAGAGAGAGTGTAGGTAGGTTGGGTATGTAGATTTGGAGGTAGAGAGAGTGGAGGTAGGTTGGGTGGGTGGAGAGAGTAGAGGTAGGGTGGGTGATGGTCGAGAGAGTCAAGGTAGGGTGAGTAGGTTTGTTAGAGAGAATGGTGGTGGGATGGGTAGGTGTAGAGAGAATAGAGGTAGAATGGGTGGGGTAGAACAAGTGGAAGTATGGTTGGTGGGGGTAGAATGAGTAGCGTTACAGTGGGTGGGTGGAGGTGGAGAGAGTGGAGGTAGGGTGTGTGATGGGCAAGAGAGTCAAGGTAAGGTTGGTAGGTTTGGTAAAGAGACTGGTGGTGGGGTGGGTAGAGGTAGAGATAATAGAGGAAAGGTGGATAGTGTAGAGAGTGTGGAGGTACGGTGGGTGGGTGCATGCAGAGAAAGTGGAAGTAGAGTGGGTGGGGGTAGAGTGAGTGGACGTTGGGTGGGTTGGGGTAGAGAGAGTGGAGGTAGAGTGGTGCGGGTATAGAGAGTGGAGGTTGGGTGGGTGGGGTAGAGCAAGTGGAGGTTGGGTGGGTGTTGGTAGTGAGAGTGGAGGTAGGGGGTGCAGGTAGAGAGAGTGGAGGTTGGGTGGGTGGGGGTAGAGATAATGGGGTAGGATGGGTGAGAGAATGAATGTTGGGTGGGTGGGGCTAGAGAGAGTGTTGGCAGGTTGGGTAGATAGGTTTGGGGGTAGAAAGTGCAGAGGTAGGTTGGGTGGGTGGAGGTGTAGAGAGTAGAGGTAGGGTGGGTGATGGTCAAGAGAGTCAAGGTAGGGCTGGTACGTTTATTAGAGAGACTGGTGGTGGGATGGCTAGGTGTAGAGAGAATAGAGGTAGGATGGGTGGGGGTAGAAGAAGTGGAAGTATGGTTGGTGGGGGTAGAATGAGTAGAGTTACAGTGGGTGGGTGGAGGTGGAGAGAAGGGAGGTAGGATGGGTGATGGGCGAGAGAGTGAAGGTAAGGTTGGTAGGTTTGGTAAAGAGACTGGTGGTCGGGTGGGTAGAGGTAGAGCGAATAGAGGTAGGGTCATGGTGTAGAGAGTGTGGAGGTAGAGTGGGTGGGTGTAGAGCAAGTGGAAGTACAGTGGGTGGGGGTAGAGTGAGTAGATGTTGGGTGGGTTGGGGTAGAGAGAGTGGAGGTAGGGTGGTGCGGGTAGAGAGTGGAGGTTGGTGGTTGTGGGTAGAGTGAGTGGAGGTTGGGTGGGTGTGGGTTGTGAGAGTGGAGGTTGGGTGTGCAAGTAAAGAGAGTGGAGGTTGGGTGGGTGGGGGTAGAGATAATGCGGTAGGATGGGTGGATGGTAGAGAGAATTAATGTTGGGTTGTTTAGGATAGAGAGAGTGTAGGTAGGTTGGGTATGTAGGTTTGGAAGTAGAGAGAGTGGAGGTAGGTTGGGTGGGTGGAGGTGGAGAGAGTAGAGGTAGGGTGGGTGATGGTCAAGAGAGTCAAGGTAGGGTGAGTAGGTTTGTTAGAGAGAATGGTGGTGGGATGGGTAGGTGTAGAGAGAATAGCTGTAGGATGGGTGGGGTATGACAAGTGGAAGTATGGTTGGTGGGGGTAGAATGAGTAGATTTACAGTGGGTGGGTGGAGGTGAAGAGAGTGGAGGTAGGGTGTGTGATGGGCGAGAGAGTCAAGGTAAGGTTGGTAGGTTTGGTAAAGAGACTGGTGGTGGGGTGGGTAGAGGTAGAGAGAATAGAGGAAAGGTGGATAGTGTATAGAGTGTGGAGGTAGGGTGGGTGAGTGCAGAGCAAGTGGAAGTACAGTGGATGGGGGTTGAGTGAGTGGATGTTGGGTGGTTTGGGGTATAGAGAGAGTGGAGGTAGAGTGGTGGGGGTAGAGCGAATGGAGGTTGGGTGGGTGTGGGTAGTGAGAGTGGAGGTATGGGGTGCAGGTAGAGAGAGTGGAGGTTGGGTGGGTCGGGTAGAGATAATGGGGTAGGATGGGTAGATGGTAGAGAGAATAAATGTTGGGTGGGTGGGGCTAGAGAGAGTGTTGGCAGGTTGGGTAGATAGGTTTGGGGTAGATAGAGCGGAGGTAGTTTGGATGGGTGGAGGTGGAGAGAGTAGAGGTAGGGTGGGTGCTGCTCAAGAGAGTCAAGGTAGGGATGGTACGTTTATTAGAGAGACTGGTGGTGGGATTGCTAGGTGTAGAGAGAATAGAGGTAGGATGGGTGGAGGTAGAACAATTTGAAGTATGGTTGGTGGGGGTAGAATGAGTAGAGTTACAGTGGGTGGGTGGAGGTGGAGAGATTGGAGGTAGGATGGGTGATGGGCGAGAGAGTCAAGGTAAGGTTGGTAGGTTTGGTAAAGAGACTGGTGGTGGGGTGGGTAGAGGTAGAGCGAATAGAGGTAGGGTCATGGTGTAGAGAGTGTGGAGGTAGAGTGGGTAGGTGTAGAGCAAGTGGAAGTACAATGGGTGGGGTAGAGTGAGTAGATGTTGATTGGGTTGGGGTAGAGAGAGTGGAGGTAGGGTGGTGCGGGTAGAGTGAGTGGAGGTTGGGTGGGTGTGGGTAGTGAGAGTGGAGGTTGGGGGTTTAGGTAGAGAGAGTGGGGGTTGGGTGGGTGGGGTAGAGATAATGGTGGTAGGATGGGTGATGGTAGAGAGAATTAATGTTGGGTGGGTTAGGGTAGAGAGAGTGTAGGTAGGTTGGGTATGTAGGTTTGGAGGTAGAGAGAGTGGAGGTAGGTTGGGTGGGTGGAGGTGGAGAGAGTAGAGGTAGGGTGGGTGATAGTCGAGAGAGTCAAGGTAGGGTTGGTAGGTTTGTTAGAAAGACTGGTGGTCGGATGGGTAGGTGTAGAGAGAATAGAGGTAGGGTGGGTGGGGGCAAAGCAAGTGGAAGTACTGTGGGTGGGGTCCAGTGAGTGGATGTTGGGCGGTTTGGGGTAGAGAGAGTGGAGGAAGGGTGGTGTGGGTAGAGAGAGTGGAGGAAGGGTGGGTGGGGGTAGAGCAAGTGGAGACTGGGTGGGTGTGGGTAGTGAGAGTGGAGGTAGGAGGGTACGGGTAGAGAGAGTGGAGGTTGGGTGGGTGGGGGTAGAGGTAATGGGGTAGGATGGGTGGATGGTAGAGAGAATGAATTTTGGGTTGGTGGCGGTAGAGAGAGTGTAGGTAGGTTGGGTGTGTAGGTCTGGAGGTAGAGATAGTGGAGGTAGGTTGGGTGGGTGGAGGTGGAGAGGGTAGAGGTAGGATGGGTAATGGTCAAGAGAGTCAAGGTAGGGTTGGTAGGTTTGTTAGAGAGACTGTTGGTGGGATGGGTAGGTGTAGAGAGAATAGAGGTAAGGTGGGTGGGGCTAGAGCAAGTGGAAGTACAGTGGAGGGGGTAGAATGAGTAGAGTTAGGTTGGGTGGGTAGAGGTGGAGATTGTAGAGGTACGGTGGGTGGCTTGAGATAGAGAGTGTGGAGTTAGGGTGGGTGGTTGTTGGTAGAGAGGGTCGGTGGGGTAGAGAGAGTGGGGCGGTATGGTGGGTGTGTGTAGACACAGTCAGGGAAGGGTGGGATATAAAGAGTCGGGTAGGGTTGGTCGGGGGCAGTTGTGTAGCCAGGATTGTCTAACAAGTGGGGCCTGAAGCTAATGTACTTGCGCCCACCAAAGTGACCTAAACATCATCTGTAAATAACCACACAACACTGCTGAGTGGGTGGGCCTTACCCACTCAGGCACTACCCTGTCTATGCCTCTGGTGGTGGTAGAGAGAGTGGAGGTTGGGTGGGTGGGGGTAGAGCGAGTGGAGTTAAGGTAGGTGGATTCACATAGAAAGAGTGGTGTTAGGGTGGGAAGTAGGGGGTAGCGACAGTGGGTGGTGGAAGAGAGAGCAGGGTTAGGGTGGTTGCAGGTAGAATGAGTGGGGGTATCGTGAGTGGGGTATAGAAAGAGGGGGTAGGGTGGGTGGTTGGGGAATGAGAGAGGCAATGTGTGGGGGTAGAGAGTGGGGGTAAGGTGGGTGGGCGTAGAGAATGGGGGTATAGCAGGTGGGTGGGTTAGATAGAGTTGAGGTTTTAGAGAGAGTGGATGGGGTAGAGAGAGTGGAGGAAGTGTGGGTGAGGGGGTGGGGTAAAGAGAGTGGATGTTGTGTGGGTGAGGGTAGAGCAAGTGGCGGTTGGGTGGGTGGGGGTAGAGAGAGTGGAGGTAGGGGGGTGCGGGTAGAGAGGCTGGGTTGTTGGGGGTATAGCTAGTGGAGGTTGGGTGGGTGGATGGGGTAGTGAGGGTGGAGGTAGAGAGAGTGGGGGTAGGGTGTGCAGGTAGAGAGAGTGGAAGTAGGGTGGGTGGGGGTAGAGGTAATGGGGTAGGATGGGTTCATGGTAGAGAGAATAAATGTTGGTTGGGTGGGGTACAGAGAGTGTAGGTAGGTTGGGTGTGTAGGTTTCGGAGTAGAGAGAGTGAAGATAGGTTGGCTGGGTGAAGGTGGAGAGAGTAGAGGTAGGGTGGGTGATGGTCGAGAGAGTCAAGGTAGTGTTGGTAGGCGTGTTAGAGAGACTGGTGGTGGGATGGGTAGGTGTAGAGAGAATAGAGGTAGGATGAGTGGGGGTAGAACACATGGAAGTATGGTTGGTGGGGGTAGAATGAGTGGAGTGAGTGTAGGTGGGTGGAGGTGGAGAGAATGGATGTAGGGTGGTTGATGGTCGAGAGAGTCAAGGTAGGGTTGGTATGTTTGGTAGAGAGACTGGTGGTTGGGTGGGTAGGGGTAGAGAGAATAGAGGTAGGGTGGATGGGGTAGAGAGTGTGGTGTTAGGGTGGGTGGGGATAGAGCAAGTGGATGTATGGTGGGTGGGGGTAGAGTGAGTGGATGTTGGGTGGGTTGGGGTAGAGAGAGTGGGGTTAGAGGGGTGCGGGTATAGAGAGTGGAGGCATGGAGGGTAGAACAAGTGGAGATAGGGTGGGTGTGGTAGTGAGAGTGGAGGTGGGGGTGCAGGTAGCGAAAGTAGAGGTTGGGTGGGTGGGGGTAGAGATAATGGGGTAGGATGGGTGGATGGAAGAGAGAATGAATGTTGCGTGGGTGGGGTTAGAGAGAGTGTAGGTAGCTTGGGTGTGTAGGTTTGGGGGTAGAGAGAGTGGAGGTAGGTTGGGTGGGTGGAGGTGGAGAGAGTAGAGGTAGGGTGGGTGATGGTTGAGAGAGTCAAGGTAGAGTTGGTAGGTTTGTTAGAGAGACTGGTGGTGGGATGGGTAGGTGTAGAGAGAATAGAGGTAGGGTGGGTGGGGGTAGAGCAAGTGGAACTACAGGTGGTGGGGTAGAATGAGTGCAGTTAGGGTGGGTGGAGGTGTAGAGAGTGGAGGTAGGGTGGATGATGGTCGAGAGAGTCAAGGTAGGGTTGATAGGTTTGGTAGAGAGACTGGTGGTGGGGAGGGTAGGGTTAGAGAGAATAATGGTAGGGTGGATGTGGGTAAAGAGTGTGGAGTTAGGGTGGGGGTAGAGCAAGTGGAACTACGGTGTGTGGGGGTAGAGTAAGTGGATGTAGTGTTGGTGGGTGGTGTAGAGAGAATGGAGGTTGGGTGCTAGTAGAAACAGTGGAGGGTGGGTGGGGTAGAGACTGTGGAGTTTGGGTGGGTGTGGATACAGAGAGTGGAGGTTGAGTGTGTGGGAGTAGTGATAGTGGAGGTTGGGTGGGTGAATGGGGTAGAGAGTGTGTAGGTAGGGTGGTGGTAGAAAGAGTGGCGAGTGGGTGAGTGGGTGGGGGTAGAGAGTGTGGAGGTAGGGTAGGTGTGGGTATAGAAAGTGGAGGTTGGGTGGGTGGAAGTAGAGATAGTGGAGGTAGTGTGAGTTAATGGGGTAGAGAGTGCGTAGATAGGCTGTGTGGGTGCGGGTAGAGAGGGTGGAGGTAGGGCATGTGGGCAGGGATAGAGAGAGTGGTGGTAGGGTGGGTGAGGGCAGAGAGAGTGGGGGTAGGATCGTTGGTTGAGGTAGACAGAGTGGGTGGAGTTTGAGAGGGTAGGGGTAGGGTGAGGGGTGTGGCTAAAAAGAGTGGGGTAAGGTGGGTAGGGATAGAGAGTGTAGGTAGAGTGGGTGGGTAAGGGTAGAGAGAGTGGAGGTTGGGTGAGTAGATTGAGAGAAAGAGAGTGGAGTTGGGTTGGGTGGTTGGGGGTAGAGAGAGTTGGTGTGGGTAGAGAGAGTGGGGGTAGAGTGGGTGGGGTATAGAGAGTGGGGCTAGGGTGGGTTGGGGGCAGAGGCATAGCCAGGATTATCTAACAAGTGGGGCCTGAAGCTATTTACTTGGGCCCACCACAGTGACCTTAACATCGAGGACTTGACGTTGGGAGGCGGGATTAAGATAGTCATAGGAAGAGCAAGGAATAAAGAGGACATTCATGTTAAAGCTCCATGTCTGCGGTGTATGCGCACAATATATTTAAGTCGGCCATCAAACTGGCGATGACGGGGAAACACTGGATGTGCAGATGCCCATGGTATCAAGGAAAGGAGCTGGTGTTGCCGAACAGAGCGCTTCACACGTATCAGTGCATACTGCATCACAAACTGATCCTGGGCCGCAGGCAGTGAAAAGGTGCCTGCCCACAGAGGAACACTCGGCAGACCAAATACACAGCACGGGCTGCAGCGGTGCCATTCTGCAAGCAGTGAGTGGGGGAGGAGGATCACAATGGTGCTCATGCCTGGAGGCGGCCATTAAGGAGACCCACAACAATCACAAAGACACAGTGTACGTGCCTCATAGGTGGCCGTAGGGAGCAATTAGGCTCTAGGAAACAACCACAGGCAGGGGGATGTCTGCCCAGGACGGGGTGCATGCCCAGGATGGGGGCCAAGGGGCACTGATTCATGGGCCAGGAGCTCCACAAGAGCAGGCCCATTACAAATTGCCGGATTCTCTGACAGCCCAGATGCCAGGGGCTTTTTGACGTTGCAGACACTAGCCACATGGGACCGAGGTGGTCCCAATGGATGAGGGATTTGAACTATACATGGGGGGCACGGGGCACATTGAGGAGGACAGATGAAAATGCCTGCTTAAATTAGCGGTTGGACCACCTACACGTGATATCATTGATGAAATGCCTGCAACATCCATAGGCTCCCTACCAGAATGAAATGCAGCGCTATCCCTGTATTTCACCCCTCACACAGGACTATGAGCGACACCTGTTTCACAGCACCAAACAAGTCAAGGGTGAGATGATGGACGCCCATGTCATGAGATTAAGAATCAAAATGAAGCATTGCGACTTCGCAAATTACTCCAACAATGACGCCTTACGATCGCAGATTATTGCAGGATGTGAATCACAGACATTCCGAAGGAAATTGCTACAGAAAGCTTGTACTCTGGATGAGATATTGACGTTCGCAAGGGAAGAAAGGGCGGTAGACTCGCAAGTTGAGAGCTTTAACACCACAACCACAGGTGAGACGGTGCATCGACTGCAGTAGGATGACCCATACTGCTTTAAATGTAGGTTTGAGTATCCCCATGAAGGATCTTGCCCTGCTAGTGGGCAGCGATGTGTCACATGTGGCAAAGAAGGACACTTCAAGGCAGTCTGCTGACTCAATAGTGACAAGGTAAGGGAGAGGGAGGGAGGAACACTCCTCCAAGGTACAAACCAAAGCCTCCACCTTCTACATCCCAACCATCGGGGATAACTCCACATCCATCAGTGAGACCAATGGACGCAGAACACATTGACCGGGAATCTGGGGACAAGAGAAAGAGGAGAGAAGGGAAAGGCAAAGATACATAACCCAAGTGCGACCAGAGTGGCGATCCCGACGCCACGTGCGATACTTAGTTGAGCTGAGCAGGAGAGAAGGCCAGATGACCCATACTGCTTTAAATGTGGGTTTGAGTATCCCCACGAAGGATCTTGCCCTGCCAGTGGGCAGCGATGTGCCACGTGTGGCGAAGAAGGACACTTCAAGGCAGTCTGCCAACTCAATAGAGACAAAGGAAGGGAGAGAGAGAGGGACGCTCCTCCCAGGTAGAAACCAAAGCCTCCACCTTCGACATCCCAACCATCGGCGATAACACCAAATCCATCAGTGAGACCAAGGGACGTGGAACATAAGGACTGGGAATCCGGGGACGAGAGAAAGAGGAGAGAGAGAAGGCAAAGGCAAAGATACATAACCCGAGTGCGACCATCCCACGTGCGATACTTAGTTGAGCAATCTCCGTCGGAGTCCGAAGTTAGTTCCTCTGGGAGTAAACTCCAAAATAAGGCGTAGGTGTATGCTTTAGGCAATGTAGTGGCCATGGAACACAGTCACACTCTAATCATAAAACTGAATGAAAGGCCCGCATAATTTCTCATTGACACGGGGCGACAGTGAATGTGATCAGAAAAAAAGTCTTTGAAGAATTACCACAACGTCCAAAACTGAGCCCGACCACCATCGAAATCTATGCGTACGGAGCCACTACGCTCAAGTCCACCAGACAATTCGAGGGTTTGTGCCGATACAAGGGGCAAGAGAAGAATGTGTTAATGCACGTACTGAAGACAGGCAAGAAAGCGGCTGCGTACTAAGCTTTAAGGCAGCCATCGAAATGGGCCTAATACACGTGCTCTTCAAGATCATGGTCCAGAAATACAAAGACCCGGTGCATATGATAAAGAACATATACCCCTAACTCTTCGAAGGCATTGGAAAGCTCTGTAACAGACTCATACATCGACACATCAATTAATTGGTGCGCCCAATAGGCCAGCACTACAGGGGTATACCAGTGAACATCAAAAATAAGATTGAAGACGAGCTGCATAAGCTTTTGGAACAAGATATCATAGAGCCGGCGACGGGTCCCACCACGTGGGTCTCGTCCATTGTTCCGGTGCTGAAGAAGGGTTCCGATGCAATAAGACTTTGTGTGGACATAAGATGGCCACACCAGGCCATCCGAAGGAAAAGACACATGGCTCCCCGTATCACTGATATGATACATCTCTTGAATGGTGCCAAGGTCTTTTCAAAGTTGGACTTGAGGAAGGGCTACCACCAGCTGGTCCTGAACCCAAAAAGTCAGAATATCACAAACTTTGTCACACACGGCATTGTATCAATGTAAATGTTTAAGCTTTGGGGCCTCATCAGCGGCCAAAATATTTCAGGCAGAAGTCCACAACATAATCAAGCACATCCCGAACTGTCTGAACTATACTGACGACATATTGGTCTTCGGAACTGATGTGGGAAAGCACGGCGAAACACTGGCTCAAGTGTGCATCGCCCTTGAAGCTGCCAACGTCACTCTCAACCAAGAGAAGTCTGAGTTCAGGAAAACCACACTACACTTCTTTGGCCATGTATTGTCGGAAAATAGCATGACACCTGATCCGGATAAAGTAGATGCACTTAATAAGACTCCACCAACAACCAACATCTCAGAACTCACATCCTTTTTAGGCCTCACAATTTACTGTACTAGGTACATAAAGGACTTTGCCACGGTCACTGAGCCCCTCCGTGCACTCACCAAACAAAAGATAGTTTTCAACTGGTCAGAAATGTGCACACATGCTTTCGAAGTCATTCAAGAGAGGGTGGCCAGAGCAGAAAACATGTCATGTTACGACTCCGACCAGAAGACAGAGCTCACTGTAGACGCAAGCCCAGTGGGCCTGGGCGGCATCCTGGCTCAGATCGACGAGAAAGACCTGACACAAACACACATCATAGCATACGCCAGTAGGAACTCCTCCATCACAGAACAAGCTTACTCTCAGGCGGAGAAGGAAAATCTTGCAGTAGTGGGGGTGTGCGAGCACTTTAACCTGTTCCTCTATGGCAAACCATTCTGGGTAATGAAAGATCACCAGGCACTCATGTTCCACTACGGTAACTCACAAGCCAAGATGCCACACCGCATCACAAGATGGGGGCTACGGCTACAGGATTACTCATTTGAGATTGTCCACCACCCGGGAAAGGAGGAAAACTCGGCATACTTTCTGTCCCGGCATCCCCGAGAGGAGTGCACGCCTGATCCCTCAGTGGCAGACCGCTACTTGCGATACCTGATCCTACAAGAAGCGCCCAAAGGCATCGAACCATTGCATCTGACGCAGGAAGTAGACGCAGATCAGGCCTGCCAAATTGTGTGCGAAGGGCTCCGATCCAGCCAATGGAGGAAGGCCAAGGAACAAGGCCGTCTCGCCTCAGAGGAGGTACATCAAGAGGTAGACCCGACTCCTGCAAGTCAGAGAGGAGTTAGCACTCTCTGAGGACAGTCTCCTGCTCAAAGGTCACAAGGTAGTGATCCCAACCTCTTTAAAAAGGAAAGTATTAGAGTTTGCCCATGAGGAGCATCATTGTGTGGTCTCCACGAAGCGGATGTTGCACCAACAAGTTTGGTTTCCACAGTTGGACTCTATGGTTGAGGAGCTCCAGAAACAGTTTCCCACCTGTTGTCTTCTTACCCCACATCACCATCCTGAACCTCTGAGAATGTTTGAATTCCCTGGAGGGGTATGGGAGGCAGTGACAGCAGACTTCTTTGGGCCTATCGAGGGGAGGAGGTATGTACTAACTATCATGGATGAGTACTCGAGCTATCCAGAGGCCCAAAACATATCATCAATGGCCACCCACCATGTTATCCCAGTGCTAGACCGCATCTTCACAGCTATGGAGTCCCGCACCAAGTGAAAACGTATAATGTGCCTCCGTTCAGCGGGCATAGCTTTACCAAGTTCAGTGAGTACATAGGTTTCCATCACCACAAGATCACCCCATTGTGGCCTCAGGCCTATGGCATGATCGAAAGGTTCATGGCCAATCTGAAGAGAGTGCTACAGGTGGCACGACTCACTGAGTAACCCTATGAACAAGTGCTACACCAGCTATTAAGAGATTACCGAAGCACACGCCACAGCACCATGGGGAAAAGCCAGGCAGAGAGCATGTTTGGGAGAGACGTCAGGACTTGACTGCCCCAGGCCTACCAACAAGAGGAACAGTCGCAAGTTGACGCTGAAGTGAAAGAAAGGGATCAGGCTGTGAAAGAGCGCATGAAGGAGTATGCAAACGGTCACTGGAAGGCTCGGGACCCCCAACTGGAGGTAGGGGATGTGGTTGCAGTAAAACAACCCCAGACTAATTAGCACATGGCCGCATTCAAAGAAGAACCACTCATTATAACTGAGAAGAAAGGCTCCATGATCATGGCCCAATGAGACTGAGGTCTGACCACCCGCAACTCGTCACACTTCAAAAAGGATCCCCTTTTAGGATGACCACGCCTCAGTGGAAGAGTGGAGATACCCAATGACTATATGTATGATGACCCCTACCAAGGTGACCACGAAGACTCAGAGGTGTCGGACAGGGAGGACGTTGATGGAAGATCCAGAACAAATGAATTGGTTGAACACATTGGCTTGCAACCTCAGAGAGCCAGGAACAAGCCTTGCCGCCTCATAGAGGAAATGACCTAGTGAACAATGTTCCTGTGTATTTATATCCATGTTGGGTAACTGTTTAAATAGAGGGGATGTCATGTTGATGTTCTAGTTCTGGGACAAGAGGAGGCGGGAGGCCTGGAGGGAAGTGACGTTGGGAGGCGGTGTTAAAGTAATCGTAAGAAGAGCAAGGAATAAACAGCACATTTGTGTTACAGCTCTGTGTTCGTTTATCCTTTCAGCACAGCGGTGTACGTGCGGAATACATTTAAGTCAGCCATCACACATATGTAGCCCAAAAGTAGCCCCAGTGTCTGCTAACAATAGCCCAAGATAGCCCAATGTGAACTCCCAGTCCAGTTGGGAAATGAAAGATCCAGCAACTGACTTGCTTTTTACAAAGATGTTGATTGCTATTGTTAGGCAACTTCTCATTAGGTAGTACAATGGAGGAGTTCTGAAAAATACATCTGAGTGATTTGGCAGTTTCATGCCATGGCATTGCCTGCTGCTATGCCAACCAGATAATATCAGTTCAGATTTTCCATTCCCTCCCTCTCTCATCTGTACCAATGGTTTGGGAACTTTTTTGTGGTGCAAGCACCACACAATTTCACCAAAACCAAAAGGGAAAACAAATACATCATTCACATTACATGGGCCCTCATTAGGACCCTGGCGGATTTTTTCCGCCATCGGCGGACTTTTCCGCCATGGCGTAAAGTCCGTTTACGCCATGGCGGATGGCGGATTTACCGCCCCATTCTGAGGTTGGCGGGGCGGTAAGTCCCCATTGACCCATTTACCCTTCCCCATTCCCATTTCGGCCCCATAGGGCTCAATGGGAGTGGGGAAGGCGTTAATTACGCCACCGTACATTACGGTGGCGTAATTAACACCAAGGTCCCATAGCGCCATGGATTTCTCCGCCCGCAAAAAGCGGGCGGAAAAATGACCATGGCGCTTTGGGAACTCGTAGTTGGCGGTAAGGGGTCGGCGCAGCTAACGCTGGCGTAGACCCCTTACCGCCAGGGTCCTAATGAGGCCCATGCTGTCTAAATTTAATGTGAACAATGGAATGTAATGAATTAAAAAAAAGTTAACATGATTGCGCACGTGAAAAAGACAGAGAGAATATAAACCCAAAGTTCGCACTGAAGGATTGTTGAATGCACTTGAGGGGCACATAGTTTTACAAAGGTAGCGGGCGCCCCTCTCTCGCAAGAACAGACATGATAACCTGTTCAGTGGTTATTAACCACTTGAGAGTTCGCAGCCACTGCTTTTACTCACTGTGCCTTTCACAGATGGGAAATATCCATTTGCATATCAGTCTTTGTCCTGCCCAGGGGCAGTCCAGCACCGAAATACAATGGCAATTCCAATCTGAACGAGAGTACCACCAGCAACCCCATACACGTGTTTCACCCTTGTTGGGGATCATCAGTGAGGTGAAGCTGATGCCTCTCTAAGCACAGTGAGAGGGAGACCACGTCTGGTTGCCCCCAGGAGACCTAGGGTTACCAATCCCAGGTTCCTTAACAAATAGTTTTACAAAGGTAGCGGGCGCCCCTCTCTCGCAAGAACAGACATGATAACCTGTTCAGTGGTTATTAACCACTTGAGAGTTCGCAGCCACTGCTTTTACTCACTGTGCCTTTCACAGATGGGAAATATCCATTTGCATATCAGTCTTTGTCCTGCCCAGGGGCAGTCCAGCACCGAAATACAATGGCAATTCCAATCTGAACGAGAGTACCACCAGCAACCCCATACACGTGTTTCACCCTTGTTGGGGATCATCAGTGAGGTGAAGCTGATGCCTCTCTAAGCACAGTGAGAGGGAGACCACGTCTGGTTGCCCCCAGGAGACCTAGGGTTACCAATCCCAGGTTCCTTAAAAAATAGTTTTACAAAGGTAGCGGGCGCCCCTCTCTCGCAAGAACAGACATGATAACCTGTTCAGTGGTTATTAACCACTTGAGAGTTCGCAGCCACTGCTTTTACTCACTGTGCCTTTCACAGATGGGAAATATCCATTTGCATATCAGTCTTTGTCCTGCCCAGGGGCAGTCCAGCACCGAAATACAATGGCAATTCCAATCTGAACGAGAGTACCACCAGCAACCCCATACACGTGTTTCACCCTTGTTGGGGATCATCAGTGAGGTGAAGCTGATGCCTCTCTAAGCACAGTGAGAGGGAGACCACGTCTGGTTGCCCCCAGGAGACCTAGGGTTACCAATCCCAGGTTCCTTAACAAATAGTTTTACAAAGGTAGCGGGCGCCCCTCTCTCGCAAGAACAGACATGATAACCTGTTCAGTGGTTATTAACCACTTGAGAGTTCGCAGCCACTGCTTTTACTCACTGTGCCTTTCACAGATGGGAAATATCCATTTGCATATCAGTCTTTGTCCTGCCCAGGGGCAGTCCAGCACCGAAATACAATGGCAATTCCAATCTGAACGAGAGTACCACCAGCAACCCCATACACGTGTTTCACCCTTGTTGGGGATCATCAGTGAGGTGAAGCTGATGCCTCTCTAAGCACAGTGAGAGGGAGACCACGTCTGGTTGCCCCCAGGAGACCTAGGGTTACCAATCCCAGGTTCCTTAACAAATAGTTTTACAAAGGTAGCGGGCGCCCCTCTCTCGCAAGAACAGACATGATAACCTGTTCAGTGGTTATTAACCACTTGAGAGTTCGCAGCCACTGCTTTTACTCACTGTGCCTTTCACAGATGGGAAATATCCATTTGCATATCAGTCTTTGTCCTGCCCAGGGGCAGTCCAGCACCGAAATACAATGGCAATTCCAATCTGAACGAGAGTACCACCAGCAACCCCATACACGTGTTTCACCCTTGTTGGGGATCATCAGTGAGGTGAAGCTGATGCCTCTCTAAGCACAGTGAGAGGGAGACCACGTCTGGTTGCCCCCAGGAGACCTAGGGTTACCAATCCCAGGTTCCTTAACAAATAGTTTTACAAAGGTAGCGGGCGCCCCTCTCTCGCAAGAACAGACATGATAACCTGTTCAGTGGTTATTAACCACTTGAGAGTTCGCAGCCACTGCTTTTACTCACTGTGCCTTTCACAGATGGGAAATATCCATTTGCATATCAGTCTTTGTCCTGCCCAGGGGCAGTCCAGCACCGAAATACAATGGCAATTCCAATCTGAACGAGAGTACCACCAGCAACCCCATACACGTGTTTCACCCTTGTTGGGGATCATCAGTGAGGTGAAGCTGATGCCTCTCTAAGCACAGTGAGAGGGAGACCACGTCTGGTTGCCCCCAGGAGACCTAGGGTTACCAATCCCAGGTTCCTTAACAAATAGTTTTACAAAGGTAGCGGGCGCCCCTCTCTCGCAAGAACAGACATGATAACCTGTTCAGTGGTTATTAACCACTTGAGAGTTCGCAGCCACTGCTTTTACTCACTGTGCCTTTCACAGATGGGAAATATCCATTTGCATATCAGTCTTTGTCCTGAGGGGCACAGGCAGCACTCAACCCTAGAAGCCGAATGACGAGGGAGTGGGAAAGCTCTATCTCTTGTATTCCCTAAGTCACTACATACCGGCAGAAAACCTAAATAAAAAAGCCACAGCCTAAAAAAATGATATGGATGGAAAGACCTGCCCCAAACATAGTAACACATCAGGATGTGGGAAGGAATGAGGGGCGATAATGGCCTGGGTATTTCATCGGTTATACTCTTTAAATCAAGAACACAACCCCTAGCTTCATTCTGGATACATACCTGATTAAGAGAGTGGGTTATTGTAACAATTACATTACAAATGTAGTAAAAAGGGGAAAGAAGTAACACACAAATTGGAAATTCGCTATCGCCGTGCCAAGAGGACCATATGTTTTAGGCCTTAATTGGAAAATAAAACATTGTTATGTTCTACTTACAGTGCAGCAAAACTGAAGCAAACTATCGAGGAGTGTCTGCTCATTCTGCAGCCAGCCTGTGTTCATGAAATTCATTGCTCAGCATTGGATGTGTCCTCCTTAGTTTAATAGCTTTGGCTTCCTGAATGGAGCACTGATGAAATAACTTGGCAAAAATGAAGAGGTAAAAATACATTTCACAGAAAGCCACTAAGGTAACATTGAAAGCATAATAAGCTAACTTTAATATTTTACTAACAAAACACAAACTACACCAGAACAAAAAGAAACGACGTCTGGTAAGGAGCAGTAGGTTTTAGGAGAGTGGCGGAAGGTTAGATCGCTTGCGGGTTTGCCCCATTTTGACGTGTACCTTCAGAGATGATAAAACAAAGTTAAGCCTGGCCGCTATGCCGATGCTTGTTATTGTAGATGTGCAATTAGAGAGAACGTCCAAAGCGTCCACTTTAGTCTGCAGACTGCCAAACTGCCTCTCTGTATTGGAGACTGGCGTGTGTTTTATTTCCTCTGACCCGAACTCAGCATGCCCGATCCAGAAATCAGAACAGCTTTAATTTGCAAAGCCGTGAGTGTTTTAAATTAGAGAATGCGGCTTTCTTCCTGTAAGTCATGTTACATTTTCACACAGGGGGAGTTACAACAGCCTGAGTGGGGAGAATTGACTGTATGGCCAGAGTGATGAGAAGAAACAGGTCCCCGTCAAATTGACATTGGTCAGAAATAGGTATGTATACACGCTAATGTGTTCTAGCTCAGAAAATCATGTCCAATCGAATACGTTGACAAGAAACCAGCAGCCTTGTAAACCTTCCTGGAAACAATGTCACTAAATTACATAAAAACAGATGGAAATCAAACTTTTTTTGATCTGTATTTAGTGGTAAAATGGAAAAACAAGTCTCCCTGCTTGTATCCCCATGCAGTCATCCAGGCCCTACAAGACAGTGGGCCTCATTCCGAGGTTCGCGTTAAATCACTGACTTTACCGGCATGGCGGAAATACCGTATCCGCGTTGGTAGCAGGGCGTAAATAGCACCATATTCCGACCTCACGGGTACGAGCTTTCCGCCATGCCGGTAAACCCCCTAGCGCCATACCGGTAAAGGGCGCGTCAAACCCCTTACCGACAACAACCGAGACGTGACTAACACCATCGCCCTCCACCTAGTGCGTAAATAGCGGTGCCCGTAATTAACGATGACCGTAAATTATGGGCACCGGTAAAAACCGCAAACGGAAATTACGTCATCGAACAGGAACGGGAAGCATCATGGCGGCCATCTTTAAAATCACAATCCATTGCAATCCTCCCCATACAGGACTCGTGGGCATATTGTGATAGGCAAAATAGACTCCATAGACCAGCATCATGCCAAAAGCATTAAAAAAGGGTGCTGCGCGCATCAGGAAGGAGAAATTCTCCCAGGATGAGCTCCAGGTACTTGTCGATACTCTGCATGAACATGCAGAGATTGTATTCAGCAGCGACATGCGCAGGCCCACCATCCTCAGGAAGAAGGAGATATGGGAGCTGGTCTCGCAGAGGGTGAGCGCTGTTGGAAACACCCCCCGCAGCACGACGCATTGCCGCAAACGCTGGGATGACCTCCGTCTGAGGGTGCGGGCCATCCTCTCAGCAAACCGCAATCTGGCCCTAGAGACAGGAGGAGGCCCAGGCGCACCCATAAAAATGATGCCCTGGGAGGAAACATGTGCAGAGATGATGGGCACAGAAGCCATCGAAGGCGTTGGCGATATGGATTGCGGTGACCCTTCATCAGCTGACGCAGGTGAGTGCCATGAGTGTAAACAGTACATGCATCCCTAATGCAAGTCATCGCCAAGGGCAGGTCAAGCAGTCACATCATGTATGGGTAAAACCCCCCCGTCAATGATGCCGTTACAACTGGGACCCAGGATGATGGCAGGTGCAAGGCTGACACCCATATTGGGCATGCCACACAAAAAGCTGGTCAATGTCAGTCACCACAGTACTCCGCCAACATGAGTGACCCTGCCGACAGTATGCTTTTCCCATCCAAGCAAAGCTCACAGTCCCACTCAGCACCCAAATGTCACCAAAACGCTGCTATCCCATCGTAATACCATTGTCTGGAAGTAATACTGACCCCCAGATCATTGCTCATGCTGTCTCTCTCTTGCCCCCCACAGGCACCGGTCATGAAAGTGAGGACCAGGAAGGCCCCCGGACAAGTACCTCCCGGGGCACAGGCAGGGGACAGCACACACCTGCAAGCAGGAAGAAGGCACATGCCACACCACCTGCCCCAGCAACCCCCATGGAGGGTACACAACCCACATCCGCGGCCCTGGACATGCCTGCAGTTCTGCGGGACACATGACCCACGTTGCTCCATGAGGAATCGTGTGCGTCAGGGGAGAATGCTGCCATGTGCATCCTCGATGTGCCAGGCAGCACATCACCAAACACCATCGACAACGTGGAGGAGCCCAATGTCTATGTACAGAGCCCAGACACTCCCTCGTACAGCCAGGTTGCCCATAGCGACCCTGGGTCGAGTGACGGCCCAGGGCTCACATGCGAAGCGGATACACCTGTCTGTCATGTGCCCACTTCCCCTGCAGGAAGTCCTGTAAGTCCTGCAGGCACGACAACACGGAGCCTGCCAACCACATCGCCCACATTGGCTGCAGAAACAGTGCGCTGCCAGCACCTCATGGGCATGATAGAGGAGTTCCTCCGGGACAACCGGGAATCAGGGTTGGTGCTACATAATAACCTTCAGGCCCTGGGCGAGGTCATCAGTACCAGCACAAACCGCATCTGTGAGATGCTTGGCAGGATTGCTGATGCCCTGGAGGCAGCACCCCCCAGACCACAGCCCCAGCAGGAGGAGCCACCCTCCCAGAGCTCCTCCACACAGACCAGCCCGGTCCGTAGGTCACTGCGCATGATGCGCCGGAATGGAAGGGATGCCCCAGGCTCTGGCAGTGCCCATTGACCGTGCAGCCACACACATGTGGCCAATGCTGCACTGATGGGAACATTGTGGGGTTTTTGTGGGGGGAGGGGGAGGGGGTTGAGGGTGTGTGTGGGAGTTGGGGGGAGGGGGAGGGGGTTGAGGGTGTGTGTGGGAGTTGGGGGGGAGGGGGAGGGGTTTGAGGGTGTGTGTGGGAGTTGGGGGGGAGGGGTTGTACACGTTTGGACATCATCATGCAATACACAGTTTGGTCTATCCTACAATACAGAGTGGACATTCATTATTGTGCATGTGTCTTTTAATGTCTCACAGTGCATGTAGTACATGTATCCCCACACCCAGTGCCCAATGCCCTGTCATCCTAACCCCCTTAGCTGACTTGTGATTCAGAAATATTGCTCGATCAATGCGTGTCGCACGGTACGTCCCTCCCGTGCATCGGCACCATGTCGCTGTTCTGCCATTCCTTCCTCCACCTCCTCCTCCTCCTCCTCATCTGGTGGTAGCAGTCCCACGTCATGGGCAGTGGCACGTTCCGACGGATGCACATGTTGTGCAGCATTACACATGCCATGGTGATCTTGGACACCTTCTCGTGGCTGTAGATGAGGGCCCCACCTGACCGGCTGAGGCAACGGAATCGTGCCTTCAGAAGGCCGAAGGCCTGCTCTATGACCACCCGTGTACGGGTATGAGATCTATTATGGTCCTCCTCGTGCCTGTTTTGGGGGTTGCGGACCGGGGTCATGAGCCATGGTTTCAAAGGGTAGCCAGCATCACCTGCATGAGAGTGGAATGAAGGTAAGTGTTGGTACATTCATGGTGGAGAACTGTGCTAGTCTTACATTGCAGCGGGTGATGACTGGCCATGCACACATGTCCCTGGATGCAATCAACCCATTACTGGTCCGGCCATGTGTGCTGGCCAATGGAATGATGGATGGGGTAGCTTCTCCCTGATGGGTCATGGTGCGCACTCATGTCTTGTTGCATGTGCATCGTTTATGCATGCAGCAGTGTTGGACTGCATTAATTGATGACTTGCATGAGACCTGCTGTAAGGGTGTGTTGGTAGTAGTTGGTAGCATAGCCTTCATTCAGCACTGATCCCTATCATGGTCATTGGCAGCTATCCTATGGAGGTGCCAAACCAGTCACACGCAGTAGGATCCCTGTCAGACTAACCTCTATGCAGTCCCATGGATGACTGTCCTTTGTGTTGAGATGCAGGAGTCAGCGACATGGTGCTATTGCACTGCATGGTGCACGATGGCCTTACGGTGTGTAAGGTCCACCAATGTGTGGTGCATGTGTCGTGGTTTTAGGCCAGGGTAACTGTTTGTCAGGTACCATTAGGTGTTGGCTCGTATTCACTACTGTGTGGTTAGGTGGTAATGTGGCGTGCCACTTGTCATGGGGCACAGTGTTCTGTGAGGTGCACAACGTACAATAGCGTTGTCATTCCCTCCCGGGTGGAGTATGCATCCCCCCTTTCCCTCCCGGGTGGAGTATGCACTCCCCCCCCTTTCCCTCCTGGGTGGAGTATGCATCCCCCCCTTTCCCTCCCGGGTGGAGTATGCATCCCCCCCCCCTTTCCCTCCCGGGTGGAGTATGCATCTCCCCCACCCCCTTTCGCAACGGGGTATGCTGGCAACCTACTCAGAGACCCAATGCACTGCCATGGCCCATTATGGTTACTCACCAAGCAGCCAGGTACGTTGCCCGGCATGTCGGCCCATGTAGCGTGGTAGTGTTGAGTTCCGCAGGACCAAGGAGTCATGAGTTGATCTGGGGTACCGAGCATTGCATTGTGTGATGGCTTTACTGGCATTGCACACCATCTGGACGTTGATGGAGTGGTATTGCTTGCGGTTGCGATACGGCACCTCCATGGCATGGGGAACCACCAATTCTACGTGGGTGCAGTCGAGGGCACCTATGCAATTTGGCATGCCTGCAAGTGCATGTAAGGCAGCTTTGGTGTCATATATCTCCTGTGGAGTCCGGGGGAGGCATATGTAGTCCCTTCTGTGCTTGAGGAGGGCATCCAGCACTTGGTTGAGTATCCGGGAAAATATTGGCTGTGAAATGCCATGCATGTGCCCCACTGTATGCTGGTAGGTGCCTGTGGCAAGGAAGTGGAGCACGGACACTACCTTTAGTAGAGGGGGGATGGCAGTGCTGATTTCTATGAGGCTCACTATGTCGGTATGTATCAGGGCCACTATGGTGGTTATGGTGTCCCTGTCAAGCCGGTACAGGGTGTGGATCTGCTCTGGTGTGAGGTTGAGGGGGGTGGCTCTGATGCAGGGTATTGGGGGCTGCCGGCGTGGTAATGGTGGCTGCACTGGTAGGGCATGCTGGCCCTGTCTCACCCTCCTTCTCCTCCTGTGTATCCTCTGTGGTTGTTGCTGTGGTTGCTGTTGTTGCTGTTGTCGTAGTTGCTGCCTTGCAAGCAGGGCCTCCAGCTCCAGGAATGCTGCTACAATTGGTATCATCTTGATGGGGGTGGGGGTGTGGTGTGTGGGTGTGCTCCTTTTGTGCTGTGCCAGACTCTATTGCCTCCACCTGTGCTGATTGGGTGCACCTGTTCCTCTTCCAAACACTGATCAGGGTTGTTAACACCTTCCCCGCGATGCCGGTATTAACGCCAAGGTATGTGGAGGTCGTTATTTCCGTGTTCGCTTTGCTTGGAATCCGTGATGGTTTACGCCTTCCCATTATTTACGGGATGGTGTGTCGGTGCGCGACACTGGTCCGCTATTTACGCAATCGTAGTTTACCACTATTAGGTGCCGCTAATAGTGGTGAGCCGGGTCATGATCCGCATGGCGATTTAACGTTACCAGTATTCCTTTACCGGCCTCGTTTTTCCCTTAACGCCGGACTTGGAATGACCCCCAGTGTCTTCTCAGAATAGAAGTTGTGGGAGTGCAAAAAGCAAGTGATATCCAATTTGAAGCTGTTTAAATTGCTGCCAAGATGTGTCAGCAGATGTCCTAGGAGTACCCACATTCTTTGAAGGTAAGAATGGAGAGCTCGCTTTGATGTGCAAGACACCAGCTCCATTTGTGTATTGCATGACTCTTTGTGGGAGTCTTTTCATGTGTGTATGTTATTTAAGATTAGCACATTGTTTATTTGAGAATATGTGGGAAACATTTGTATTTTTTTAAAGCCAAAAAAAGATACAATTAACAAAACCTAAATATGGGTTAGTACCAATAAAGTAAACATGAGGAAATTGGCCTCAAGACTTCAGTGTACCAAACGAATGTGTGCGCAAACTATTGCATTCAAAGTAACATTTATCTAAAAAAAACAGGGATGCTAAAATGGGGGCCTCCCCTTCAAGCATCCTGCAGTGCAGACAGAAACAGGGGTGGACTGGGCCACTTTGAAAATTATTTCTAGGGCCTGTTTTTGTTCCCAGTGCACCCCTGGCCACCGATACCTCTCCATTACCTGTAATACGCTTACAATGGATGATTTTGTTCAAATGTTAAATACTGTGATTCATGGCCTTCAAGATCTTGCTTTACACTCGAGCAGTGTTGTTTTTAGAAATGGAATCATCAGTTTTACTCTCAAATGAACATTATTTTCAATTCATTGGGCCTCATTACACGGTAGGCGGTCGGGATTTAACGTTACCGGTAATGGAATACCGGTAACGTTAAATCCCCATGCGGATCATGACCCGGCTCACCACTATTAGCGGCACCGCTAAGTAGGCTGCCACTAATAGCGGCCAGTCCGCGTGCGCGCGACCCACCATCCCGTAAATAGCGCCATGCCGCCAATAGCACACTATCACAAGTCAAGCGGCCATGCTCATAGCGGCATGGTGAAGCACCTATAACCCCTTACCACCATGGCGCTAATACCGCCATCGCGAACCATCCGTTAAGAGAACTGAGCAGTGTTCCCACCTGCCACCGGTGGACAAAATCAGCACAGGTGTAGGCAATGGAGACTGTGACAGCTCAAAAGGAGCACACCACACCCCTTCCCACACTCCTTCCCACACCAAGATGGTTCCAATATTGGCAGCATTACATGGCCTGGAGGACCTCATTGCAGTGCAGCTGCAACAACAACAGGCAGCACAAAGGAGACGCAGGAGGAGGAGGAGGGCAAGACAGGCACAGTAAGCACCACCACGGCACCCAATCATACCACAGAGGCAGCCACCAATCCCCAGGATCAGAGCCGGTCCATTTAACCTAACCCCTGAGCAGATACACACCCTGTACCGTCTGGACAGGGCTACCATCACCAGCATCGTGGACATGATCCACAACGACATTGTGAGCCTCATAGACATCAGAACTGCCATCCCTCCGCTACTGAAGGTGGTGAGTGTGTTGCACTTCCTGGCCACAGGCACCTACCAGCATACAGTGGGACAGATGCATGCATCTCACAACCAGTATTCTCCCGCACGCTGAACCAGGTACTCGATGCCCTCCTGAAGCATGCACCTGAACACATATCCATGCCACGGTCTGCCCAGGAGATTGTAAACACAAAAGCTGGCTTCTATTCACTGGCAGGCATCCCAAGTTGCATCGGGGCCATCGACTGTACCCATGTGGAATTGGTGGTCCCACATCACAATGAAGTAGTCTACCGAAACAGGAAGCAATTCCACTCTATCAATGTCCAAATGGTATGTGACGCCAACAAGATAATCACACATTGCTGTGCACGATTTCCCGGATCAACCCATGATTCCATGGTCCTGCGGAACTCAACTATCCCACGCTACATGGAGCTACACACCGGACAACGTTCGTGGCTTCTTGGTGAGTAGCAGGGCAAGCACATGGTAATGTGACTGGGGGGGTGGAGAGATACGTACTCCAAATGGGTGTGAAGGGGGGGTGGGAGAGATACGTACTCCAACTGGGTGTAGCCTGTCGTATGTGGGCAAAATGCACATACAGATGTACGGCAATGTCCATCTGGGAAGGCGGCAAAGTACTTGAGATGAACCGACATGCAAGTATAGGCTACACAACACAGATGACATTCCAGGTCTAGTAACATTACACATCCATCCACATACAAATTGCACAACATTCCACGCCACAAAATACAAAAATTCCACACATGCCATCAAGGTTGCATCCTGAATTAGTCCAGCACAACATCAATAATGCAATGTGCCCTATAATGCATGCAAAGGGATCACCACTAGCCATAGCATTTCCCCACGCACCTATTCCACCACTGAAAAGATGCCTCTCTGCATGGCAACATCAATGTTGGAATGGCAGTACACCAGCAGTGTGGAAACATATCTGCCTGGGCCCAGGGACACCGAAGACCTCGCATCACCCAGGACATGTCAATTACTGTTTGAGGCATCAATGTGGCATGTCCACTTGCAGGGTCAACCTCCCCCTTGCACGTTGCTGTCACCCAGACCACTGCATTTATGCTGTCAATTGTGTACTTGAATCACAATACCATATCAATTTGTGTGATATGAACAGGCCGCTTTTGAGGTGAACAGTAACAGGGCCCCGTCCCTTCCCCCACACAGGTGATGCGGGCTATCCCCTGAAGACCTGGCTCCTCACACCTGTACGGAACCCACAGAACAGGCACGAGGAGGAATACAATCGTGCACATACCCGTACCCGCATCGTGATCGAGCAGACTTTTGGCTTTTTGAAGTCACGGTTTGGGTGTATTAGCAGGTGTGGAGGTGCTCTCCTGTATGGACATGAGAAGGTGAGCAAGATCACCACGGTATGTGTCATGCTGCACAATATGTGTATCAGACGGAATGTGCCACTGCCCCCTGAGGTTGAAATGGAAGCACCTGATGAGGATGATGATGGTGATGAGGACGGAGGTAAAGGGGATGCAGGTCTTGCAAGAGGGGATGGGCAGGAGGGACGTGCTGTGAGACAGCATCTGATCAACCAAATATTCTGAGGAACATGTTTACGTACTGTCACATGGATAAGGGTATCAATGCACTGGTGTATGTTTGGGAGCACGCAATGGACCCTGTCACCAATAAAGTACACATACACAATGAAGATGTCCAAGCCTGTGTTTTGATCACAAACCAGTGTTTTGAGAAACAGAAAGGTGTAGAAGTGCAAGTAACAAAACATCCCACCACCCTACTCCCCAGCCCCCACAACAGACCCATAACACCCTACCCTCCACCCCCACAACAGACCCCATAACACCCTACCCCCACCCCCCACAACAGACCCATAACACCCTACCCCCCACAACAGACCCATAACACCCTACCCCCCACCCCTCACCAACAGTCCCTCATGTGTCTGGCATGTTTGCCCTGGCCAATGCACACAGAGGATTCTCCATTTACACCCTATTTACCATTGTCTTTGGCAGCATCTTGGGGACGGTCAGTCGTGCGCCTGGTGGTGCGTGTAGAACGCCAGAGGGGGCTTGTCTGTCTCAACCCCGAAGATGATGATGGGGCAGACTGGGCTGGCTGTGAAAAGTGGCGGTGCATGGTGTCGGCCATGCGAACAAGGACCTCCCTGAGCATCGCTATCTCGTTGCATAGCCTGTCGGTGTTTGCATCCATTCTCTCAGTGGAGTGCCTTACCGTCTCCACAATGTTCTCCCTGAGTCGGGCAGCCTCCTCGACATGCTGGCCAACCAGCACAGTCAGCTCATGTTGTCGCTCCAGGATGGTGGTCAGTTGGGGGGCAGTGCTGGGTGACCTGTGCACTGGATGCTGTGCCCTCTGATGCACCCACTGCAGCAGGTGAAGGTAACATGGGGGACATAATTGCTGGGTGGTTGTCCTCAACAGTCACATCAGACCCAGGGGTCTGGGTTGGGGCTGGCTCTGGGGTTCTAGGGGGGCTTGGGGTGTGCATCACCATAGGCTCCACTAGGGTGTCCTCCGGATCGGATAGGGGGGCATTGGCGGCTGCCTCACCAGCGGAGCTTGCCGCAGCTGATGGTGGGCCCTCGGTGGCTGGCATTGGTGCAAGTGGGTTCTCCACCGGTGGTGGGGCTGCAGTTTCTGGTGCAGCTACTACTGCCCTGGCAGTGGCACTGTGACGATGTTTTCTGCTCATCAGGTGTGGCCTTCCCCCCTTACCCCTGGATGTTGTTGGGGTGTCCTCCGCTCCTGTACCCTTGGCCTCTTGCACTAGCTGGTGCCTGGGATGCATCAGTGGCATCTTCACCATCTGTATGTGAGCCTGTCAGGGACGAGAAGGGGGATGGCATTGATTGTGTTTCAATATACTTAATGCAGATTACATAAATGATGCAGTTGTGGCCATTGGGACTTAGTAGTTGTGGATGCAGGTGATGTGCCAGTTCAGTGCCTCATCCATGCATGGTTGTGTTTGGAACTTGTCTCTGGTGATGTGTGCATGTGTGTGTGTTTGGGTCTGACACTGACATGGTGAGGGATGGATGCATGTGTGGATGTGTGTCCATGCATGAGAGGAGTCTGTGCTCACATATGGGGGGGACAGTACATTCACATTGCATCCTGTCATGTGTACACTCACCTCCATCTGAAGTGGTACCCACGCCAAACTCCATGCTGCCCACTCCTTCAATGGATTCAACAGCAATCAGGTTAGAACATGTCTCCTCCCATTCCTTCATACGGATTGGTGAACCACATCCACCTGCACTGGCAATGTGATGGTTTTCAGCCAGGATGCCCCTCACCCGCGGTCTGAGGACATCCCACCTCTTCCTGCATTCGCGCACAGTGCGCGTGCTGGTGCCCACAGCACTGACTTTGACAGCTACCTCCTCCCAGATGGCTTTTTTTTTCAATAAGGTTGGCCGGCGCATGTCATTAGGAAACACTACCTCGGCATTCTCAGCCAGGGTCTGTGTTAGCATGTTCAGTTCCTCTGGCGTATATTTCTCCTTGCACTGCCTGCCGGAGGTTTTTTTTAGTGCCTTGGGCATGATGCAGGTGTCCCAGATGATTTTGCACTGCTCACAACTCGAAACAGGTCCTGGGGGCAGAGGATGGCAATGGATTGTGTTTTTAAAGATGGCCGCCGTGCTCTTTCCCGTTCCTGTGCGATGATGCTATTTCCGGTTCCGCAATTTAACGGTCACCGCTAATAGCGGTGACCGCTATTTGCATGTAGCGCGAGGGCGGAGGTGCTATCTGCACTTTCGTGGAAGCCGGTAAGGGACTTTTAGGGGACTTTAGCGGCATGGCGGTAGGGTCATTAATGGCATGGCGCTATGCTCGTGTCCGCGTACTCATGATCATGCGCTATTAGTGCCCTCTTGCGAGGGCAGACACGTTAATAGCGCCATGCCGCTAATTTGCGGTTTTTACCGCACAACGTGTAATGAGGCCCATTGTTTTACAATGGGTCATTCTTCCTGTATTAAGCGAAGTGCAGCAGCTAGTGATTAAGTCATTATAATATACTGTAAATGCCACAGCTCAAACGTCCCACGCAGAAGGAGAAATGCACACAGAACAGTTACATTAACATGCTGCTGACATACAACTTCTCAATACACTTACAAGGCATCTCCACCATTCTAGCATGGTGCCTGTGAAGTAACTAAGGTCAAATGCAATGGCCCAATGAAGTGAACTGTCTTTCATAAGTGGAAGCGGGTATTGTGATGTAATGTAAATATCATAATTATGTTCTGTCACCAAGATGAATGCACCAAGCAATTTGAAAATAAAAGAAAAACTTAATAGCAACATGTAGACACTCTATCAGCCTTGCATATTTGCAGTACCTTCTAAAAAATAGTTGGGGCTCTGTCAGATATTTCACCACGATACCCCACTTTATGGATCATGGAGCTGCTGTCTGGCACCAGGACTCATCTAAATACCGATGCAAGAGCTTCAGCAGAGAGATGAAACGATTCCTAGTCAAAAACACAATGTAGGCTGGGAAAAAGGGTACAATACATTCTAGTGGCTTCCAATGCAACATCTCGCGGGTTATGATCTCAAATACCTCATAGATATGATAAGGGGAAGGAAGAGGACAAAAGGGGTTCAGCATATGTAAATTCCATGCACTAATATGAAAAAAATATCTGCCACTTATGAGAGAGCACTTGCTGACACAAACGATGGCAGAAGTCACTGCAACAAATGATGGCAGTACTCACTGACCCTAATGCTAGCTGTTCCAATGTAACCAGGGCTCAAGTCGAGGGTACACGCGGGTGGACGGAGTCCACCCACTTTTTTCAGAGGGTGGCCTCAGTCCCCACTTAGCTAAAATAAGAAACATTGAATGTCCTCTTTAAATTAATGTATTACAGCTGACCAAGGGATCGAAGCACAGTCATCAGGTTTGTAGGCCAGATACTTCACCACTGTACTATATACCCTGATGAAAAAAATCAACTAAAGATAAATTGTCCCATTTCGGTACTGCAACTCCCAGGGAAAACATTTTTATTGGTTCTTGGAGTATAAAACATGCCCATTTTTTAACGTTTTCAAAAACACTATTAGAAGAAAATATAATTTCTTGGTTTTATGGGTGTGTTATTTTTATGAATGGCAAATGCCATTCGTCCTGTAAATTTGGGTGGTTATGCAAAGCCAATTTAATGAAATGTGCATATTTCACCTTGATATGCTAACTTCTGTTGACGTCACATGCCATTGCATTTGTTGATGAGTCCCCCCATTTTAATTTTTAGGACTTGACCCCTAAATGTAACTTTCCACTCGTGGTTGTTGAAACAGGCAGCTCTTTGACATTAGATACAGATCACTGTGTGCTTTGGCCATCATAGATAGGGGATGTATTCCTTTGGCCAGCAACCTGTGTGAGACATTCTGCTCTGTTGTAAATGATAACAGAAATATTATGGGGATGTTTCTCTGCGTATGTGCCATTTTTCTGATTTACTCTATTTCACGTAACCTCAGAAAGGTATTTTTCGTTATATTTGCAGTGCGTATGACGGACACAAATGTACATAGTAGGGCACATTTATCATATTAATTTTAGCACTGCAGGTGGCTTGGTTTGCAATTGGTTTGCAATTGGCATCTCATAAAACACAACTAAATACCCTGTACTACGGTTCTTGGGTGTCAAATATACCTTAGGCATGGTGTGTCAGTTGACTTGACGTTAAAAACGAATTAGAATATATCTCCAGGAATTCTGTTGTCTTAACTGCCTACTGACTGGCTCCAAAATATAGTAACAGCAAAGGGTGGTGTCTCATGAAGGCCGAATCAGTATATCAAATATCAAAACAATTAGTCACAACAGTGTTTATCAAATTGATCCGCTGGCACACAATTTAAAGTACATTCAAATGGCTCACAATTAGTGTATATAATACGCATAGATAATAAATGGTGGGTAAGAAAAACCCTTTAAATCCCCATAAAGGTTTGAATGTAATAAAACAAACAATACATAAGATAACAATATTATGAAACTAATGGGTACTTAAAAAATAGTCCCTCGAAATGTATAGACAGTACACAAAAGCACAGGTACAACAACTACATAAAATCAACATTTCAAAAATACTTCAAGCCTAGTAGTACCTTGTTGCATATAACAATAGGCATGTTGGACCAATCACTACAATTATGGTCTAATGTCAGACCATTAGTAGTGGCCAGTGGTCAACTAGAGGGTGATAACAGTAAAACACAAAAATATTACATTGGTTTTCACATTAGATAAAAAATATCTTCCCTATTGCTAATTTCAATGGTATAGGAACTTTATTTTACAACATAAACCATCTTCCTCAGGAACCAAAGAGCCTGTGGGTCACCCCCTTTCATTTGATTGACGCAGACTGCTGTCTCAAATGGGTCTTCATAAGGTGGCTCTGTTTAGGCTCTATGTTCAAAGATCAAGACAGGGGTAGACTCCCTTATGTTATCCTTGTGATGGTTTCTAATGTGCATTTCGCCTTCCGACCTATTTCCAACATGGCCGCCACTTCTGCACTAGGAAATCGTCTACTTCACAGTCTAGTTGAGACTGATTCCAAGATGGCCACCACAGCGGTTACCATCGCTAGCGTACAATGCAGGCTAGTTGTTAATTCCCAGGAAGCCTTGCAACCTTCCACCATCACTTCCTGTTCACTCCCTTATAATCCAGCAACAACAGAAGGAAAATGCGTTGCTACTCTCTCAGGAGCCGGCACACGCTTCGTAAGTTCGCCTCACTAGGATTACGAAGACCTTTCCTCTCAACCATTTTTTGTCTACTTTACTCACGTTCTTGTTCTCCATTCCTCCCTTTTATTTCAGAAGGCTTTACGGAACCTTTCATTTTCATTTCCGGCATTTCCGGGATCGATTCTACTTCTAAGCACGCTTAGACCCGGAATCTCCTCCATACCTCCCTCCAGGGAGTCTCTAGGTACTAATCTACCTTTCATCTTACTTCTTCAATCACTCCCGGCTATCGGACTTCTGTTTCTAACTCCTCACCATTCCTTTATAGCAATACCTTGTTGGGAACCTCCAGATTTTCCTCATCCACTCAGGCTGGCTCAAAAGGACTTAGTAAAGTAAAAGGGTAGGCTTTCTCCTAGTTCATCCTACTCTTATAGAACTAGATACATCCACCCTAAATCTTACGGGTCTTTTCTTTCCCTCGTCATAGTGCCCTCTTACTTTTGCAACACGACGGAGATTCCTTACCTCTCCACTCTCTTCATGTTTAGCACATGGTAAGCTCTCAGAACCCTCTATAGGAACTTCTCCTTTCCTTACTTTCAGGAATAACTGTGTTCATTTTTACCCACTATATTTAGCTAAGTTTCAAAGGCCTCTCGTCTAAAACAGCCAGAAAGAATACCCAGACCAGCTCTCACCGGGTCTCCACAGGAAGACAACACCCACCAGCAGCTCTTCCAGGGTTTTATCCCCCACGAGGGTTTCCCTCAGAGTTTCACGAAGGACAAGCTTTTGCAGGTCCTTTGAGGAGTTCTCAGGGGGATTTCTCCTATTCTTCGAAGATCCACCAGGGTTTCTTCAGACATCTGTTCACCATATAAATCCCCAGGTAGGTGGTTTTTTGTTTCTTCCCAGTGTATTTCGGAACAATTTTGTTGTCTTTACAAAACAGTTAACAATCCTCTGTTGATTCTATAATCTTAGTAAAGTTGGAGAGGGAAAACATTTCTCTAATTTTGGCATGCAGGCTCAATTAGTGTAGTGGTACCAATTAAAATAGCAGGACCAGAAGGTTCCTGGTCCCTGGCTGGAATCTCAAAATCGCCTATGTGGGTTTAGGTGTTAAGAAGGCGCAGGTATGCCCATAATAATGTGAATCCAAATATACCTTGTTCAAATATGGATTGGAACTAGACAGTGTCTTGTACTCCAGTTCCATGTCATCGCATTGGGATGGGGACGTGCTCTGCATGCATGGTAGCCGTGTGAGTGTGTCTCCTTTGTCAGCTCCAAAATATACCCAAAATATACCCAATATACCCCTGAGCAGTCAGCCTATGTTGCAAAGCTCTTCCAAATATATGAATCAACACCCCATCAAAGTTAAGCAAAGGATGAAAACTACAGTCAGCTCTTTCCCAATGGACCATGCACATCTCCATCCTGTGTAAACTGTACACACCTCAACATACAAAAGCATTCACCTCAGAGGTGCTCATATAATCTCACCAACAACAAACATGCTACCCGCTGTCAAGAATAGGTCTGATGCACAAATAAAGGACCCAAAATGCTTCTGAACTGAAATCCTTTTTCCTTGTCCGCACCGACTTCATCACTTCTGACTCCACTTTATCCATGGAATCAAGTACTATCAATGCACACCTTTAAGTCTGGATATAAATTTAAATAAAACACACAGCCTGTGCCTTCAAAATGTTTTTAGGTGCGGGGGAGGAACTGTGATCCTGGCACAGGATCACCACAATGCAAAAAACTAATGAAAATCCAGTCTAAGGATCCTCCTGTCCCCTGCACTCTTTTCTAAATTGGAAAAACAGTCAAATCTTAGTGCAGTGTTGTAAAAGCAAAAGGAAATATCGAGGCTGAGTACCCCAAAAGGAAATACACCAAACACGGGTTTATAAAGATTCACAGATCTTTATTCTAAAACTTTACAGTTTACAAAGAAACAAATTATCAGATACAGATAGCTATCTGGCCCTCAGTACATCACAGCAAATACCAGCCCTTTCGGTGTGAGAAGTGAGAGGTACTGGACGTCTAAACAGTTGTACATTTTATACATTTCCAATTATAATGTCCAGCCCCTCTACAGGTTAATAATACATGCTCTAGAGTTCGTGCCGAGTTCACTTCTGGCTTGTCCGACATTATATTCATGGCTCATCTTAAATTCACAAACAAACAAGTCACAATGGCAACAGTGTATTCACGGGATTAACAATAAACCTTAACACATGTCCTTTACAATGCAGTTCAGCTAGTGTCCACGTTCAGTATTGGTATAACATTATAGTCGATGTATGTCCGCGGATCGGACTTGTTGGCGCAGACAATCCTCTGTCTACAAGCAGACATGGGACAAGGTCTCCTTACTCGACCCAAACATTCGGCCAACGGACAGTTTACACATTAACTAACGTACAAAGTGCCGGACGGCTTAGTTACAAGCGGGAAACACTGTCTACCATTTTAGAATAGAGAATTACTTTAGAATAGAAATCAAAATGGCGGACGGACCTAAAATGGCGGCAAAGTCAATCTAGAATTGGAACTTTGCAACGCACTTTTCTTCGCAGAGCGGCTGGGTTTAGGCCAATATATACAATAAAGGAGGCACGATATCCCGTTTAACAAACCCTCCTTTTGGCCTAAGCCAAGTTCTGAACTACTTCTAGTCACTTTACGAGTAACTCCACATCTCAATGTCCATACACCCTGAATCACTATCAGAGATATCAATTGCCATGAGGTCAGATACTGACATTTCCTTCAGCACAAATTCATTAGATATTTTCTCTGGGGCGTATACCTTGTGCCCTAATGTACCCATCGCTTGTGCACAACATCCTCCTAACATCGAACACATACCATGAAGACATTGTATACAACAACAGAAAAACAACAGAACACCAAAAATTATCAGCAGGACCGAAAGTAGCTTCCAACCCCACGATCTCAAAAAGTCCCAGAACCAAGCACTAAGATCCCAGTTTTCCTCAGGAACATGCACTTCTGAACTAAGGACGTGTAGATTTTGTATTGCTCTAAAAATCGTTGGGGAGGAATCTGGCACGAAAACACAACAAGCGGACCCCACTAATTTACATACCCCACCACGCTCAGCCAGGATGACATCTAATGCCATCCAGTTCTGAAGTGCCACTAACTTTATTGCTTTTTGTTCTAAAGTCATGTTATAGAGTATGTCGGTGGTCCGGTTGATGGTCCTCTCCAGTACTCTCGCTAGTCTTCTGACATCTTCAGAGTTCAGTATTTGCCCCAAAAATGGCACAACGGATTAAGCTATATTGCCCAGAACTTGTGCTGAAGTGTAGTCATCCTCCTCCCGCCGTGGTCGAGCCTTTGAAATTTCTACAGTGCTAGAAATGAATACCCTGAGTAACAGAATCCCTAAATAACAGGGTCCCTGCCAATCCCTAGGTAGCCATGGAAATGTTACATTACGGCAAACAAAGGAGACAAGTACGCCTACATACAAAGGTCTGTCCTCACTAGTCAAATTCGCAACGTTGGCGCAACCCTTGAAATCACCCATTAACTAAGTACCATTCCTCTGCAAGCAGAAAGATACTGAATCGGGGCTTTGGTTAACAGTGTAAGAAGGTGTTGTGGTATCCCTATTGCTTATAGGAGCCATCTTGAAAGAGATCAAAGATTGAAAAGGACAGAACAGGCTATCAGAAGGCCTAATAGAGGCAACATTAGGCTTGCTCCTATTTGCGAAGAGTGAGCATCCCAAGGGTGTTAGAACACGTTTCTCAAAATCATTCAAGTTAGTTCCATCAACGTTCCCTGAGATGCTATTGTTCCATCGGCCAAAGAATAGTGCCCTCAAAGAAGCATAGCATGCAGTTGTCAAAGGTAAAGGATGAATATACCAACCCAGCCCCTTATACCCGTGTTGCTGTAAATGTGAGCAGACCTAACAATTGGACTTATTAAAAATGGCAAGTGTGGCATTCATAATGAGTAATAGAGTATTGTTATGGTAACTCTGTCTGTGCTGAAAGTCTCTGGGAGAAAAAGTGTGCAGATGCACAAAAGGTGTAGAAACAGTGGGTACATTTTCAGTTGGTAACACATTTTCAAGTGGATGTACTTCTTAAAGATACCAGAATCCTAAGGCAATGACTATTGTGAAACCAGTTAACATAATCACAAGACAACAATACGTTTTCAGGGCCCACTCATTCGATTGTTCATTTTTACGATCGGTCACACAGTCTCTTATCTGTTCCATATGAGTGGGAGCGGTTGCAGGCATTGTCTAGTCAAATGATTTCACCAAAGTTAATTTGCTGGCGATCTCCAGATCAAGATTTTCTTAGTCCTTTTCCCAAACCCTAGCCAACAGAATACCCTTATGTACAAAAGATCAGGCCAAAGAGACAAGCCCTTCAATGATTTTCCTTGATGGTACGGCCGAACAATGCAGTAAGTCTACTTCCTCGGACACAGATCATACCTTGTGATCCCTGGTACTGAGTGATCTGTGAACAACGTGTTGTTACTTCCTGATGGAAGCGATGAATTCAAAGGAGGATCCAACACAAGTTTTGAAAAAGGAACTGTTGGAGAGTGTGGAGATTAAGCGGCTGTTTCCCCAGGCCCCACCAGCTAAGGGAGAGTCTCCGACGCACTCTCGATGCTGTTTGATGCTTTGTGATTGTTGGTTACGGTATTGGTGAGGGGTTCTGTGTCTTCTGTATCGTGTGGCAAATGGAAAGGAATCCTCTTGATGCGAGACGCGTGGATACCAGTGCTTCCTGCCCTCCACTCGCACCACTGTCTTTGTGACCAGGAGAACTTGGTGCGGGCCCCACCAACGAGGTGCGGGACAAGAAGATCGTTCAAACGACTTGATGAGGACCCAATCTCCCGGCCGTATGCTGTGGCCTGGGCTCTCGTACCTGACAGGTAAAGCTTCTCGCACCTGGTGGTAAATCAAATACAGATTTTTAGCTAACTGTCCACAATAGTCAGAAACAAGTACATGCTCAACATCGCGTAGCGAACAGGGTTTTGGCAGACTCCAAATGTTAGCTGGCCTACCCATGACCATATCAAATGGAGGGAGCCCAGTCTTAGTTTGAGGGGTCATTCTCATGGACAACAACATGATCAGTAAGGCGTCCGGCCATTTCAGTTTGGTGCCGGCACACGTCTTAGCGATCTTGTTCTTGATAATGCCGTTATGTCTTTCTACTAAACCAGCACTCTGAGCGTGCCTAGCCGAATGGAACTGTTTATCAATCTGTAATCCCGCGCATATCTGCAGAATTACAGCAGTGATAAAATGTGGACCATTGTCCCACCAGAAGACTCTTGGCAAACCAAACCAAGGAAAATATTCTTTCAGCATGGTCTTCGCCATTGTCATAGCTGTGGCATCTTTGACAGAAAAGGCTTCAACCCATTTACCAAAGGTGCAGATAACCACCAGTATGTACTTGTAGTTATTGGAACGCTCCATTTCAATAAAGTTGAAATGTATAACCTCAAAGGGGACAGAAGGTGGACCAAAACTACCCCTAGGAGTTGATGTGCCCTTTCCCACATTATGCTGCAACAATTCATACACCCTTGGACAAAGCGCTCGGCTACCTTAGAGATTTTATCATTTACCCACACATTTTGGAACATTTTGGTAACTTTTCGTGCACAAATATGGGTGGGACCATGATCCATAGGGACCATCATCGTAATGTATGCATCAGGCAGAAACCATTTCTCTTCTATTTTGTCCACCCAACACCCATCGTCATCCAATTTTGCCAAACCCTCAGCCCATTTCTTAGATTCCTCTAAAGTGGCATCAGCTTGAATATTATTCACAGATTCAATACCCTCATTCAAAGTGCAGGCATTTGTGGCTTCCCTTGAAGTATACATTTCTGAAGAGAGATCAGTGGCAGTCTGTTTGGCTATCTGGTCAGCGAAAGCAATCCCTTTTCCTACATTATATATGATCTTCTGTTGTGCTGCACATTTCATAATTGCTAGCTGAGTAGGAAGTGCAAGCGCTGAGAGTAACCATACTATCAAGGACCCATACTGGATTTTAGTGCCATGTGAGGTCAAGAAACCTTGTTCTGCCCAAAGTCTGCCGAATTTGTGAACCACCCCAAAAGCGTACTGACTGTCAGTATATATATTTTACGGTAAGCCCTTCGGAAAGTTCACAAGCTCGGGTCAATGCTATAATCTCTGTGGCCTGCGCAGAGTTATGCGTGATTCTTTTGGTCTCCACAACCATGCGCAATGTGGTGATTGCATAAGCAGCCATGGATGTACCATCCGGGAGTTTGAAACAGGAGCCAACGCAAAACAGCTCCCCTTGTGGATTGTTCAAAGGAGTATCTTTTAGATCGATTCTGCCGTTTGTCTCTTGTTCTGTAGTGTAAAGGCAGTCATGTGACTCTTCGTCACTGCAAGCAGTATCTTGCGGGAAAGGTAAAAGTTCAGCCGGATTCAATACACAACACCTCTTTATTTGAATATGCGGTGCAAACAAGATCAATTCATATCTTGTTAATCATGCGGAAGTGAGGTGTTGCGTTTGCGTTCTGTTTAATAGAACATCTTTAGAGTGAGGTACCATTAGGGTTAAAGCATGGCCTAGGACCATTCCCTTGCTCTGTTTTACAGACGCAGCAGCAGCAGCAACAGCTCTCAAACATCTTGGCAAAGCGAATGCAACAGGATCAAGGGCGGAAGAAAAGTAGCCGCACGGCCTATTGTTCCCTCCATGTTCCTGCGTTAATACAGCCAAAGCACATCAGTCACATTCATGCACATACAACACGAAGGCCTTTTCATAGTTTGGTATGCCCAAAACTGGTGCAACAATGCAGTCTTGAGAAGCTCAAATGCTTGCTGGTGTTCCAAGTTCCATCGTAATGGCGAAGAATTGCCCTCCTCGACAAAGCCAACATTGGTTTAATCACTAAAGAAAAATTGGTGATCCACTGCCTACAGTAAGAAGCCATTCCTATCAAGGCTCTGACTTCCTTCTGTGTATTTGGGACAGACATGCTAGAAATTATTTTTATCTGCTCAGGCGTCAATCTTCTTCCATCCTTTGACAGGAGATAGCCTAAATAGTCGACCTCCTGTTGGCAATACTGAAACTTTTTAAGGTGAATAAGCAACGACACAGTGACCTCCTTACAGGCGCGCACTGAGTCAGCAGCTAAGAGTAGATCGTCGACATACTGAAGCAGTGCACAAGTGGTGGGCAACTCGAGTGTGTCGAGCTGTTCTTTCAAAGTCCTACTGTAAATGCTAGGACTCTCCGTGTAACCTTGCGGTGCACGGGTAAAGGTAAACGAGCGTCCCCCTAAGGTGAACGCAAACAAGTATCTACTGTCTTTGTGCATAGAAATACTAAAGAAGGCGTTCTTTAGATCCAAAACACTAAAGTGAGTAGCTGAAGCCGGAATCATAGTTAATATTGTCGTCACATCAGGCACAATGGAAAATTGTGGAGCAACAATCTTATTGATGGCACATAAATCAATAATGAAACGGAAAGGAATTGCATTATCGCCTTTTTTGTACACGGGCAAAATCGGACTATTGCACAAACTACCTGCAATTTCTACAATCACCCCACGATGCACAAAATCAGAGACTATGCATTTCAAAGCTTGCTCACCATCACCCGAGATCTTATATTGGGGAATACGTGGCAACTTTACTCCATGTTTCAAAATAATCTTAACAGGCTCAATTTGCAAGACACCAACATCATTATCATCAATTGCCCATAAACACTCCGGAACATCACTGAATTCGGCGGCAAAGGTCTGGTGAAGAACTGAGTGACAGAAAGTTGCTGTGATGAAATTGTCAAATGCACTCCATCAGAAGAACAATGAATTACCGCATTTAATTCCTTCAACGGATTCAACCCCAAAAAATTCTCAAGAGGAATGGACAGTGGTCCGTAAATGGACCCAAAGTAATTGGTACCGGCGAAGAAACCAGACAGACTACTGGTGTGCCAGAAAACCCTACAGAAACATTGGTTTGCCCTGACAGTGGAATGTTTGGAACCTGTGAATGGTCAATGGAACACTTCTGTGCCCCTGTATCTATCAAGAATAGATGTTTCCTATTTCCCACCAACATATCAACGTAGGGACCTTTCTGATTAACGGGAATCGGTTCCAAACCCTGCTTCGGGCAATCCTAATGAAACAGAATGTCGTCAAAAGGAAGTTCTTCAGAGAGGTAAGCAGCAGAAGGATGATCAAAAATGTTTCTGTTATCCACACTTGGTGCCTGATTTTCCTGTTAAAAAGGTTGCTGTGAATCCTGCGAAAACTGCCTTCTACCAGGACCCCCTCCCCCAGGGCGGCCTCTGGATCGTCTACCCATGTTACCAAATGCGTTATTCGACCTCTGCTGGAGGATCGGGCATTGTGAATGCCAATGACCCTCTTGTCTGCAATAAGCACACTGGTTTATGTTTACAGGACCCAATGGTGCATTTCCCTGTGGAACATACTGTCCTCTAAATTGTGAATTACCGCCTCTAGGGCCTCTAACAATTTGCTGTAATAGGACTTTTGTTTTTAAGTCACCTTTTCTCTTTTCAACCCTTTCTTTTTCATTGTTGACACGATTCTCATAGTATTGAGCCATATGCAATACTTCTGACTGAGACTTAGCTTGCCAAGCGCTCTCTGAAGACATAATTTGCGACTGGATGTCAGGCAGCAATCCATGCACACATTTGTCCACAAATAGTCGTTTCCTAGACTCTGCACTTAAATCTTGTCCACTGAAATCTGAAAATACTTGTTCGAACCGATTATAGAACTCGGTAGCACCCTCAGACTTCCTTTGGGCACAGGAGGTAAGCTTGTCCCAAATAATCCATCTTTCAGGAATTATAGCTTTTAATTTCGTAACTATTCTATCAGGCAAAGTCAATATTAACTGTGTTGGTCTCTCGCCAGCTGGCCTTTCTCTAACAAGCCTAACCATATTATCCCATGTATCTCCTAACCCTGGTACATCGTCTACAGTCCTAATCTGTTTCCACAAATCAATAGGCAGGAGTACGGGAAACAACAAATCAATATTGCTTAAGGTAAATACTGATGATTGCAAGACAGACTCTATCTCTTTGTAGAATCCTGTCGGTAACTTCCTAATATCGGGAATAGATTGTTTAATGGTGTTCACTTCCTGTCTCGAGAACGGGATGTGAACGAACTGCGACACATAATGTGCAGGGATGTTTTGAGCAACTCCACCCATTGCAGGATCGGCAGGAATCTCAACTGTTGGGACAAATGTCAGAGGAACCTCTCTCATAGGCAACTGAGAGGTAGGCAACTCCGAACGCTTACTGAGCAACAAAGCTAGATCGAGCGCTAAAGCAGCTGAAGAAGTGTCAAACGAAAAAGCCCTCTTATAAATATTCAGTTATTCTGCGGGACAACAAATCTTTCTTCTTATACATTCATCCTGTAGGTACTCTACCATTACCTGTATCACTTTCCTCTGCATTTCTGGCGTATACTGACTATACCTGTCATATACTTCAACGGGAGTTATCGACATGTCTGAAATCCACCTAATCGCATCTTTCGTACAAATTCGTGTTTCCTCATTTATCGATTTATGATAAAGAAAGAACCGTTTCTGTACTAACATAGCGTCCAAACTATCACCATCTACATCTTCATTCCACAACCTTTCCAACTCCCATCTGTACTCAAAAACCCTCTCGACGTGTTCATGTACTTTCTCCGCAGTATCTCTAGAAAATGCTAAAATATTCAGATCCCTTAACCTTTGTGGGAGATCTATATCATTTAACCTGTTCCACATTATACGTAAATTAACTCCCAATCCTTCAATTAAAAATGTTTTTTTCTGGAAAAGTTTCTGAGTTTGAGAGTGTGGCAAAAACATCAGCTTGTTCACCCATCTCCATGCAATGTCTAGCCCATGCAGTCAATTCATGCTTTCTCTCTGGAGACACAGTATTACGAATTACAACCCTCGATCCCGCTCCCCGATCAACAGCAAGCGGCACAGAACCACTTGGAAGAGGGAGAGTAGGCAGATCTTGTATATTAGGCAAAAAGGGTGCTGTTACTGGTGCAGCAGGCAAACCCACCAGACCCGTGACAGCAGGCAAAGGTGGAGGAGAAGGTGGAGGAGCAACGACAAGAGGAGGAACAACAGCCGGAGGGAGAGGAACATTAGGAGGAGCAATAGGAGGAGCAGGAGGAGCTACGGGAGAAGGAATAACAGCAGGAAGAGGAACATACGGAGGTGGCGCAGTGGCACCAGGCCTACGTTCATTTAGAAGTTTGTCAATCAGCTCATCAGATACATGAAAGTCTTTAGAAGGATACATTTTCTGGATACCAAGTGAAAAAGCCATATCCATATTCCTAACTGACTCAGACTGTTTATTTTGATCATATAACAATGCTTTTTCGGCATTCGTCATATGACGGCGCGCATGTTTTTCCCTACTCTTAAATTGCTGCATACCGTCTTTCTTCCAATTCTGTAAAACATCAAATGCTGCAGGTCTAGCCGCTTTCTTTAATAATATGGATTCTAAGTATTCAATACAAGGAATTTCAAAACTACCATTGATTGGCCACTGAAGTTCAGAAGCATGTCTAGTATGTCTGTGCCAAATATCATTAAACAATATACTACCAATGCCGTGCTTACAGTGCATAGGACACGCCGGCGACCCCTCCACTGGAGCCAGTAGGCCAAATTCCAAATATTGTCTGTCACTGCGGAATAACACCCTGAAGAAGGCAGACAATTTCCCAGCCATATCAGAATACTGGTGTTACCTGGTCAATAATTGCACTTGCAAGTGTAATACACCAACACTAATTATCAGGATACTTAAGAATCGGGTCACGACTCACCTGATCAAATCCTAAGGAGGTCCAATTGGATTTCAAAGAACTATCAATGGTCCCACGTGGTTGGTGATTTCGGCAATCTGCCCACCTCGATATATGGACCCTCGTCAAGATGCCGTCTCTGACCGCGTGCTCACCGTCCAGGGATCGGGTTGTGCAGCGCTTCTGTGGTATCGCTTCTCATCCAAGAAAGGGGCCCCCTTTTACACCGTCTGATCCCGGTCCGATAGCCACGTCAACTTTCAATGAGATGGCATCAATCTTGAGGGTCCCTATTCGGGCGCCGTCTGTAAAAGCAAAAGGAAATATCGAAGCTTAGTACCCCAAAAGGAAATACACCAAACATGGGCTTATACAGATTCACAGATCTTTATTCTAAAACTGTACAGTTTACAAAGAAACAAAGTATCAGATACAGATAGCTATCTGGCCCTCAGTACATCACAGCGAATACCAGCCCTTTCACTGTGAGAAATGAGAGGTACTGGACGACTAAACAGTTGTACATTTTATACATTTCTGTTAGGCAGAATCCTGTTCAGTTCCCTAAGGGAGCAATACACAAGATTAGGACTAGAGGTGAGAGCAATAAATCCCCTTTGGTATCAGTCTGTACCACAAATATTTAGTTGGTAGCTGTGGCTGAGCAGGCAGACTTATCTCAAGAGGGAGATGAGCAGTATTCAGGGTTTACACATTAGGCCCACTAGACTATGGAACAAGGAAACACTGACCAAAGCTTTGTATTTAAAAAGTATATATATATTTATTGTATACACTTCTAATAAAACACATGTATCACAGTCATCAAGCAAGTTAAATTAAGTCAAAGGAAAAAATATGCACACAAATTGTTGACCAAGTGAACCAGAGTGAAAACTGAGCAAAATGGCACAGTGACAACTACACACAAGGGGTACTCTAACAATTCCTCACAAAGGAGGGAAAGCACAAGTTATATAGAACTAGGTTCTTATACACCCTAGCAAGACTTCCCATCAGTTTGTGAACCAGTTTAAGCAAGGCAGTGCATCAGTAGAAGCAATACTTAAATGAAAACTGAGCAAAATGGCATTTCACAAGGTTTACAAATGGGACGGAAAGGGTAGTTAAAAGAAATAGGTGCACCACACAGTTCTAGCTGAGAATCAGTCTAAAGAAGGCAGATCTAACAAATGTGACCAGTGTCAGTAGGCCTGTGCCAAAGTCAGTTGGTACAGGGCAAGGGCCCAGGAGCAAAATGTTCTTGTAGCTGCAGTCAAGTCTTTGGTTAACGAAGTGGAAAAGGTGGATGCAGACGTTGAAAAGACAATGTTAAGAGATAGGGGCGGCCAACCCAGAGGTAGGTAAAGGATTTAAAACACCTTTCGTGCTACCGCGAAGAAAGGGTGGCCTGGCGGAACAATGTACCTTAAAATGAAGAAGTGGCTCCTGCGGTGGCGATTGTTCCTGGTAGTTCCTGCAGTTCGGGTGATCCAGCAGAGGAAGAGAGGCTCTCGTCGTGGAGGAAGGTTCAAGTTACTGCACTACCCATGGATGAAACCAGCCGCTGTCTTGCCCGACGAATAAAAGGTATGCTCCTTTAAATCGCGGTGCGGGTGGACTGGTGCCTGGCTATCCAGCTTCCGAGTACAGTGTACGGGAGATTCGACCAATGCAGGTCCGGGAAGGCAATTGGCAAACTGGTTGGCCCCACCAGTTCAAGGGAAGAAGGCTCTTGCAGGTGAAGATCTTCTCTCGTTGTGTGGAGAAAAGTGGTGAGACGCTGCAGCAGGGCTTCACCGGTGGTTCATTCGTTGCAGATATCTTTGGCTTCTCTCCTCTTTGGCTTCTTAGTTCCAGTGGCGACGTCTTGCTCTTCCAGTCCTCAGGACCCTGCTTTTATGCAAAAAGATCCCCATTCATACAGCCTAGCTGTCACTCACACAGTGGAGTGGTCATCTTGGCGGGAGACCCTCCAGCCTATCAGGATAGAGTGTGACATGGGTTGCTGAGGCAACCCTGTCCAGGGGTCCTACTCCCCCTCCCACACAATGGACCCACCCCAGACTCAGTGGCACTGAAAGGATGGCTTCTCGGCAGAAGCCTGCCAAAAGGACGAACAAAGGATCCCGACCTGGGTTAGGAGTTTAGAGGAAGACACGAGAAAGAAGTTGTATTAAAGTTCTGGCAATAAAAACCTACCAGAGTAAAGTTAATAATAAAATTCACCAGCAGTATGTTAGAGGCTGACAGAAAAAGTGGTAGCCTCGAACAATGGGAAAATCCCACAGGGAAATATTTGCAGTCGAATATTTATGGTAGTAACCACTGCCACCAGCCAGAAACTTTTGAGAGAGGGACTGTACGGTACCCTCTCGAAAATGAACATAGGGGAAAAACTTAACCCCTTCCAGTACCTCCATAGTAAGATGGGTTGTACTGGTTTAGTTCATAGGATTTAACTAGTAAAGTCAATGGGGGACTTTACATGCACTGGGAGACAGTAGTCAGTCCCAGGGTAACGAGTCTTTGTTTGGGGGTTGCTACGACACCCCTGTGTCACTGCACTGAGGGTGCTGTGTAAAACATGTGAATAAAGATGGTTCCTATGGGGTTGAGAATGATCCCATAGGCATTAAACACACAAATAGCCTAGAACATACATAGCAAAAATGCCTAAGAGTGGGAAAAAGAGTCTCACTCTTAGCAGGTAAAAAGAAACAAACGCTTGAAATCCAGCAAAGCTGCTGGGGGACTCTATAGGTAAGGTTAATTAGCCATATAATGAGAATTCTCCCTAACAATTTCCAATTATAATGTCCAGCCCCTCTACAGGTTAATAATACATGGTCTAGATTTTGTGCTGAGTTCACTTCTGGCTTGTCCAACAATATACTCATGGATCATCCTAAATTCACATACAAACAAGTCACAATGGCAACAGTGTATTCACAGGATTAACAAAAAACCTTAACACATGTCCTTTACAATGCAGTTCAGCTAGTGTCCACGTTCAGTATTGGTATAACATTGTAGTCGATGTATGTCCCCGGATCGGACTTGTTGGCGCAGACAATCCTCTGTCTACAAGTCAGACATGGGACAAGGTCTCTTTACTCGACCCAAACATTCGGCCAACAGACAGTTTACACATTAACTAACGTACAAAGTGCAGGACGGCTTAGTTACAAGCGGGAAACACTGTCCACCATTTTAGAACACAGAATTACTTTAGAATAGAAATCAAAATGGCGGACGTACCTAAAAAGCAGAGCGACTGGGTTTAGGCCAATATATACAATAACGGAGGCACGATATGATATCCCGTTTAACAGTGTATTACTAGTATCTGAATGAATCAATCAAAAAAAGTCTTAAAGAAGACTCAATTCACAGACTTTTAATTACAATCAAGTGACAAACATATAACAAAGATAATAATAGGTCAGCCATTAACTGGCGCGTTTCGAGGTGATGACCGCTTCTTCTTGAGCAAAGCGGACTGCAAAACATACAATCTAGAAGGACCAATTAAATATCATGTATTCACTCCAATGATGGAATACCTAACATGCTTCAATCTCCACATCAGTGCAATCATTTCAACCATTTATTAGTTAAGTTAATAAACCACAGAGCCTGTTAGATGCTACCCAATGCATTGAAAATAGGTGGTTCTAAATGTTACACCGGGTGGTTATCCAACTGAGTTCCTAGACTAAGAGGTAGCAGTGCCTCATCCCCATGACATGTACACGTGTAGCAGTAGTCAAAAGACTTCCAACATTGCTTACCAACAATCCCTCACCAAGCCTAGGTCCAGTGGGATATCCACAAAACGAACAGAGAATCAGTGCCAATGAAGCGTGGGAAGCCCACTACAAAATGTATTCAGTCTGTCCACAGTAAGACGGTGTGTGTATATGTTCCGCCCAGTTACCTAGAAAAGAAGATTATGCCTGGTCACCAACCAATCTGCTCTTGCTCTATAGTCTCTACATCGTTACTTGCTGATCAATACTACAGGGAACACTAAGCTCCTCTAAATAACCGGGGCGTAGATATTAAATTCACTCACCCCCGCAAGGGTTCATTTTGAACTCATCAACGTCTATGTGCTTCCAATACAGGCGAAGTGTGTTTCATTACTGTCATATATAGAGGAACTTACTCCACGGCATCCTCTTCCAACTATTATCAAATGTGAATCAAAAGACACTACAATTAAAGATAAGCCCATATCAGTATCTCTGATGACGATATATCATATTACTCTATTCTGCAAATGCCTGCTCCCATCCGAGATCTGCAAATATTCATACGGTACAATTACCTAGTTAAGCACACTTCTCAATCATCCTGTGATTCTGACAAACAAATCCTTCCTCCAGGTTAAGCATCACTAGCTAAGGCAACGAGTTCGCTTTCAGGCAAGTCAGGACGCCGACTATGCAAGACCAGAAATAGCCAGTCCTCCATAGCATTGAGGACGTACTGCATGGCCATCATTCTCTAATAGTCCTCCATCTTGGAACAGAGTGTTGCTGTGTGTATATCGTAAAATCGCGGTTCCATATCCCTCTAAGCTTTAACGTATCTACATTCATATAGACTGTAATGACAGAATTACTACTCCACGTCAGATGATATATTGTATATTCATGCAAAAAGAAGAAATCCTGCTGAGTAAAGTATTTCCGAGTCAACTGCGGGTAGGCATCTAAGTGGCTCACATGGTTGCTTGGCATTCTAATTACCCTGAGCACAATTATTCACACATATGTTTATATACAGTGTGTCATGTATAGTCTATCATTCCTCGAGCAGAAGGTGACAGTGCCAGAAATAACAAATCCGAGATTAACCTAAAACAGGAAAAGAAAATAAACCATTTGGATCGACTCCCTTGTCCTCCCCCTTTTGTATCTGAAAGGAGTAAGGGGAATGGGCTGGGGTATTTGTAGGGAAGTCTAATTCATAAGAAAAGATACGAAGCCAGGTGTAATTTTAAGACAACACATAAGCTGCTGCCTGCACATAGCAGTTGGAAAACACAAGTGAAATGTTTTGTAGTCACCCAATTCAAACTCCAACTGACAAGGCCTGAGATGAACATTTCAAGTACCAGAAGATAACCTGCCACTTTTGTTAAAATGATGAACTGCTTAACCTGAGGATAAGGAGAACAGCAATTTCAAGTAAGAAACATTAATTTGCATTTTATGCTGATGTGTTTTGGGGAAAAATTTACAATCAAGGGGAACATGAAAATGTACCTTTTAAAATCTGATAGTGTGAATGAGGCACATTGAAGGAAGCCAGAACTAAACTCTTGACTTCTGAATTCTGCTCATGCCACCTCCCCAAAATGAGATATGAAAAGAGGTCCTGTGCTTTCTTACCGATAAGGAACAATTAATGGGGGTTGGCACATAATGATAATGACTAGCCTGCAACTAAGTCAGGGAGAAGCCGAAAATGGAAATCCATCCTTAAAGGCATTTTTATGGGTTGCATCTGTGTCTGTTGGGTTTCAGATAATGAACTAATGGGCGTTAAGCAGATCTGTGGTTTCTAATCTGCTCTCCCAGACTCTCACGAAGGTAGAAAAGAAAATATCTGGAAAAGCAAAGGTTATCGGCAATACTGCACACCTGACGATTTCTAACTTCAAAGACCATGTGACTGCCAGGCCTCTGGGACGTAAAGATTAGCCCTGAACTAAAAGCTAAAGAACTGAAGACCCCAGTTGGTGTATTGGTGACAGGTCCAATTGCAGATGCTATTTAATATTTGGTATTGGAAAAATGCCTTTTTATACCGGTGGCGGTGGCCTTTTACATCTGGCAGTGGATAGCGAACAGATTACCTCTTCCATAATCAAATTAAAATGACTGGTCATTCTTATTTTATGGAATTCGAAAAATTCTAGTATTTAATATGGTATGATTTTAATATCAAGATTGGCAGACGGGATTGTTTACTATTAATGTTTTTATGATTGTTTGTATGTATTGCGTTTTAATTCTTTCTTTATATGTTTTATTGGTTTCCATTGGACTATAAAAGGATCTATTGTACCCAAAGATACTAAAATAAAAAAATAAAAAATGAAACATGTATTACAGTAGGATTCACTATTTCACCCACAATTCTTGAAAAAGAACTCATAGAATGTTAGCCTTTTGCAATGCTCAGCTAGAAGAGCTCTCTTTAGGTGGTAGAAAAATAAAATTTGTGTGAGGCCAGTTTCAGTATGCAAATTTGGCAAATTTGCATTTTGTCACAAACTTACCGTGCACGCTAATGTGTATGCAGAGATTAGCCTGCCGCTTTGGGAAAATATTGTGAATATAAATGTTGAAGTTAGTTAAATGGAAACATGTATAACTCAGTTTACGATGATAATTGCATCAATTGATTTGTGCCAGAGAGAGGAATTTGGTGAGTAAGTAAAGTGGTAATAGGTGTGGAATTCATTATTTGAGAATGAGGCAAAATATAATGCACAAAATCCCTGAGATGACATCACATTAAATGGGAGGGAAAGTGGGTTTAGAAGTTATTCCCATCATTGCTCTCTTCATTAATATGCCAAGTGACCAGACAGGGATATTTGTATATTTTCTTTTCTTTAACATTTGTAAACCACTCTAAACCCAAGGGAATCAAGGCGCTAGTTGCATTACAAGTTACAGATAGTGAGACATCATTCAACACAAAAGACAGAGGCAGTAAATAGTCTGTGACTGAAGTTTAGTGGATTTCTAGGTGAAGAGCCAGGTTTTTAAGAGTTTATGGAAGGAGCGGTAGGACTGCTCAGATCTTAGACCTGGCAGTAAAGTGTTTCACAGCTTTGCTGCAATGACCGGGAAGCTGGAGCCATCTGCTCTGGCCCATTTGAATCTTGGAGTGATGAAACAGTGAGTTTAAGCAGCTCTGATTGGTCTCAGTGCATGTGCCTTTGTGAATTTCTGTGCATGGTATGGAGGGGTGGAATTTGAGAGTCATGTATGGGTTATAGAATGCTCTTCTGACCTCTGAGATATGTTCTTGCTTTGGAATGTTGAGGGCAGCAAAGAGTGCATTTGTCTGGATCATTTGCATTTTATGGATATTCTGCAAAGTGAGCATTGCAATAGTCAAGTCTGGAGCCTGTAAGGGGATTCAATTCAACACTACAGCTAAGTCAACGCCTAGTCTGGAATACTGAATGAAAACCCTTATTGATATATCTTTAGGTCCAGTTCATGCGTTCTGGATGACTACCCTTATATAACACCCCTCTCTTGGAATCCCCCTGACCCCACTGAGCCAAGAAGTAGTTCTGTTTTGCAAGTTAAAAGGGTTTATTTGATAATTTAAACAATAGATATATATATGACACTTTATAATAAATTAATAATTGAATAGCACACTTAATCTGATATGACAAAGATCAACAACGGAGAATCTGGCACTAGCACACTTCTTATAATCACTAATGAGTTGAGATGAAATGGATAAGGTAGCACACTGGTAAATAGGTACAGAAGGATAATGTGGTAGAGAATGCTTTATAGGGTTCAAGGAAATGCAAGGTTGAATGAATGAAATGCAGTATAGAAAACAACTTGATATGATTTCAGCAAAACAATGTAATCACTTTTCTCTGGCTATTCACTCCCCCCCTCTTTATGCAATGCAAGGAAATGGGAGGAAAGCACACAGTTCTCAGAAATGCAATCAATGTAATCAGTTCAATCCAGCAAGCTTAGACAACAGAAAACAGATAGGAGTTTTGAAAACACAAGCCCAAATTGCTTTGATATGTGCTGGCAATGAATTTAAAAAATATGCTAAACGCTTTTAATTCCCTTACAGAGGTTCAGGGTGAGTGGTATCTAGTTAATATTAGTCCAGGCTCACACTAGCAATGATGCAGGGATAGTTAGCAGGTTAAGCGAATTTCTGGCAAATGGAAGGCAAGCAGCAGCAGTTTTACACGTGAAGAAATTTGCAAATCGCGGTAAAATTCGCGGATGCGTGTTCTGCGATTGCGGTAAAACTATAAGGGGTAGGAATGCGGTTCTTGGTTCGATTCAAAGCTACGATTCTAAGCTATCAGAGGAAAGTTACTGCAAGTCTCTAGCCCAAACGGTCGCGGAGATATGAGCGATTTAATAAAGGTCGTTTTTGGGTTTGCAAATTTCAAAAGCTCAAAATGACAAGTGCAGCTTGCAACTAGAAATGACAGGTGACAGCTAGGAGGCAGTTCTACTTAGGTTAAATAGATTGAATTAGATGAATTTAAACTAAGAGATTGGTTCTACACAGTTCTGCTGGGTACTCACACTATATTCTTGAATTAAATGGGCCTCATCACGGATCTGGTCAGGGTTTTAGACTGGGCTCTGGTCACTCTCTCTGCTGGTCTGGGTCTCTCTGGTCTGGTCTCTTAGTACAGCACTGCTTTCTCTCTGGTCTGGTCTCTTAGTACAGCACTGCTTTCTCTCTGGTCTGGTCTCTTAGTTCTGGATAGATTGATGAATTTGAAGTCTGGATCTCTGGATGTTGTATGGTCCGGCAGAGTGCGTTGCAGCAAATGGAATTGAAGGTCCCTATCTGTCCTGTCTGTCTGCTTTTATGTGTTTAGAATGTGGGTGTGTTCTAGCATCACTGACCCTACGTCTCTCTCAGCTTCTAATTGGTCAAACTTCCATTTATCATTTGATTGGGGGAGCTAGGTTGGGTCAGAGTGATGTCATTTTACAGCCTGCAGAAAGTCCACTCCTCCTGTCAACTTACACACAAATCTAGATTTGAAACAAATACATATTTGCAGAGGTACATATTGTTTTAAAATCATATGCACCCATCATGCATTACAGGAGGTATCCCCTGTTCAAACTCTGCTCTTCCTGGGAGCTTGCATTCAGAAATGGCACATATTTCACTTTTTAACTGATTTTGCAATTTCTGACATTGACCCAACTTTACATACATGTGTGCAGGGAGTACGGACATTAACTGATGAAGTTTCAGATTTTTAACATGCATACATTTAGAGTTATATCCACTTTTCCGCTAAAACCCCCCTGAACACGCCACCGGGTCGAAAAACCTCTTAAAATGTGGGCAGAAAAATCACAAGAATTATGGTATCATTTATAAAATTTTCACATGTCCGCTCTATGAGTTATTCATCTTTTTAAAGTTATGTTCTGGCTCCAAAGGGGTGTGGTTTCCCAGGTCACATGGTATAGAAACCAGTCTTTCCAGTTTCTGCCAAGCCAGCTTGCTCTCACAGGCAGTGCTCCTCCCAGCTCTTGCCAAGAGGAAGCTACATTTTACGACTGCGGTAATAAAAACCTTTGCCTGAGTGAAGAGGGCTTTGTCCACTCTCTTGCAGAGCCCAGGTAATTCAGTTATCAGATAGATGGCATATCCTCAGTGGGGGCAGCAAAAGGAAGGTTGGCCTGGGAACACAGTGGTGACTCAAGTTTCACTGCTGATGGGGGTAGTTGCCAGGCAGAATCAAGTTCCTTAAGCCAGACTTTGAGCTACTGTCATGTTATTTGTTGCTTTTTAAATTAACTTGCAATTTTACACATGCAGCTAGAATGCTGATTCTAAGTTTAAAACTATGACATTTAAACAGTTACAAAGGCATGTGACACCAAACATAGCTCACTCATTTAATCTAAACATTTTCGATTTTAGTGTCTTTAAATCCAGTGCAACTTAAACTGCTGAAATCCACAGCGCAGCCAGTCTTGTTATAAACCTTGTCTTATGATCTTCATTTCCCAGATTTTGTAGGCACACAAAACTCCATTCTGCCAAATGTCTGCTGGTGTTCAGTAAATATTTTGCACATATTGCAATGTTTGAAAATAGGCATTTTGACTTGCCTTCAGGGAAACAGAGTGGTTTTAAAACGCCGGCTTTTGGATAGTGGTGAGTACTGGTACTGCACCCATTTTTGGGATTTAAGAAATGAATTCCCCACAATTCTAGGTTGCATTTGGCCATCAGCATTGCCATTCCCAATGGTTTCAGACTACTGTGCGGGTAGTCCAATGGTGGTTTTAGGCAGCGTCCTTCTGTGCCCATAACATCGGCAGAAATGGGTGGCAGCCTATTCTTCCTGCATTTCCCTGTGCATTTTCTGGGAAGCTCTGGCCATCATGATGTTTTCATGTCAGTACTGCACAGTTTTGAGGTAGGGCTAGGATGCATGGGTAAATACATCCCACAAGCCCCCCTCTTGCGATGGCCATTCTATTTCACGAATGGGACTCGCAAGACCTGGGATGTTTCCTCATCTTCTTCCAATAGATGGCACAGTTCATCATCTTCTTCTCCATCCGGTACTGATCGATCGGTTCTCCTCGCCAGTCCTGATGGGAGTATTGGGCGGTCCACTGGGCCCATTGGATCTTCGTTCCCGGTCTCCGGATCGTCCTCCTTGGCCAGTCTCAAGGTCTTCTTTCTCCTAGGACGACAAAGGAAGAGCGGCAATACCTACTCATAGACGTTTTTCCACCACTGTTGAGATGGTGGGACAGCATATGCATTTCATCATGACGAAACATTACATTCTTATTTTGATAAAGAAAACAGTATAACTAAGAGACAGTTTCATGCAAATCACAATATTTTAGAGACTAGATGTGGTATGTTTTATGATTGGAACTGAATTAGTCTGATACAGTACCCGCTAGGATTCCAGAGGATTCCTCCAGTTGTTGCAGAGTGTGCCTGGGATGGCAACATTTCAACTGGTTTATGTGGACCCACTTGTCTTCCCCCTCTGCCGAACCGCCTTTGGGGATGCGGATCTTGTAGGCCACAGGGGAGATCTTATCGACGATCTCAAAGGGTCCCTTCCATGTAGGCAAAAATTTGCGCTGCTTGGCCTGGTTCCTTTGGAAGTTGTATAGATAGACCCGGTCTCCCACCTGATATTCCTTCCTGGAAGTCTTCAGGTCATAGTGGGTCTTCATGCTATCAGCCGATCTTTCTAGATTCCGCTGAGCATAAGCAAAAGCATGTTGGAGGTGTTTCCTTAAATTCTCTACATACTCATGAGTAGTGGAGGCATTTATCAGTGTCTGCTCCTGGGTCCTGTAGAGCAAATGCTGAGGAAGCACCATCTTGCGCCCAGTCATCAACTCAAATGGTGACATTTTGGTTGCAGATGAAGGGGTAGATCTGATGGCCATTAGGACCAGAGGTAATCGGATATCCCAACTTGGCCCAGAATCTGCCACAAACTTCTTTAATATGCTCACAATTGTCCGGTTATATCTCTCTACTGCCCCAGAAGAAGCTGGTCTATAAGCAATATGCAGCTTTCTCTTGACCCCCAGTATCTCCCACATCTTTGTCATTACTTCACTGGTGAAGTGGCTACCTCTGTCTGACTCAATCCTTTGAGGTAGACCAAAACGGGAAAAGATGTGGTTAATCATCAATGCAGCTGCCGTTTCTGCCTTGCAGTTTGGGGCTGGGAGACATTCCACCCACTTGGTGAACAAGCATGTGACAGTCAACATGTACTTATTCCCCCTAGCAGAGCGAATCACGGGGCCTACAAAGTCGATTTGTAAATCTGACCATGGCAGTGACATCCCCCGCTTTTGGAGAGGCGCGCGGTGCGTGAGGGATGATGGCTGAAATTGTGCACACACAAGACACCCCTTCAAGTATTGGTCGAGGTCCTGCCCCATGTGTGGCCAGTATGCAACCTCTCTTAAGATTTCCAATGTTGTGTGAAACCCCCTATGACCGGCGGTGGCCGCATCATGGGCGTGACTTAACATCAGGCTTCGGAATGAGGTAGGAACCACCCACTGATCGTGGCCAGCTTTGGATTTCCTTACCAGCAAACCGTCTTGGATCCGGAACATTTTTGGACATTTCATCAACACTCTTAGGTCCTCTTTCCCAATGTAATCGGTATCCGTCAGGGGAAAGTTCTCAGGGTCCTCAAGGTGCTGGTAAAATTTACCAATAATTGGATCCCCCTTCTGAGCAGTAATCAAATCAGCATCAGGGGTCTCCTTACTCCATTGTGCAATTGAAAGGTCGTTGTGAGCATTTGTCTGGGACCTAGTGATGGCAGTGACCTGGATTTCCCCCAACAGGGACTCAATCTCAATTAGATCCCCTTGGATGGCCCCGGTTTTGGCCAGCTGATCAGCTAAGTCATTTCCAGTTTTGCCTGGTCCCTCTACTTTGGAATGACCCTTGATCTTTTTCCAATAGATGGTCATCTCATTCGATGTGACCAGATCATCAATGTTTTGGATCAACTTCCCATGTTTCAAGGGTTTGTTGTTAGCACATAACATGCCTCTGGTTTTCCAATTAACCAGGTGCTCCACGAACCCGTTCCGTACATAATCCGAATCTGTGATTATGACCAGTTCGTGGAGTTGATGCTGGACAGCAGTGAGGATGGCCTGATGCACAGCCATCAATTCTGCCACCTGACTACTTCGGGGACCAATTTTGTATCCAGCGGAGGGTTCTGGGGACTCATTCACCCATGCATTCCCTACGCCGGCCACCAGTTCTTTCTCCCCGTTGTTGTCAACATGGTAAGAGCATCCATCCACATAGACAGTGGGCATTCCCTCACACTTGTCTTCTTCAAAGCCTTTGTGGGGGGAATTAAGGTATGCCTCCATGTTGTCCTTTATTTTTAGACTTTCGTCCTCGAGACAGTTTTCTCTGGCACAATCATGCAAGTCAGCCAGACCTTGCGCGAGTGGACTCTTCTTGTTTTGGCCATATCTGACCTCCACAGGAAAGCCTTGCATTGACAGAATCCAGGAAGTAATTCGGGAATTACTCACATTTCCGGCCCGGATTCTGTCACTTTGGAGATATTGCAGAGGCTGGTGTGGAGTCTCCACTATGATGTGCTCCCGCTGGATAAACGGGCGGTAATTCTTCAATGCCCACACCGTCGCCAGGAGTGCCTTCTCACAATCGTTGAATTTTTCCTCCACAGAGGATAAAGTTTTGCTCGCATAGGAGATTACTTTATTGACCTTGTCATGCTTTTGGTATAATACTGCCGTCAAGCACGTATTAGAGAACCCTGTCTCCAGGAAGAACTCCTTGTTTCTGACAGGGTAAGCTAGGCAAGGCGCTTGTGAGAGGCTTCTTTTGAGTTGTTTTACTGCCTCGGCTTGTTCTGGACCCCATTCCCACTTGACCCCCCCCTTCAGGAGATGAATCAGGGGTCTGGTGATCTCTGCGTAGCCCTCAATGAACTTTCTGCTGTAATTAGTCAGTCCAAGGAGGCTCCTTAGTTCCCGCAGAGTTGTGGGGTCTTTCAGTTTCTGAAGTGCTTCCACTTTCTTTTCCTGGGGACAGAGGCCCTGAGGAGTAATCTCATGCCCCAAGAAATTAACACGGGTTCTACACCACTGTGCTTTCTGAAAGGAAAGTTTTGCTCCGGCGGCCCTCAACTGTGTCAGAACATAACGGATCTCCGCTATGTGTTCCTCCACAGATGAACTTTTGATGAGGACATCATCTACATAAGCCAGGTTACCCCTTGCACCCAAGTCGGGCATGGCCTTGTGTAGAAAAATGTTGAACTCATTACCGGAGTTAAGGTATCCGAAGGGAGTCCGGGTCCAGGTGTACTGCTGGCCCCCAAAGGTAAAAGCCAGTTTGTATTGGTCCTCCCTACTGACAGGCACGGTCCAGTACCCATTGGTCAGGTCTATTGCAGTGAATACCTGTGACCCCTGAATCTGGGCCAGCCCTTGGTCAATGTAGGGCAGAGGCCATCGGGAAGTATGGACCCGTTTGTTGAGCTCCCTGAGGTCGGCACAGAGTCTCCACTGGCCGTTTGGCTTCAATATTCCCAGCACCGGATTATTGAAGGTGCTGTGGACTGGACGGATTATTCCCCGGGACTCAAGGTTCTTAATTATTTCAGTAAGGGACTCCATTGATGCGAGAGGCAAGCGATATTGCTTCACAAACACAGGAGTCATGCCAGGGTCCGTGGGGATTGTTGTTGTGTGGATGTCAGTGCGACCACAGTCATATGAGTCTACCGCAAAGAGATCTTGGAAATCCAAGAAAACTTGTTTCAACTTTTGCTTTTGTTCCAGAGTCACACAGGCATCAGCTAGGTTGACTCTCTCTTCCACCATCTGCCTGAAGCCTGGAAAGACTTCTGGTTTGGCTATCTCCGCGGCCTCCTCCAGCTGGGTGGAGAAGTCCCTGGTCAGAGTGCTGATTTGGACCGGAGGCTTCAGGTGGGAAAGGCAGCCCTCATGGACCTGGAAAATCACCTCATCCCTCCTGAAGTCACAAGTCACATCTTCCTTACCATAGGGGCAGGAAGTATACACCAGGAAGTTCCCCCCATGCCGGGTAAAAATCCTGTCTGGTGTTGTATTGTCCTCACTGTCCCTGTCAACACAGTCCTTGGGGATTGGTCCTAACAGTTCATTTACAAGATCAATGGAGAAATGTCGGTCATCAACCGCCATTCCAATAATGGTGCCTGCGGCTAGAGTAATACTCTTTAAATCGCTGTTATCCACCTCTATTGGAATGGTGTCATGTTCTATGTTGACTAATGGAGTTGGGTTTACCCCCAACCCTTGCTGTTGGAGAGAAGCGTTTAGATGTATGTAAGCATCAGGGTTTTTCAACTCTTGTCCCCTTTTAACTTTCACTTCCAGGGAGAATTGTCGGGTCCTTTCTGGGATGGTGACTTCCTCTTTAACCTGAATTTCAACTGCATAAGGTAGCAATTGAGCTGACATAAATGCTTTTTCTGGATCATCAAAGCCCATGGGATTATCCGCTAATCGGGACCAAGCTTTGAAGTTTATTAGGTCCAAACTAATGGCAAAGCGATTGAGAATGTCACTGCCTAAGTAAAAGGCGGCAGTGACGTCTCGCACGACCCAACAATTATGGACTATGCTCTTGTTGCCAATGGAGATTTTGAGCATACACCTGCTTGGCAGGAGATGTTTTGAATTGGGTGCTTCCAGGTCCATTTCCCATTTGTCTATCAGTTTGAAGGTGGGAATGGCTGGATCTTTTGGGAGTTGGCGAAACATGGCTTCGCTGATGAAGCTCTTACCGTTGCTCACACACACTCGAGCGAGAACAGAGTCCTTCCCATCATTTAACTGAACAGGGATGGACAACTGCTCTTCAATTTGCTGAATATCAGCCAGGCTTTGAGCTGATTTCACATCTTTCTGGACTATAGGAGTGGGAGTTTCAGATTGTGGATTGGTATAGAATTTCAGAGTGTTTCCTTCCAGCGTGGAATACCACCTTAAACTGGAAGGAAGGTTGATTTTCAGAAATAGAGAGGACCCCCCATCACCAGTCTGTTGTCCTACTGCTATTACTGTCACGTCTTGAATTTGGCTATTCTGGAAGTGAAATTCTACTTGGTCAGATTTTTGTTCAACCATGTGGCATGTGCCGTTTAAACTAACATGGTTGACACTCTGTTTTAATTTTATTGGTCGGCTAGTCTGGGTCCAGAGGACCTTGTTTACGCAATCTATTAGGGGTGACAACCTTCTCAGGAGGTCATTCCCTAGTAAACAAGGGGTTCCCTCTGGGGTCACAACTATGACCGGGTGTTTCAACTTGTGTCGCCCAATTTTAATGTCCAAGTCTGCAGTCCCCTCAACGGGAATTTCCTTCCCGTCAAAGTTCTGGAGTTGTCCAGGAAGTGAGGTGAGAGGAATTTGGTAATTCTCTCCCCTTCCTGCATTCAGTTCATCAAAGGCCCTTCTGGACAGAAGGGTAGCTTGAGATCCAGTGTCCACCAGTGCCGAGATTGTACCCTGCCCCTGTACTTGTACCGGGGCATAATATCTTCCCTCCTTCTCCTCAAGGGGGCACAGATAATGTACATTTTTGGACAACTGGTGGGCTAACTTTCTGGTTTTGGACATCGCGAGAGAAGAATTTTGGGCAGAATTCTGTGGAGAGCCTTGGGAATCTGAAAGAAAAAGTTGGCAACTGGAGATCAGAGCCATTGTGGGTTCCCCTGGTTCCGGTTCTGGGCCGCCCCCCCCTTTTTGGAGGCAGTCACCAGGATGGGTTTGAACCAGGGGATTTTCTTGCTGTTGGTTCTGGGATGAGATGGTGGGCGGCGGTAACTCAGTCTCCACATCTCCCCAGTCTGGATTTGCATCCCTAGGGACCCATTTTTCTTTGGGAGGAGTTCCCCCCTCTCTGAAGGAGAAGATCCTTTTCCCAGGATCCTCTGAGGATCCCTCTCCCTCAACTTGGAAGATCTGTACCTCCTCCTCAAATTGAGTCTGTTTGGGTCTTTTGTTTCTCCTACCCCCCCTCTGCTCCTTAGGAGGCAGACTTTCAGGGGCAAGAGATTTTGTTTCCGGTTCCTGGGTTTCCATGGGCTGTTTACAAGTGAGGAAGGAAGCTTCCTCCAAGGCTTTACACCCCCCTTCCCCTTGTGCCTCCTCCCTGGGAACCGGTGAGTTATCGGGGTGCTGCCCCCGTCATTGTTCTGGAGCACCAGGTCCAGAGTTGGGTGCGTTCTGCGCCGGCACGCCCATCTGAGGGTTCTGCTGAGCCCTCAGTATGTGACCCAGATCCCGCGCCATGTTTTGAACCTGGCGCTCTAACTGGGAAACCCGCTCAGGCTGATACGGGGCCCTGTTTTCTCCCCTGGGCTGATCCCGGGAAGGGTAGCTATCCCTCCTCTGGTAATACCCCGGGTTGGGAAGATTTGGGTACCCCTCCACCCTTGGCCTCCCCTCTCCCGGATTCAGTGGTCTGGGCTCAGGGAATTGGGGAAAGAAGGATGGATGGTTTTGGGGCTGAAAGTCGGGTGGATATCTGGGGAAAAAGTTCTGCCCAGGGTTTGGTAAATTTCTGCCCTCCTGTGGGAAGTTTGGAGGGAAGTTCCCTGGGTTAGGTGCTTGTCTGGATCCCCCCCCTTGGGCTGGAGGAGTCCACACATAACCCAGGATGGGTCGATTTCCCTTGTAACGGGGACTTACATAATCAGGAGAGCGAGGGACCCCATTTGTGGGGCTGCCTCCTTGGCTCCCTGTCTGTGACTGGCCCGAGGACCTTCTGGGCCTAGCAGTATTAGGTGCAGGTAGGTTTTTAGGCCCCCCCATCTCCAAATCTAAAACGGGGGTGACCTTTACCTCTGCCACCTTTGCAGCAGCAGGGGTGCTGTTGGCTTTGGGGTTTTTCTGGGCATTACTTTTGCTATCTACCGGTTTCTGCACCTCATAGATCCGGGTAGCCTGTTCAATGACCCAGTCTAAAGATCTTTTCTCGTGAAAATCCCTCACGAGCTGGGTCATGATATATTTGGGCAAGGCATGGAAAAACGTATTAATAAACTCCCTGCTATCCGTGCGCACCCTTCTTGTGGTCTGTGCAAAAGCACGCTTTAACTCCTGCACAAATTCTTGTGGGGCCTGATCCTCCCCACATTGCAAATTGTAGGCTGCCTTGCGAGCCTCTTGAGGATTTCTGTGAACAGAAAAATGTTTCAGGATGGCCGCCTTATAGGTGGACCATCTTAAATGATTTTGGTCCTCCAGCCCCGCAAAGAAACTGGAGTATTCCGGGGAGAAGGTCCACTTTACATATTGAATACAGCTTTGGCTGTCCTTCAAATGGAAAGTCTCCATCATTTGTTCAAACAACTCTAAGTGCTCCCAAACAGAATACTTAGCGTTCTTATGGTAAGGCGTGATGACGCTCCTGATCGCCTTAATCTGCTTTAAGGGGTCCTTAAGCAAGGCCCTTTTTGCCTTATTGGCCTTTTTGGTTCGGGTAACCCTTGTCCATTCTTCCTCGGACTCAGAGGCACTGCTCCCAGAGGTTCCCGTCTGTTCTTCCAGGTTTTCCCGGATTCTGTGAGCCTGGGAATGGCTGGCAGAATGTGGGGACCTGGTCTCCTGTGTCCTGCGCAGTTCAGAGGAGTCTTCAGATTCCTCCTTACTGCCAGGATTTGATGGGTACCCCCTCCACTGACCTAACTGGGCAGAGGTTTTCAGGATGCCCTTAATGGGCCTACTCTCCTGGGGTTCCCCATTGAACTGTACTGTACTTGGGTGCCCATACCCGGATGCCCACCCCTCCATTCCTGAGTGGTACTGGCCTATGAGCCCCATACTCTTAGCTGGATAGTAATCTGCCATCCCTGCGGCCCTGTGCTCATGTGCGCCAGGGGACATGGGGGTGGTAGAGTCCAGGGACTGGGGCAGATGAAGGCCCCTGGGGTTAGGGCTCCTGCGGTTATGGTCAGGAGTCTCCCTTTCCCAGCGGACCTCATCTCTATCCGCCCCTGCTCCCTGTTGCAATGCAAGAGCCTGCATTTGTGCTTTCAGTTCCTCTGTTAAGGCCTTACTCGACTCTATCAGTCTCTCCTGCATCGCTACCTGTTGTTGGAGCCTATCATTGTGTTCACAGAGGGCCTCGTTTTCCCTCTGTGTTTCCTGGTTGGTCCTGGAGAACTGGGCCAGTCTTTGCTGCAGGAGGGTTACCTCCTGAGCTGTGTCCCTATTGGCCTGCTCCTTTCTTGCTAGAGCATCCTCCACCCTCCTGGTGTGCTCTAACAAGTTCTGGTGTTCTTTTTGGAGATCACCCAGTCCCTGGTGGGCCAGGTGATTTTCTTCCATTTTTCTTTTTAAATGGCAGACTTCCTGGCCTAAGGCGTCTCTTTCCTGACTAAGAGCCTGCATTTGTGCCGCCAGGTCGTCCCTTTGCCGTTGAAGGGCACCAGCTTTTTGGCGCTCCTCATCAAACTCTGCCTGGGTATCCAGGTCTTTCAAGATCAGCTTGTTGCTCTCTACCTTCACTCTATCTAGATGACTTTGCAGGGTGGCTACCTGCTCCGTGCATGCCCTGTTAAAGTCTAATTGTTGCTCCAGCTTTTTCTGGCTCTGCAGTAAGGAGTCCAAACTGTCTTGGTGCTCCTTCTGCAGGGCCAGAAATCTGGTATCCTGTTCTGACTTTTCCTTTTGCAGCACATCCATATCCTCCTTCATTTTAGTGATGTACAGTCTGCTGTCATTTTCTGACTCCTGGCTCCTCTGCAGCCTCTGCTCAGAAGAGACCAGGTCAGATTGGACCTTCTGTAATGCCAGCAGTTGCCTACTCGCCAGATCTTGGCCTTCAGCACATTTGTCCTGCACGGCTCCCATATGTAAATATAAATACGCCGCTACCCTGGCAATCTTATTGTGTTCATCTTTGGCTTTAGGAGCCATATATAGTTCACTCAGGGCCACATGTAAGGGACCCTGATCTCTATATATATCTGACCCTGTTTCAGTGACCTGTTGTGTGATGGCCTGCAACCACGCATCCTGGCCCTGTTCGGTCCATTCACCTCTCACAAATAGCTTATGCAAGAGGTGCTCTCTGGCTATTTTCATGTCTACTAAGGTCGTCATTCTAGAGATTGGTCTCTGTCCTGACTTACAGAAGTTTGTATTTTATTTTTGCAGAACAGAACTTTTCTTGGAGTGTCCCTTTTGAGGAATGCTTCACAGCGTAATGCAGCGTGGTGATCCGACCGGATGTATGTATCCCGTCAGTTAGCACACTGTATTAAGCTGCACAAGTGGTAAATCTAACCCAACATCCCGGACGAGCCCCCACTTGTAAGGGGATTCAATTCAACACTACAGCTAAGTCAACGCCTAGTCTGGAATACTGAATGAAAACCCTTATTGATATATCTTTAGGTCCAGTTCATGCGTTCTGGATGACTACCCTTATATAACACCCCTCTCTTGGAATCCCCCTGACCCCACTGAGCCAAGAAGTAGTTCTGTTTTGCAAGTTAAAAGGGTTTATTTGATAATTTAAACAATAGATATATATATGACACTTTATAATAAATTAATAATTGAATAGCACACTTAATCTGATATGACAAAGATCAACAACGGAGAATCTGGCACTAGCACACTTCTTATAATCACTAATGAGTTGAGATGAAATGGATAAGGTAGCACACTGGTAAATAGGTACAGAAGGATAATGTGGTAGAGAATGCTTTATAGGGTTCAAGGAAATGCAAGGTTGAATGAATGAAATGCAGTATAGAAAAAAACTTGATATGATTTCAGCAAAACAATGTAATCACTTTTCTCTGGCTATTCACTCCCCCCCTCTTTATGCAATGCAAGGAAATGGGAGGAAAGCACACAGTTCTCAGAAATGCAATCAATGTAATCAGTTCAATCCAGCAAGCTTAGACAACAGAAAACAGATAGGAGTTTTGAAAACACAAGCCCAAATTGCTTTGATATGTGCTGGCAATGAATTTAAAAAATATGCTAAACGCTTTTAATTCCCTTACAGAGGTTCAGGGTGAGTGGTATCTAGTTAATATTAGTCCAGGCTCACACTAGCAATGATGCAGGGATAGTTAGCAGGTTAAGCGAATTTCTGGCAAATGGAAGGCAAGCAGCAGCAGTTTTACACGTGAAGAAATTTGCAAATCGCGGTAAAATTCGCGGATGCGTGTTCCGCGATTGCGGTAAAACTATAAGGGGTAGGAATGCGGTTCTTGGTTCGATTCAAAGCTACGATTCTAAGCTATCAGAGGAAAGTTACTGCAAGTCTCTAGCCCAAACGGTCGCGGAGATATGAGCGATTTAATAAAGGTCGTTTTTGGGTTTGCAAATTTCAAAAGCTCAAAATGACAAGTGCAGCTTGCAACTAGAAATGACAGGTGACAGCTAGGAGGCAGTTCTACTTAGGTTAAATAGATTGAATTAGATGAATTTAAACTAAGAGATTGGTTCTACACAGTTCTGCTGGGTACTCACACTATATTCTTGAATTAAATGGGCCTCATCACGGATCTGGTCAGGGTTTTAGACTGGGCTCTGGTCACTCTCTCTGCTGGTCTGGGTCTCTCTGGTCTGGTCTCTTAGTACAGCACTGCTTTCTCTCTGGTCTGGTCTCTTAGTACAGCACTGCTTTCTCTCTGGTCTGGTCTCTTAGTTCTGGATAGATTGATGAATTTGAAGTCTGGATCTCTGGATGTTGTATGGTCCAGCAGAGTGCGTTGCAGCAAATGGAATTGAAGGTCCCTATCTGTCCTGTCTGTCTGCTTTTATGTGTTTAGAATGTGGGTGTGTTCTAGCATCACTGACCCTACCTCTCTCTCAGCTTCTAATTGGTCAAACTTCCATTTATCATTTGATTGGGGGAGCTAGGTTGGGTCAGAGTGATGTCATTTTACAGCCTGCAGAAAGTCCACTCCTCCTGTCAACTTACACACAAATCTAGATTTGAAACAAATACATATTTGCAGAGGTACATATTATTTTAAAATCATATGCACCCATCATGCATTACAGGAGGTATCCCCTGTTCAAACTCTGCTCTTCCTGGGAGCTTGCATTCAGAAATGGCACATATTTCACTTTTTAACTGATTTTGCAATTTCTGACATTGACCCAACTTTACATACATGTGTGCAGGGAGTACGGACATTAACTGATGAAGTTTCAGATTTTTAACATGCATACATTTAGAGTTATATCCACTTTTCCGCTAAAACCCCCCTGAACACGCCACCGGGTCGAAAAACCTCTTAAAATGTGGGCAGAAAAATCACAAGAATTATGGTATCATTTATAAAATTTTCACATGTCCGCTCTATGAGTTATTCATCTTTTTAAAGTTATGTTCTGGCTCCAAAGGGGTGTGGTTTCCCAGGTCACATGGTATAGAAACCAGTCTTTCCAGTTTCTGCCAAGCCAGCTTGCTCTCACAGGCAGTGCTCCTCCCAGCTCTTGCCAAGAGGAAGCTACATTTTACGACTGCGGTAATAAAAACCTTTGCCTGAGTGAAGAGGGCTTTGTCCACTCTCTTGCAGAGCCCAGGTAATTCAGTTATCAGATAGATGGCATATCCTCAGTGGGGGCAGCAAAAGGAAGGTTGGCCTGGGAACACAGTGGTGACTCAAGTTTCACTGCTGATGGGGGTAGTTGCCAGGCAGAATCAAGTTCCTTAAGCCAGACTTTCAGCTACTGTCATGTTATTTGTTGCTTTTTAAATTAACTTGCAATTTTACACATGCAGCTAGAATGCTGATTCTAAGTTTAAAACTATGACATTTAAACAGTTACAAAGGCATGTGACACCAAACATAGCTCACTCATTTAATCTAAACATTTTCGATTTTAGTGTCTTTAAATCCAGTGCAACTTAAACTGCTGAAATCCACAGCGCAGCCAGTCTTGTTATAAACCTTGTCTTATGATCTTCATTTCCCAGATTTTGTAGGCACACAAAACTCCATTCTGCCAAATGTCTGCTGGTGTTCAGTAAATATTTTGCACATATTGCAATGTTTGAAAATAGGCATTTTGACTTGCCTTCAGGGAAACAGAGTGGTTTTAAAACGCCGGCTTTTGGATAGTGGTGAGTACTGGTACTGCACCCATTTTTGGGATTTAAGAAATGAATTCCCCACAATTCTAGGTTGCATTTGGCAATCAGCATTGCCATTCCCAATGGTTTCAGACTACTGTGCGGGTAGTCCAATGGTGGTTTTAGGCAGCGTCCTTCTGTGCCCATAACATCGGCAGAAATGGGTGGCAGCCTATTCTTCCTGCATTTCCCTGTGCATTTTCTGGGAAGCTCTGGCCATCATGATGTTTTCATGTCAGTACTGCACAGTTTTGAGGTAGGGCTAGGATGCATGGGTAAATACATCCCACAAGCCGATGATAGCTCATGCAATGGTAAGGCATCTGTCGGCCGGTAAGAAGGGCCGCAGGCATTGATAGATTTGGTGGTGTGGGTGGCGGAAGACGTGATAGCCTTGACATGACACGTTAGTGAGAAGGAGGCATTAAGGTGAACTCCCAGAGTCTTCACTGTTGGGGAGATCGGGGTGCAGTCAATGGTGAAGGAGCAATCACATTTGTTAAGGAAGGTTTTTTAGCACAGATGGGGATCCCATGAAGAGAATTTCATTTTTTTTATCGTTGAGACAAAGTAGCTGGGAGGCCATCCAAGCCTGGATGGTGTGGTAAACTGTGAGTAGGGCTAAGGACTCATCAACATAGTCTATGGAGGGGGAGGAGGATTTGTGTGTCCTTGGCGTAGTTTGTGTTGGAGAAGCCATGATTGTCTGTTAGTTCTTTTGGCTAAGAAGTAGTTGATCCTGCTAGCAGCTTCTGGTGAAAAAATTGCTGCAGAGTTGAGGTGCTGGAAAAAGATCTTGTGGTCTACTGGATCAAATGCTGAAGAGAGATCTAGGAGTAATAGGAGAGTAGGTTTTCCTGCATCTATATGTCTACTTTGATGCCATTTATATTGACCAATTTGATTGGGGAAAGTAAACACACCTCACAAAGGTGACGTTTCTGTTCTAAATAATATTCAACACACACTCACTCAGGACAGACAATGACAGACTTACTCACTGACTGACTAATGGAGAAAAGGAAGAATTGACAACAACAGGAGGTAAAATGAATAGATTGCCCTCCTTTGGACCCATTACCAAATGATCACCATTTCCCCGAAAGTGAGGCCTAGCAAGAGTTGAAGTCCCAGACCTTCTTCAGGGGAGGAAATAGCAGACAGGTTGTGTGGGAAAGATGATCCCAACTTGATTACTGATGCCCACCTGAGGGAGAGTGGGAGAATTGAACTTCGTAAGTGAGTATGGTCTAAAGAGGAAACCACCCCGAGGGGAATGATACTATAAAGGGAATTTGATTAAATCCTGGCCATGGTATTTGTAAGCACTGAGGGGTGGGGTTATAGAAACTGACTGTACGGTGAATGAAGTAAATATTTCATAAGCAAACGCGCTTCTGGAACTATAGCGCAATGAAATAGCACCTATCGTCTCTATAGAGTGAAATTCCCTGACTACGTCTCTGAGGATTGCACAAGCACAGTAGAGCAAAGGACTCCTCACAGTGTGCATACCTAGATAAATGAAATCACTTCCTGGATATGCCATCACTCAGAATACTGTTGTTAAAGATAAGTGTTCCAGACAATGTGCTGTTTAAAGTTTCCCATTGAAAGTGATAAAGGTACTCTTTTACAGAATCATTAAATAGAAACAGCACTGAAGGGATCTAGCCTCAATACATGTTGAACATACATTTTCTTTTTACAAGCCATTTACATAACTGAATGTCTAGTAGTCTGTTGCTTTCGTGTCTAAAATGTTGTTGAAATATTGACATGTCTTTTGAGTAAGAGGGGTGGTATTTTGAATAAAAGGGAAGTAGTGAGAATTGGATAGACAGGGATATATTAAATGTATTGAATTCACTCTGTGGGAGAATAGTCTCTTCTTTTATTTCAGTGCTCTGAGTCCTATGGGTGCGTAGCGCTATATTAGAAACAAATTATTATTATTCATTTGTTGTTTTTTCACAAATGAAAGATTCCTCCTGGATTCTCATGCATTCAATCATTGGTGCATGCATGATTAGGGTGTATTAAATAGATAGACCTAGGGTGATGTTCGTGTTTCAAATTGTAGCATTGGAAGCCGAAGTAACTAGTGTGTTGATTATTTTGATCATTGCAATTTTAGTTAATAGAATTGTAAGGTATTTTTTAAATTGATTCATTTATTTCTAGTTGGTTAATAAATATATCATCTGTGCAACCCTGTGTGTTTTTTTGTCCCGAAAGGGGAGTACAGCTGTAAGGAATCAATGTTTTTAAATTGGGGATCCTAAATTCATTTTAAAAAACTTGATTAAATTAAGAAAAATGGTGCCCGGCTGGTTTGGGGTGGGTGGAAAGTTCCCCTGAATTAAATGTTGCTCAATTAAATCGTCCTACAGTCCCCAGTGACATTTTGCCTTCATAAGGAAATGATCTCCTTAGAGTATATCTTGCCCTCAGCCCACATAATCACAAAAGGCAAAGGAGGTATATCCATCAGAAAGTGTCTGTTTTACCTTTATGATTGGGATACTGCTTTCATAGTGGTTTGGGCCTGAGAGGGTGGTTTAGCCACTACGTATTTGCTGTACTCAGGCAGAGCCATAGGCATTTTGTCACATTACCACATTAATTATAACATTGGAATATTGGCAGGCTTTGTGAACAATTTATCTGCATTTGCGGAGATCCTAAACTACTATTAAAAAGCTTGATGTTTCTCTTCCAACTTTCTGCTTCATTGCTTATTAGCACAGGGGCGGGTGCCACAGCTAATCTTCTTGCTTGGACTGTGGGCTGAATCCCGCAATACAAGCACACGTTTCAAGCAAGCTCGGATCTGGGAGCAACAGCACCGCCATTCTTCCCCCGCCCTCCTCTCCCTCTGCGCCTTCACTTCCCACCCCACTCGACTCCACTTACCTGATTCCTCTGGCAGCCTAGTTACCACTTCTGCCGCTACCACATCCAGGGCCACCATGGAAATAGAAGAGGACTCCACATGGAACCCCCTTCCACATCCATGATGGTCATCTTTGGTGAGTATTTGTTTGAGTGGACAGTAGTACGCTGTGAACAGTTCACCCTATCCAGGCTTTCTATCAACAATTTAGGGTGCTCATAGCAATAATACCCTCACTGGCCGGCTGTGTTGGGTGGTGATTGCAAGACTATCATTTAGCACTCACTTCGATTGGGTCTATAAGTTAGGCCCTTGCTATTACCACCCAATCAGCAATTCTGGTGAGGATATCTCTGCTATATTGTTTATCTCCTAGCCAAAGTTCCACCAGGATAATGGTCACTGCAAGGTTATTAACACATTCTCAAACCGTTTTCTTTTGATTCTAACCTATTTTTTTACCTGAGGATTTTGTTATTTTGCCATATTATTACTGCATTACTCTCCTGTGAGAGAGGGCTGGAAATTGCATTGACATCCCCTACCCCTGTTATGCCTCATCGGCATTGGCTTGGGCGCCTAACTCTGGTGTAGTCCTGTAACACCTCTTAGAGCCATCTTGCAGGGATGGAATGCTTACCATTTAGAATATTATGTTACGTCGTGTCACCTCGGAGGACAGTTCGCGATTGGGCTAGCCCATAAGTTTGATATTCCACTGGGACCACTCAGTCCTTCATCTTTCTGAGGTTGTTAAATTGAGTACTATTACATTGGACAAAAATAGCAGCTTAAACAACATGGAGAATCCATCATTAAGTGGGCAAACACACCGAGTAATAGTCATGCGATAATTGACAATTGTTTTGATGGCGTTACGAGATGAGAACAGCCCTCAAATGAATGGACAGTTGGCTAATGGCTGCAATAATTTCCATCCTCTTTGCTCCCAAATGTATGTGGCTATAAACCTATTCTCACACAGGAGACACGTTCAAATTGTACAGCAGGCCTCTCTGCAGCAACAAATGTGTCCACACTCTCTACGTTACAGTCTATATCCATTACCAGAAACTGAGAAAGGTACTTTTTTAATAGGAAAAAATACCTTAAAACCTCACATTATGTCCTGAACTGCTTGAAACATATTCAGTTTCTTAATGTGAAAGTCACTTTAACGTGAGCAATATGTTTAGTCAATTTTCTGGAGAAGGATCATAAAATGTTCTTTTAAATAAGAAGTAATGCCAGAAACCCAATTTAAGTGTTCTGCTATTGCGTTACGTGAATTTGCATAGTTGTCTGCTATTATAAATTATGCTTATAGTGTTCATATTTAATGGCTCTGAGGGGAAAAAAACATTGCATTACTTCACCAATCAAGCTAAAATAACAAGTGTCACTTCTCCGCAGTTGTGTACTTTGTGTCGCAGATATGTAATTGGGTACTATTAATGATTTTCATTTCCTGAAATGTAATGAGGTCAAGCTCTCTAAGAATATTGCACATATTACGTTCTACAGCAATATGTAATGTGCCGCAACATAATTTGGGGTATTAGGGACATGCTCGGACATACCATCAAACGCACAACAATAGATGAAGCATGATCTTGTAAAGCTGTAACCTTTTAAGAAATGGCAGAGCAATTATAGGACAGCCTGTCCTTCGTGAGTAAAACAACTCGGCTAAAGTGCTTTCAAGGCTGGCATGGCCTAATTCTCTGCTGGCGAGCTGCATAAATCATAAACATTCCCGGATCTGATGCGTGCCGCCCCTGATGGAGAGATGTGTGTAATGTGGAGTGGGTTGCCTTCGACGGGGCTTTGTGTTCGTAAGGCGGCCAATAATACAAAGTGGTCTTGCACACCTATCACATGGTTACGGCAGGGTTGGCTGCTCGCTATTCCATGCTGGCCTAAACATACACAGTCACAATATCGAACACTTCATTAATACTGAAGCTAACTTACACACGAGCCTATCCTATTGTTACTTTAGTACACCTATGCTCCTGTTTATATTCGTAAACCACAGAGATCTCGTTCAATTCATATGTGCCAGTTTCTAACCTCACGGATGTAAGTCTACATTCCATACACTACACTACACGGTGGGCATGCATATTTCTTAACTATGTATAACCAGTCTCTTGCTGTATGGGAATTGGTTGACTCATAGGTGGCAGCTTCCCTTAATACAATAAATGATGTTTTGTATTTATGAAAGGCATGTGTGACTATGTGCCCATGTTACTCTGCTCGGAAGATGCCTCATCATAGCTGTCAGAAGGGGCACCGACAGCAGCCTCTGTGCAGTGGCGGGTTACCCCTTGCCAATCACGTGCAAGCATTTTGGGTCAGCCAATTAAATCACAGAAGGGGGGTTGGGGTGTTTATGGGAGATTGGAGATGCTCCATTTCAAAAGAACAAGCGAATCCAGCATTCAAAGTCTCACATATCATTTTTATTGTTGCCATGTTCTGCTTGACTGTTTGTTAAAATTCAGTGTGCTGTAATGTAGTTGTGAGTTGCCAGGAGCCCTGTTCTGAAGTGGTGTAAAGGCCCTGCATCAGTAGACCGTCTTCCCCAGCGGCCTGTGGCCTGGACCCAGCATGGTGGAGATGAAGCTCTATGGGCAAACTATGGGGCAAGTGGTGATGGCTTGAGGCATGCTACAGCTTGTTTCATCCCGGTTGTGATGTCAGGCAGCATTGCCAAGCTGTCTGCCCTTAGCCTTTGATCTGCCTAGTGGATCTGGTGTGGATCTGGTGCAAGATATTAAAAAATCTCACTGAACACCAGCAGACATTTGGCAGAATGTATTCTTGTGTGCATACTAAATCTGGAAAGAGAAAGAGCCCAAAACAATGTTTATAACAAAACTGGCTGAGCTGTGGATGTCAGCAGCTTAAGTTAAACTGGACCCAAAGCCACTAAAATCTAAATGTTTAAAATAAATGAGTGACCTACTGTTGAGGGTCACATTGTTTGCAACTGTTGAAATGTCATAGTTTTGAACATAGAATCAGCATCCTAGCTGCATATGTAAAAATTGTCAGTTTGATTTGAATGTAGAAAACTGGGTACCAAAGTGACATCTAGCTGAAGCCTGGCTTGAAGAGAGTTAATTCTGCCCGGCAACTACCCCCGACAGGAGTGAAACTTGCTCAGCCATTCTTCCAAGGCCTGGCTGCATTCTGCTGCCCCCACCAAAAGGAGACGACACCTCCCTGATTGAATCAGGGGAGGAGCACCTGGGGACTGCAGGAAACTAAACAAAGCACTGTCCTTTGCCCAGGCAAATGTTAAATTAGGGGGGTCGTAAATGGCTTCCTCTTGGAAGGAAACGGGGAGGGGCACTGCATTGTGAGCAAGTTGAGCTTGGGGGGAAATGGATAAACCAGAAATTCCACCATGTGCTTTGGAAAACCACACCCCTTTGGAGCCAGAGCATAATTTTAAACAGATGGATAATTCATAGTGTGGACTTGTAAAAATTATATAAATAACATCATCATTCTTGTGATTTTTCTGTGTACATTTTAAGAGGTGTTAGGACCCTGTGGTAAGTTCTTGGGGATAGTAGCGGAAAAAAGGTTGTTTCTCCAAATGTATGCATGTTAAAAATCAGACACTTTATCATCTGAAACCCATATTCCTGGTGTACATTTGTGTAAAATCTGGAAAGGTTTAGAGGTCGTTATCTGGATGAAAAGGGGAGAATTCTGTCATAAGTGGACACAACATCTTACAAAGACAGTGAATCGGATGGTTTGGTGCTACAGAAAATATGTTACCTGGACATATAATATTAGAAAAATGGTACATAGATAAATATGTGTTTGGATCAGAAATAGATTTGTGTGCAATTTGACAAGGAGGGATCCTCTGACCATAAACCTACCTCATCACTCTGACTCACAACCCAGTTCCCCCAATCAAGGGAGAGAGGAGGAACTGGCCAATGATAAGTTGAGAGGGTTGGGCATGGAAGATGAGCCGGCCCTCCCACTTTCTAAACACATAAAAGGAGACTGTGCAGGACAGGTAGGGACATTCACTTCCCACTTCAAGCTGATTTCTTGCGGAGCATTTTGCCAGAAGACACCAGATCCAGCACTTAGACTTCAAATCCAGACAGAGACCAGAACTTTGAATTCAGACTTCAGAATTTGTCAGCAGGCCTCAAAATCTTTTGCAAACTGATTCACCCCAGACTTCCAAGGAGCACATCAGAGTAAAACAGCCGGGCTGAGCTGTTTGATTCTGGCCTAAAACCCTGTGCCAGAAACACCCAGAAGGCAGAGCTGTACCAGGAACCATAGACCAGACCGCCGTGCAGTGCCAAGAACTTTTGCCAGAACCAGAGATCCAGACCGCTGTGCAGTGCCGCTAGCAGAGCTGACCCAGATCACTGTGAGCAGAACCAGGCAGAGACCGTCCATGGCGAGGGAACCGCAGTCCAATCCTGACCCGATCCGTGGCGAAGTTGCATTCCTGTCCAAAATATAGTGTGAGTACCGCAAGAACTGTGCAAAACCCAATCTCTTAGTTTAAAATAATCTAATTCAAACTATTTTAACCTATTGAGAACTGCATCCTAGAAATCTTGTGTTCCTTCTGTGATCTCAAACCTGAACACTGTCATCTGTCATTCTGAGCTTGACTTTTCTTTTGAGAATCTACCTTCACGAAATCGTCCGTATCTCTAGAACCGTTTGTCCTAGGAACAAAATTTAACTTTCATCTTAAAGCTAAGATTCTGGGCTTACCAACGAACCCAGAACCGACTTTCTATTCATTATTCATTTCCGTAATTGTGCTCGACGCACTCAGAAAAATTGCCGCGAATTGCGATTTGGCTCAATTTCTTCACTTGGCAAAATAGCAGCTCCTTGCTTTCCTTTGCTGAAATTCGTTTGCCACCTGACATTCATTCATAGAGCATTGCTAAAGTGATCCTGAACTAATACAAAGTAGCTGTCACCCACCCTGAAGCTCTAGAGGGAATTAAAATCATTTTAGCATATTTTTCACTTCTTTGCATACCACCTTTAAAGTACTTTGCCTGTGTTTAAAATCATCCCTGTTGATCTAAGCTTGCTAGGGGGGAACTGAATTGGGATTGTACTGTGATTGTATTCCTGAAGACTGTGTGTGTCACTTCCACCTCTTTACATTGCATAGAGGGGGGGTGAATTGCCAAAAGGGGAAAAGTGATTATATTATGTCTTGCTGAAATCATATCAAGTTTTTTCCTGTGTTGCTTCTTTTCCACCTTGCATTTCCTTGTACCATATAAAGCATTCTCAGCTACCTTATCCTATATACTACTCCTAAGTAATTAAACCAGCGTGCTAGTATCACCTCATCCATTGCTGATTACTGCTCATATTCACAAGTGTGATATCAATTATTAATTTATTATAAAAGTGTGATATATATATATATATATATATATATATATATATATATATATATATATATATATATATATACATACATATATATATATATATATTGTTTAATTCTCAAATAAACCTTTTAAATTTGCAAAACAAACTTACTTCTTGGCTCAGTGGGGTCAGGGGGATTCTAAGAGAGAGGTGTTATAGAAGGGTTGTCATCCAGAGTACACGAACTGGACATAAAAATATATAAATAAGGGCTTCCCTTGAGCAATCCCAGACAAGGCACTGACTTAGTGGGACTGCTTGATTAGAGTCTTTAACAAGACAGCTGAGACAAAAAACACAATAACCTTACTCCATCATTAAAACAACAAAGAATCAGCCCGCGCGCAGAGGAAATAAGAACACCCTCAATGCTTTCTTTAAAGCGATCGGAGGGTCGATCCCTAAGGTTTTGACAGAGAAGGTTCAAGTTTCAGCAGTTAGTGGTGCTTCTCCCTCTGGGTCCTTTTTAGCCACAAAACCTACTACGACCTTGACTGATCCTCCTACAGAGTTTGTCCCAGAAAACTGTTCTTTATCTCATTTGCAACCTACATCATATCAACCACTAGATGCGCTGGTAGACTCCTTGACACATCTAGAACAGGGGGTCACCGTGGTCACTGAAAATGACACGATTAATAAAAGTGTGTCTTTTTGTTCCACCCATAAGGCTCCGTCTTTACCTACAATAGAACAAAACCTTGGAGTGACATTGCAACTGAAACAAGCAGTTGATAAGTACCTTGAAGAAAAGTTTGCTGATGTTGCCGGTCGCAATGTCCCCTCGGCTACCCAAGTGCAAGTAAGTCATAGCTCTCAAATTAGCAATCCTCAAAGATATACAAGAAATGACCCCTATACAAGTGAATTGCAAACGCCAACCGAAAAAGTATCTCATTTACAATACACTGAAATGAGACCAATTGGCAAGAATAATTTTCTTAATGGATGCTCAACCAGAACTCCACAATCTCTGACGCATGTTTCAAACACTCCTAACTTCTCCTATTTTAAAGTGCAGAGAAGGGCCTTACCCCACTTATGATCTCAACAGAGAAGGGCCTTACCCCACTTATGATCTCAACAGAAGGAGTGTTCTGAACATCTTCAGAGATGTGGTTGAGCTACAGGACGTTAGCTCTCAGGACATTGAACAAATCAAGTTCATTTCTGACACCTCTAACTCGATTATTCGCCCATGGATCTCATCAGGGTTAGTTGCAAATACAATCTGGCAGGCGAAAATGTCGTTATTTGAAATGGGTTTTTTGTTGGCTCAGGATCCGCAAGACATATCAACTCAGCCTAAGGAATATTTTTCAAAACTCAACATTAAGAAAGTTTTCAGCGGGATAACCCAAATGGGCCAAGAGCACAAAAGTCTTCAGTCAACTTTCAGAATTAACCATTAACTACAGGAAATGTTAATGTTTTAAGAATTGCTAGCTGGAATGCAAGAGGTCACAGTCATTTGCAAACCTCTATCAAAAACCTTCCTGATGTATATCATTTTTTGTCCTTACAAGAAACATGCTTAACTACGCCACCTGTGTGGGCTGGGTATGATGTAATTCTTCTTCCAGCATTATTAACCAAAGGTAGGCCGTCCTCGGGTCTTATGGTAGCGGTAAACCGCAAATTAGGCCTCTCGGTTACATCATGGGCTGCCTTTGGTATTCACTATTCACTACAATTGGCCAAAGTTACTACTGCTTCTCACTCTTTGGCAGTTTTGAATGTTTACAGAAATCCTAGTGCTTGCTCAGATGTAGACTTCTATAATGGTTTATCTGCTTTATTAGACATTGTAAATACGTCTGCATCTACATCGTATACAATTATCATGGGAGATTTAAATATGGTTTGTACTAACTCCTGTTGCCCATCAAAGGAAGGTAAACACTGGTTACACTATATGAATGAGAGGAACTTTGTTATGCTTAATGGATCCATCAAGGGCGATATTCCAGCACAACCGACTTGGTATCGGAATCGCAGCACAAGTATTATTGATTACATTTTTGTTGACCAGAGTTTGTTCAGAATGACCCAAGAGCGAATATTCACTGCTTATCCTTGCAGTGATCATAAGTTATTAACCCTTTCTATTGCATGGCAAGCATCTAATGCCAGAGTCTCTACTTCAAACTGTGGTTTTGGGATTAACAGTGCAAGGTCTAGAATAAGATGGACGGATGCTAGAGTTATCGAGTTTGAGAAACTGATAGCCTCTAACCTGTCTAATGTGGGTGTACAGTACACTGAGATACTTGCTCCCTTTGTCCACACGATCACTATTGCAAATAAGAATCAAATAAAGCATCATCATATTCATGGTCAAGCGGTCAAAGAGAGACAGACTGAGTTTAGACAACTTAAACGAAACATTCTTGCATCAGATAATAGCGACCCTTGGCTATTACTAAAAAATGCCAAAACTCACTTTAAGAACTGGGTAAAGAGTCATAAATCACTAATGTTCCAAAAAGATAGTGAAAGTATGGCGCTCAGGCTATGTCTAATAAGAACTCTGCTCAAATGTGGCATCTTCTTGGAAACTATGCTTATAATAGAGATGCGGATGCCCAATTAAATGCGGTTAATGAACATCAGTGGGTTGAGTACTTCCAAGATCTTTATGCAGATCCCAAATTTGACCACAAAATATTTCTTCAAATGCGACCAGCCCGATGGCACCTAGATTTCACTACTGCAGACATAGAAGAAATTATTAAGAAAGCAAGTGGCTCGAGGGCCGCAGGCCCCGATGGAATTTCTAACGCTATGCTTAAAGTTAATCAGTCGAATGGGCACGCGTCCTATACCGCATATTCCAAACAGTTGTCAAATCCTGCATTATACCAACATCTTGGAAATCTTCGATCATCATTCCGATTTTCAAGAAAGGGGACAGATGTAAGCCCAACAATTATTGCCCAATTGCACTTTTAGATTCCCCTGGCAAGATCTTTTCTAAAATTATTCTATATGAATTTAATAAATGGACTCTTACAAATTCATTACGAGACCCTTATCAGACTGGGTTTATTGCGGGGATGGGCTCGCAGATTAATTTGCTAACATTAAATTCAATTAAAGCACATTGCCGAGATACAAAGCAAGCATTATTCATAGCTTTCATTGATCTGCACTCAGCATTTGATTCAATCTCCAGAGTGCTCCTATTCGACAAACTGAAACGCGATCAATGCCCTACAACCCTATTTGAAATCATTCATGCCTTCCACTCAGAGACTTCTATTTGTGTTCGTCTCTCATTGGATTGGGTCTTGTCATCACCTATACCAACAGCTTGTGGGTTAAAGCAAGGTTGGCTCTTGGCTTCCTCGATTTTTACCTACTTCATTCATGATACGAAACAAATATTCCAAGATATGATCTCTGATTCCCCAAAAATCAACAATCACCAGGTAAAAAGCTTAATGTATGCAGATGACATGGTTCTCATGTCAAAAACTCAAAATGGCCTGCAAAAGCTTCTTACAGCTTTCAACAAATATATCGTACAAAATGAACTGAAGATTAATACCAATAAAACTCAAATAGTTTTGTTTTCCCCAAAAAGGAATGTCAAATCATTTGTCTGGTCTATTAGTCAAACAAATCTTACCATTGTTCCCCAATACACATATCTGGGCATGATATTTGAATTGGCTAATCATTCCAAAGGTCAGTTGGAAAGAGTGGAGAAGAAAGTTGATACAGCCATTTCGCAAACTAGACTAATTATGTTTAAATATGGGAAATGTTCAATCAACCCAGCGTTAACGTACTGGAACCAAAAAGCTGTTCCAGGCTTGCTATGTGGCTTGGAAACTTTACCTACAACTACCAGTCTAAAATGTGCTAAATGGGAAAGCAAATTCTGGAAAAATATATTAAGACTACCACCGTCTGTTCCTGTTGGCTTGATCCGTTATGAGATGGATCTAATGTCACTACAAGCCTTGTACAACTGGCGTCTATGCTCCCATTTTAGGAAATGTTTAATCTCGTCTGAACACAATATCCTCTTAAGGGAGCTCACATTTCACCTGTTTGTTTCTACTCATACTTCGTGGCTTAACACTGTGTATAGCGTCTTGGGAAATGCGTGCGTTTCTATTGATACTCTGATTAAAAACCTGGATAAGGAAAAATCCCTAATATACACTTATGATTGGATTAAAACATGCGAGTTATGTTTGTCTTATGTGGATGGGGACACACAACGTTTTCCTCCTAAAAAAATGTGAACTCTGCCTTTGTACCTCATTAGAGCTCCTGCTGTTAAAACTCGTTCAGCAATTCTGGAATTACGATTTAATATCTGGCCGTCCAGAGCACTATTGCTGAAGCGAAGGCTAATCACAGCTACAGAAAGTTACTGCCGCTTTTGCAACAATGCTTCCAACCTGGAAACATTACAACATCTAATCATCCAATGCCCTGCATTGGCCATTCAAAGATCAAAGCATTTTGGAAGACATTGTCGGTATCTTAGTAATTTAGAACCTGAGCAATATTGGTCTGTGATAATTAATTCTTCATACTTACCATCCAGGTGGTATTTTGTTTGCTTTTTCTATTTTGATTTCTTTAGGGCTACATATGTTGAAAAGTAAATTACAGTTGTGTATAGCTGCTTGCAAATGACAAATTGACATATCTTTATTTCTGTCTAGCATGTTTTAATTTGTTTAAAACATTTTTTTGAAGTCTATCACTTTTTTAAATGACCTTGTACAGTTGAGAACCAACATATTCAGTATCCTACTGTATAGACTGTTGGAAAAATATTTTATTGAATTTTTGTGTAATGTTAAATTTTACTTGTGTAATGATAAATATTTTGTTTTGAAAGGTTGATTTGTTTCAACCAAATCTATAAAAAAAAAAGGATGGTGAGCTAAAGACTCTGGTTGAGACTCTAACCTGGGACATAGGCCGGAAAAGAGACACTCCCAGGACCCCCCTTGTTTGTGCATATTAAGTAGCTTTGGGTTTTCACCCTAAATTTCTAGTGTAATCCAGACGTGGAACTCTTGCTCACTGTTCTTAGAGAGGCACAGCTCCACCTCATTAACAAGGCTCAACCAGGCAGAAACACGTGTCTGGGGTTGCTGTTGGCACTCTTGTTCAGAAGAGAATTGCCTGGTATGTCAGTTCTGGACAGATTGATATGTTGTGGAAATTTCTCTTCCGTGAAAGGATGGTGAGCTAAAGACTCTGTTTGAGACTCTAACCAGGAATAAAGGCTGGTAAAGAGACAATCCCTGGACCCCCCTTGTTTGTGCATATTAAGTAGCTTTGTGTTTTCACCCTACGTTACTAGGGTAAACCAGACGTGCAACCCTTTCTCACTGTTCTTAGAGAGGCACAGCTCCACCTCCCTGACGAGGCCCAAACAGACTGAAACACGTGTCTGAGGTTGTAGTTGGTACTCTTGTTCAGAAGAGAATTGCTTTTATTTCGGTGCTGGGCTGCCCTTGGGCAGAATAAAGACTGATATGTTTTGGAAATTTCTCTTCTAGGAAAGGACAGTGAGCTAAAGACTCTGGTTGAGACTGTAACTCAGGATTTAGGCTAGTAAAGAGACACTCCCTGGACCCCCCTTGTTTGTACTCCTGTATCAGCCACATTGAACTTTCCTGCTAAGTGGGACTTTTCAACTCTCCCAGGTCTTTAAATCTTGTACATCATCGCCCAGCCATTACCAGGCAAAAAAGACTAGCATCAGCACGAGATGACAACCACTAACCTTTGATCTGTATCCTGGAAATGCTATGTTTGTTTAACAGAATTAAAGTCAGGTACGCATACATTAGCTTGTGGGTTTTTAAGGCAGACCTACAGTCAAAAAGGAAACTGCATTTGTTAATGTTAAAGGATATGTATACCACAGACTATCACCACCGGAGTGGTCGCCTGGTGCTCTGGCGGATCTGAAAAGAAAAGAGGGTACAATGGGTTAGTAAGACTGAGCTAGAAAAGAGCAAGAGAGCTGTGGTGTGCTGTTGGAAGCCTCAGTTCGGTTGACACTATTTGCTGAGCTTGGGTGCGCTTTTCGGTTGGTAGCCATCATGTGCTGTTGTGCGAGGCTATGCATGGTTTGTTTTGTTGTTGCGATGAAGCGAAGTATATACGGTTTGTTGTGCTTTAGAGATATGGTTTTGTCTATTTAGAGTATGAGAGGTGTATGCAGAGGGGGAGATTTTTTTAGTATGGTTGGTGAGTGGCATCAATGTCTAGATGTGGTGCATGCCAATCTCCACAATTCTGTCTAGATGTGATGCAAGGCCAATCATTACCATTCTATCTATATGTGATGCAAGGTAATCTTTGCAGTTCTGTCTAGATGTCATGCAAGCTAATATTAACAATTCTGCCTAGATGTGATGCAGGCTCATATATACAATTTTGTCTGGGCTAGCTAGTGCAGTCAGAGTACTGTATACCTAGTTGTGAGATATTGCTAGGTAATAGTACTCCTTGATGTGAGACATGGCTAGGCAACATAGTTCACACCTCAGTGAGTCTATGTGGGGCAACAGTTTCTAAAGAGAAATGGTAACATTCAGGCTACCTGCTATTTGGTGATTGGGAAGATAAGATAGGAGACAGGTGGGTCAGTTTTGTTGGGCGCAGTGATTGCTGGCCCTCTGTCCACACCCCACTTACTTTGTCTGTCGCTGCTTGTTGATGGCTGCCTGGTTCTCAGACGGACACCGGCAGACATCATCTGGAGCTGTTTCTGGAGGAGCTGCCCTTTGCCTTGGAGCCCTTAGCTGAAAAGGCTCACGGGCAGAAGGGCTGGGAGGTTGATCTATGAGGATTGTATTACCCAATCAGAGGCCCAGTAGGCAAGGGGAGAGTAGAGGCTGGAACGAGAAAGTGGTCAGGGAGAGGGGGGCAGAGGACTACAAGGACTTGTGAAATGCCAACAAATAAACACACTTTGTTGCGCCCACACCAAAAAGGGGTTGCTAGCCCCAGAGCACATTACGTGCTGAACTCCCCTCCTCAGAGAATGGTTGGAAATGGCAGTGGTCAGCCCTGTCAGCTCCTGCACTCTCACTGCTTATTTCGAAATGGGCCATGCTGCCCAATCAGAGGCCCGGTGGGGAAGGGAGGAGTAGAGGCGGGAACCAGGAAGCCATCTTGGAGAAGGGGGCTGACGACTAAATGGCATGTGAAAAGCCAACAAATAAACAAACTTTGTTGCACCCAAACTAAAATGGGGTTGCTGCCCCAGAGCACATTCCGTGCTGAACTCAACTCCTCAGACGTTGGGCCTAAAAATGCAGAAATAATGTCTTGGAAATGTAGGAAGAAAGACAAAAATTATTAGCTAAATCTTTAATTCATAATGACCAGCTTGACAGATTGACAGAAAATGGGCTTCATAAGATAACGAAGAGTTAGTTTTCACCCAAAAATCAAAAACGTTGAGACTGAGGATGGGAGAGGGCCAAGAGTAGGAGGCCAGAAAGCATGTGTCCACAGAGTAGACACAGAAGGGGAGGCGACCACAAGTATCTCCTTTTTCTCTCCATTCAACTGTAGCCAGCTGTCGCCCATTCAACAGCCTGCATTCTCAAGGCAAATCCCAAGCTGGATCACAGTATCAGGTTATATTAAGCTATACAATGATTTTGGTATCATCAGCATAAGAGTAGCAGTGGAGGCTGTGGGAGTTGATAAGCTCAACTAAAGTTTGAATATAAATATTTTTTTATTTTTTATTTTATAGTTGTTTTGGTCACGAATGAAAATTCGAGACCTTTCAACTTAAAACACATACCAGATTACAAAGATTTACAAAAATAAAGATAAAATAATTAGATCATTACATATAAAAATAAAACATCACTCATTTAGATGATTCAGCAATAATTACAACACAGATTATAACACCTGTAAAGGAATCAACATTTTGGCACTGCATACAATGGGATTTTCAACTGATGCAAATAATTGACAATTGCATATCTTACAGCCTTTCTATTAGTATGGAATAATAAGACCCATAAATCTTTTGGGGTCAAGACCTGTTGATCCATAAATAAAGGCTTAAAGTGGACACAAGGTATTGACGACAATTTATCGCATTCTGTACACAGGTGCTTAAGGGTTTCTGCTTGTTGTTTGCAAAACCAGCAAGGAAGAGGGATGTCAACATTACCCCGTCTGTTCAACACATTGGGCCTCATTACGACCCAGGCGGTAAGTTACCGCCTGGGCCGTGACTTTACCACCATGGCGTAAACTATGTTTACGCCATGGTGGTTGGCGGATTTACCGCCCCATTCCGACCTTGGCGGGGCGGTAAATCCCCATTTCCCATTTTCCCTTCCCCATTCCCATTTTTGCCCCATAGGGCATAATGGGAGTGGGGAAGGCGTTAATTACGCCACCGTAAATTACGGTGGCGTAATTAACTCCATGGTCCCTTAGCGCCATGGATTTTAACACCTGCTAAAAGCAGGTGTTAAATCTGCCATGGCGCTAAGGGACCTCGTACTCAGGCGGTAAGGGTCGGCGCTGTTTACGCTGCCGTAAACCCCTTACCGCCTGGGTCGTAATGAGGCCCATTGTTAGTTAACCACAGATTTAGCCTAAATCTCATAAAGCCATTTCTATGGTTAGAACTAGGGGACCTCACCATGTAGTCACTGTGTTGTAACGCTTCAGTTCAAACAGAAAGACCTCAAAGTTTTTATAGTTGGCACACGCAAGACGTGTATAGATTTAGTCAGCTTCCCAGACTTTTGATCTTGCTTTGTTTGGATTTTCCATTAGCAAGGTTGGATCCATCTGGGCTTTTTCTAGAATTGATTGGATTTTTTGACGCCAAGCTTTCGGAAAAATATCCATAGAACTCATTAGGTATGTGGATATGATGTTAGTTAACCCTGATGTAGCTTCATTCAGAAGGCATTTGCGATACAAGGCGCACAAGTGCCATTTGTAAACTGCGTAAAGAGAAATTAAGCCCAGCTCATATCTTAAGAGTGGTAGAGGTTGTGAGGTTGGTAAATTCAGAACTTGCCTCCAAAACTGACCTTCCCTAATGTCCCAGTACGAGTATGACATAATAAACCGGGTCTCTGCACTGTAAAGAATAACAGGCACTACTTTTAATTGAAAATAACTGAGAATCGGTAAAAGAGAGAATTTACAGTATCTCGCTTTAATGATCCGGACTTGCGAAATGCACATTTGAAGTTTATGGAGCCCTTGTTTGTTATACTGGTCAGGAGGTTGGAAATGACCATACCCAGGTACACATAGGTATTGGTGACAGTAATCTTACAATTTTGAAGAGGCCAATACAGCTGGGCAAGGCTTTGTTTCCTGGTACCAAATTGAATGACTTTTGTCTTTGCAATGTTCGCCCAGTATTAGGATATATGTTAAACCAACCTCGAGGGCCAATGCATCTAATATTTCTACAAATTGCTTGAAAAAATCTTCTGATTTCAATGTGTTAATACACCAATAAACATTGACAATAGCTATTTTTTGATGGATGTTAAATAATTTTACCACTTGGAATGATAAAGAGGGAGACTTCCAAATGGTTGATTCCAGGCCACAGTTCTTCTTTACTGCTACCAAGAGCCCACCTTTGGGTCTACCAAGGACACCTTTTTCTGCTGGTGTAAACAGTATAGTGTGTGAGTCCCAAATCGGTGGCAGCACGAGCCAGGTTTCCTGGAGGGCAACAACATCAATGTCAACCAAATCCCCAATTGTTATAGAATTGAGGTGGTTGTGCCCTGGTGTGTTCCAAGAAATTATACTGAAGACTTTGACATCAGGGCATAGTTATGCAGACCTGGTCTGATCCGTTAGTTCTTAGTAGGAGGCAGTATTACAAGCTGATGTAAATATACGTGACATGTGGCCCTGTAGTGTGGTGGGACCAGCAGAGATTCTTGTGTTAGACTAAACCCTAAGTCAAATAACACCATTTGGGCCTGCCACAGGGTCACATCTACCAATGATGATCGAATATGCAAACGTGCTACTGACAGATCAGTATGATTTATAAATTCGATTTGCTCAATATCCAATGATGAAAGGGCTGATAGAGCAGGCATTTCTGCACAGATGTTAAGAACACTGGACCGATTCATATCATAGGACTTAAATGGTGTATCTCGACATTTGATTATGAAACGATAATGAGATGGCTCTTGTTTTGCCTTAGTCTGAGCAAATCGATCTCTTGGCAGGATCGGTAACCTTACTGGGGAACGAGCCCTCCTGTCTTGATAAGTGGCAATAGTTGCTTGGGGCCCCTACACTGGTGGCTTAAGTGAGGGAAACCCTTTTTCTGTCATTTTCTGTAGATTAGTCTCATTTGACTGGTGAATAAAGGCTTCAATAGAGGCTTTAATTTCTTCCCGTAGATCTTGTCGGGAAACTGAGGCCAGGTTAGAGGCAGAGGCAGGAGCGGAAGCCTGAAGTGGATGGACATGCTTTGTCTGTAAATTGGTACTGGAATTTCGTGTTAGTTAAGCCTCAACTGAGGCTCGAATTTCGTCCTGCAAGTTACTTGTAAGACAATCATCTTTTGTGGGAGCATCAGTGGCCACTGAACTCTGAGTTGAGTGGCCATGTGATTGTAAGACTAGCAGGTTGTCGGATTGTAGACCTTGAACCTTGGCCTGACCACCCAAGATTATTGAATGCAGAATATCACACTGTTCCTGCCTTCCCATCTGTGAAGACTTATTTGGTAAAAGCTTCATGTGTGAGTCGATGGATTTCTGTAGCTGGGTCTGAATCGCCACCAAGATGGGGGCGCTCTGAGCAATGGAGGTGTGGTTCAGGGACTCGGCCAGAGCTGCTGCAGCGACTACAGAAGACAGCGAGGACAATAATTCTGGGTTTTTAAACTGAGGGACTCATTGTTCGTTGCTGCATTTGACCATCTGCACTAGATCATCCAATGGTTTATGCGGCACTACCGCCACAACTGTTGGAATTGCCTCTGGAATCTGTAAACCAGGATCAGATGTAGAAATATGCGTCTGATCCATTGGCGATTCCACCAGGTTTTTCCGTTTTTTCCCCACTGTTGGTTTCGGGGCAGGTAATTTGGATTTGACGGGTTACACTTTCCTCTTTTTGCTTGGCCGTGATGTGCTAGATTTAGCAGAGGTCGTGCTAAAGACCTCAAACATATTTTTTGAGGCCGAAGTATCAGAAAGCTGATTTTTCTTAAGGTTAGTAACAACCACGGGCACAGGTGCAGCCACATGACCAGCTGAAGTTGTCACCGCAGCGGTCACTGTGTCCTCAGAGATCTTAGAGGTAATGGCAGTGTGATTAGATTCTTCTGTTATAATATGGAATTGGGCTGACGCCGGCACACTAGGCGTGTTAGATTGTGTAGGCAGCAGCCCATCAAGAGTGAGAGAATTAATGTCACACGTTTGCGTGTAAACTACTTGTGTAAGTTTGGGGCTCAGCAATTCATGAGTTTGAGGAGAAGGATTGGGTCGTGTTTTAAGTTTTTAATATAATGAAAGCAATTGTTCAAGACAAACGGTCTGTTTAGAGACCTTTAAATCCAGCCCCTCATATAATTTTGCCACGGCTAGCAAGGCTGTGTTCATAGCTGCTAACGTGTTGTTCAAAGCTGGGGCCTCTGGAAAGGAATATCTCTCCCTGTGAACAGGGTTCAAGAAGAAATCAGATTCTCGAGCACCCTGATCAAAACGTGGTGGCCTTGGGGTGGGCGCTATGAATGAAGCTGCTTCCTCAATTGATGCGAGAGGAGGGTTCAAGCCTGTTACAGGCGATATCATTGGTTCTACTGCTGGTGTATCGCTGTGAGACAACACTGGTGACAAAGTTTCGCCATTTGTGCCAAAGTGGCTTTTAATACCTTGTTCTAGTTGGATTAAATCACCAGTATTCGAGCACACATATAAGACTTCTTCGGAGCGCTCATCAGTTCGATTAGAGAGGTTCATAAATTTGATATCCTCCTCCTCTATTTCTCTAATCATGGTCAAATGGGTGTAGGCTTGTCTCAATTTTTGTTGGGCCAGGACAGAGCATAGAACGGGTTGTGGCATGGTGTCCCCTGGGAAGAGAGCTACAACAGGTCGTAGGTCCCCCACAGAATAGGCCGATATTAGCGTGTTATCAGTAGGGGCACCATGCAAACTAGTTTCTCGAGATGAGTTGTCAGAAGCTGCTGTATGCGTGGGGTCAGGGATTATGGGGCCAGACGGCTGAACTGCCGCGCAGGATCCCATAGAATCAATTTGGACCTTGGGGATAGGGTGACCAAAGTTTCCCTCAACCTCAGACATTGTCCCCTCCCTTGGACACAATCGAATGTCATCGGAGACTGAGTGTGAGCGCTGGGTGGTGATACGCCCAACACTTGATAATAAGCTTGTGAGTCGGGGTTGGAGAAGAGCTTTTCTCGTGGCATTCTCACGTCCCGGCTCCATCAGTTTTGATCGGGTGGCATACTGGTAGTCAGAGTGTAAGGGAACATTCAGCTAAACTCCAAATGCAAAAATCAAATGGTAAAAATTAAATAAATAAAAGTTGGCTTTAAAATAAAATAATAATAACTAGAACCGAAACCCGCCAACCCGCGATTAGCAAACAGTACTTGTAGTACTTGCCGGGTGCGCGCGCGGATGCGCTATGACGTGGGGTATTGTAGACAAACCAGACGTGCCTGCTGGGGGGCAGAGTCAAAATGAAAAGGCATACCTTTAGAAAATAAACACAAAAAAGAGAAGTAAAAACAATTTAGTAAACTACTGGGGGAAGAGGCTGTGAGACACCCAGGCACTACGTTTGCTAATCAGTAGGCACAACGTAACCGCTGTGTGAGAGTGCACAACGTGCTTAATAACAGTCACCTTTGTCGGTTTCTTGTGTCCAGGCAGGGAGGTGTTGCAGAGTAAGACGTCCTCCAGGTGGATACACGGCACTGCAGGCACGAGAAGCCGAGCAGAAAAAAGTTCTCTGTGAGAATTCCAAAAATGCTCCATCTCCAAGACCTTGAACTATATAAATATAAATATTAAAAAGAACGAGGGACAATGTGCATACCTGGGGAACCCCACAGGAAAGAGAAACTGGTTGAGTGCAGAAAGGCGGAAGTGAAAACGCTTGTGTTCGGTCAGATATAAATGACTTAAACCATGCTAAGTCCTGACCAGAGAGTTGACCTAGCAGGATGCAGTGGCCAACAGTGCCAAAAGCTGCTTATAGATCTAATAATATCAGGACACCCACTTCAACCTGATGAGAAAGTTGGACCAAATCGTCCTTAACCAACACAAGAACTCCCTCAGTCCCCTGACCATGGCAAAATCCTTATTAGAAAGAATTAAAGAAACCAGAATCCTCCGAAAAAGGAAGAGATCAAGGGTTAGATAAGAGCCTTCAGAAGTTTCATTAAAAAGTAGAGCAGTGATATAAGATGATAGTTCACCAGAATTGAAGTGTCCCAAAATGTTTTTTAAGAAGCACGACTGCCGGGGCATGTTTAACTTTGATGGGAATAATTCCAGAAGAACAGGAAACGTTAATAGCCTGGACCACAATCACCTTGTAGACAATCACCCAGTGACCATCAGGCACAAAGAATGAATGCTGACACAAATACTTTTTGTGCCTATACATGCCTTTCCGGCTAGTCACACTGACTGTCTAGAGGTCCTCTGTTCTGTTTGGTTTTCCTGCTGTTGTTGATGCCACTACCTATGAGAGTAAAGCTGTGCTCCATAACTTCTGGTGTATTGGCTATTTGTACATCAGTGTGGTCTATGCTTTCGCAGTGTGGATGTCAACTCTTGTGTCATCTCGTTACATCCTGTGAACCCTTTAGAGTTGTCTGTTATAGTTAGAGATTAATTAGACAAAGCTGCTATATTCTCCTAGTTGTGGAGGTACAATAGAGTTAATTCAACACAATGCTCCAGCTCTACATCCACAGTGCTGTGACATTTGAGAGACTGTTTGTGTGGTCACTGGTTCATGGCAAGTTCCTTAAGCCTCTCAGTTGTTATTGACAAGTTCATATGTCTTTCTCAATGAGACCAGGAAAAGTACATTATTTACAAAGGCATTGACTTATCGCCATAACTCCACTCACAGGATATCATCATCTGGTGCATCTACATTCAATAAAGATTTTCAGTAGACCACATATGCACCTAATTACGAGTCTGCATTTTCCTACAAGATCTATTGAAAAAGTCACTTCAACTCTGGTCTTATTGATTGCCAGTAACAATGGAATTGTCCATTCTCTATCACAAATTCTCAGATCTACTCTGGAAACTGTATTCCTCACAACATACTCATTTGGTGTCCTGCTTCATCTGTATTCTTCTGTGATTGCAACTTCCCTCTGATACCAAAGTCAGTTTTCATTTGTGGAGCGGACAATTAAAGGAGTTGCGGTGTGCTTATCAACACAGATGCTATACCTTTCCATGCCCCAAAATAAGCACGTCATTGTTGTTAATAATGTATCCATGTTGGCAGCAATCAAAACCTGGATGGAACACATTTAAGTCCTATGCTATCACTGCCTCAGTTTGAAGGATGCTCTATTCTTAGAAAAAATAATACCAATTTGATAATGTATTGATTGCTTTTGGAAAACAAATCAGTACGGAGGAGTTAGGTAAGTGTGGGAGTGTGGTAGAAGAACCAGGGACATTAAAGTGGATGTGGGTGGCAAAGATACAATTGTGTTGTAAGGTGGGAGAGCCATGAGAAGCTTTGGGAATGTGTACAAATATAATATATTTTTACATATTAGTGGGATAGTGAGGGGCTGGTCTGTAGGTCCTAGACATTACATTCTGTCTTGTAGAGGAGCTGCACATTGGAGGCATGCGTGAGAGCCATTTTTGGGAAAAGTTTGTTCCACACAACTCACTGGAGGATGCCAATGAATGCATTACCCGCCAGGTAGTTGGTACATTGGTTGAATGCCACACATTCCACTGTTTCTCTTACATTTAGAGTATTGAGGAAGGAAGGTAGATTAGATTGTTATGCTTGGTGGGAGAGTCCTTTAATATGGCTGTGATAGTATCTAGCTTGAAGCATGCATGGAAGTGCTCAGTGTGCAGGGATATGTTCAGAGTGAATAGATAGAGCTGAAAGGCAAGGAGTGTCAAATCACTGACAGTTTGAGGTGCAAAGCAATCAGCAGCTACGCACAATGGGTTTCAGATGAACTGAGGTGGTGGGGGTGGAAAGGAAAGAGTACACTGGCGTGAGGGTTTTAGGGTAAAAGGAGATAGGAGTGGGCTATTAAGAAAGGCAGGGCTAACCGGTTCCTCCTTTCCCAAAGCTCCATGCCAACAGCATAGTGTAAACCTGTACCCTGCTCGAACAGTATCCTGATCTGCATCACCTGCTCTCTAGTGGAACAGGGCCAGTTCAGAGAATCACTGATTTGAATTGTCTATGGACTTCAAACCTTCAAGAAAATTACATTCAACCCTGTTGGGAGAGCAATTCTCCGGTCGTGAGGTGAGGGCAGATGTTCCAAGGCAGAAGTCAGCTCCCCAAACCACATCCTTCGAGTCCCTGCATCAAGTCAGCTTGCCTGTGCATCCTGTCATCACCAAACTAAAGCTGGTGAAATCTACAATCTTCATTGCTCGAGCTTACTTCGAATTGCAGCCTTCATCCATCTTGACCCTGCCTCAAGATTTGCTTGCTACTGGACCATCACGACTGCTGCATCTCAAACTGACTTAAACCACAGAACAGTGCTGAGAAGCCAGACTTGCTGTTTTCAAACAACCAAGACTCTGCAAAAGTTGTTATTGCCTGATAACTGCCACCCTGTTCCATTTCGAGCCCTAGAAACTATCTAGGTCACATTAACCCATTTTGGCAACTCAAGAACATATCCTTTTTGAACATTGTGGTTTTATTGACTTTTCTTTCCTGTCTCATTACCCAGAGTACTGTATCTCACTATCTTGCATATTCTGTGTTCTTTCTGCAAGTGTGGGTTTTTGTAGTGTTTCTGCTTAGTTATTATTGTACATTGTGCGTTACATGAAGGTATGCCTATTTTATTGAATCTTGATTGGGCATTCCTTTATTTTTGATTGTTATATTTTGCTTTTTGTAATTGCTACTGTCTCACATTCGCACCAATCTTGAGAGTATAGCCTTCCCGCCGCCTACTTTACCACAAAAGGTGAAGGAGTAGATCTCTTAACTGTGCCTGTTTTACCTTTATGATTGGGTTAATTCTTGGTTTTGGTGTGAGGGCTGAGAAGGTGCTTTAGCCTCTGCTCCTTGTACTCCTGACAGGAGGAAGTCAATTTGTCACACTATATTAATCTTAAACTTATTTAAGGCTTTTTTCATACGTATAACTAATAGTGATGTCATCAGAGCCATCCAGCATGGGATGTATCTTTCTGTGATGTCATTGGTTTGTGATGCCACTATCGCTAGTCCTGAAATGTTGATGAACTAATGCCCCTGATAACTGTGAGGTGCTAGATGCTAGTTCTACACGGATTGCATTTCATACGCATTGGTTCCTGTGTTATTTGGTCAAGAAATACACATATCTATTAAGTCCCAGCCTTTCCCATGTCCGGTGCTTTACACGGAGAATTGACACTTTTTAAAAATAAAATGAGCTTGTAGTGATAAAAATATGTTTAAGTACTATGCATAAATAGAGTGTATATCTGATGATGCTCAGCTGTTGCTGCGGGCTGGGAAGCTGCCTTATATTTGCTCGGCCCATACAGTGGGGTTTTCTTGGTAGGCAGCCAACAATGGGTTTATCTGTGCAGAGATCCCTGACGTGTGCAAAGCAGTATCCTGGTGTCTGGATACACAAATCAGAAGTTCGTCATCTCAGTCTTGCCTTTTATGATAGAAAAGTATGGTCTCCTACCAAACAGAAGGTTAGAACCAATGGGTAGGTCCCATTTAAGTTCAAGTCACACTCTTCACAGGTTATTACCCACTTTTGCTGACTGGAAATTTCACAGATGTTTTATCACATTTTTTGGCCACTTTTTTACCACAAAAATGTAGATGGAAAGTTCAGGCAAGGCACATATGGCCTCATTACGAATTAGGTGTTAAGTGGTTAAATTGGCGGTAACTGAGTTACCGCCAATTTTACCAATATGCCAAATTATGAGTTTTGGCTTTTCGTGGAGGATTTACCTGGATGTAAATCTTCATATGCAATGCTGAAGTATCGGCAGAATTGGCGGAAATACTGCAGTGGTAAATCCACTAAAAAAGCACCATAGGGTCCAATGGAGCCCAAAATATATGGGGAATTACACTCCCACCACCACTTGTAATCAGGTGGAAAGTCCACCTGACCAAGTGGCAGTACCGGTAATACCTCAGGGCTATTTTTTAGAGGATTTTTGCCTAGCTCGTAATGAAGCCCAAAGTGAGCTGGGGAATGTGGAGTGGAAGTGGTCGCTGTTTGTGTAAAAAGAAAAGCTGCAAAATCGGCCATAAGATTGCCATTCAGCAAAAATAAATCCTTAAACGTCCATTGATACCTTCACGGGTATTCCATTGGAGATATTTCAAATAGATACTACTGCATTGTGTGAAAAGCTCCGGAGTCACCAGTCAACCCAGACTTCCATGCCTTTCAATGCAGTCATGCAGAGTCCAAGGTGATTTCATCCATGTATGACACAGATCTGCAATGATGGCTGTCAGCAATCATTGCTCTGTTGATTCCAAAACATTTCGCCTGCTCTTTCCTGGGACATCCAAAACAAGCACAATCTGTTAGCATCATGCCAATATATTCAGGAAGCAGAATGATGATCTCAGCGGTGCATGAGCAGAAGCTCTACATGACATTGTGGGACTTTACTTGTGCAAAATACATTGAAGCACCTGTAAAACAACAGTAACTTGACAATGGGCCTCATTCCGACCCTGGCGTAAAGGGATACCGGGCACCGGTAAGGACACCGCTGCCGGTAATCCCTTTGCGCCGCATTCCGAGGTCCCCCAACGGGACCCGTAACGTACGTTTGGTCGGACCAAACGTACCTTGCGGTTCCCATTAGGGGACCAGGGCGCAAATAACGGCCTTGGCATGCGCCGGGCCGTTATTTGCGCCCTCCCCATTCCGATTGAGCCCTATGGGGGCTCAAATGGGAATGGGGATTGCCATTTTCATTGGGGACTTACCGGTCCTGCAAAGGTCGGAATAGACCGGTAAGTCCCCACTGAATCAGGGCGGACTCGGTACCGTTATTGGAGGCAGTCATGGCGCTAATAGCGCCATGACTGCCTCCAATCTCGGAATGAGGCTCAATGTTCTGAAATTTCTTTCTCTAAGGCCATGTCATCTGCAACATCTGTTTTTGTGGAAGTGTTTTCTGGTTCATGCTTTGTCCTTCTTTGCATGGCTCATATTTTTCAATCTCAAAAAACAGGTACTACAATGGGCCTCATTACGAGTTTGGAGGTATCCAGGTGGTAAATCCACTGAAATACAGCCAAACAGAATTAATGTTACTGCCACTTGGACTTGCAGATTTACTGCAGGGTTACAAGTGGTGGTATGTGGTGTAAATCCAATTTTTTTGGAATTCATCGCACTTCATTGGGATTTTGGCGTAATTCTGCAGAGTTTGCATATTTTGCCAGTAAGGTGCAGGGTTGAACTCCAGTAATGTTCTGGAGGGAGGGAAATCCTCCACCTTACCCCTAAACCTATAGTACGACTGTGTGGGAATGTGGCAGTAACGTGGCGGTAACTGAATTACTGCTGCATTACCACCATTTGTACTGCACCGCCATACTCAGAATGAGGTCAAATGATTTCTAGTGGTTATAGAGTGTAGGTAGAGGGAACAGGAAATGTTGATTTCATTTCAGCTTTTCTTTGACATATTTGATCTGTTGGTAAATGAGGTGGCAGGGACAGGAGAAAGAACTAGCAGGGGCAAAGTCAAGCCCAGGGGTCCATTGATAAGAGCTAGGGGTGTGCAAACTCCCCAAAAGTGACTTGTGAAATTATGCGGGTCATCAGTTCAGACAAATGTTTGATGTCCCACAAAACTGGGTGGTTAACTTTTGGCGTGCAACCCACTCCTACGCTAAACCCCATGTCCTCCCTATCCCACCATCAGCACCCAAAAAAGGGGTAAGAAGTCTTTAAACCTGTTTACACCTTTTTCTATTTACAGCATTAAAAACGGCTGGAAATGGAAAAGGGTTTAACATGCTCCATGTCATGTGGGGGCCGTCCAGGATCCAGAAGCTCCAGTGGGGCATTTTGGGGGATAGCAGTAGTCTCCCACTTCTTGGGGCCTCAATGTTGTTGCCACTGAGCAAACAAGAATTACGGACATGGTCCGCATTACGAGTGAGGTGAAAAGTTAAAAAAGTAGTGGTAATGAATTACTGCTACTTTTTGTTGACGGGAGTTGAAGGTTCATGTGAAAGTCTGATGCGCTTTCCCAATTCAGATTCTATTGCAGGGGCTAATATAGAGAAATCAGCAGGGTGGATGCCAAACTTTTCGATCCCCATTTTTTTCTTGATCTCATCTCTGTCAAGGCTAATATCAGGATTCATGTCTGCATTACACCAACCTCTCAGGGAGATTTTGTTTGCCTCTTTGATAGAAAGGGACCCCACCACCTTCTTAAATGCGGGAGTTGTTTTTCCCGGGTTGGGACTTTCACATTCCTAGGAATTCGAGACTTCTCTTTCTTCTGTGACGGACTATTATTGAGGGTCTCAGTTTCTATTTTAGCATATTCTTCTTGTTTATAGGCACCAGGCTTACTTTCTTCATCTTCAACATCCTTGACAGGGGGCTTTGGGGTGAACGTTTCATTAGATAACCAAAGGGTACATACGCCATTTTCTGTTCTTATCTCGGGAATAACTAAAGCTTTTTTTCCTCTTTGCTCTATCTCAGAATCTACCGGCTGGGTGTCCTCTTTCTCTGAGGGGGTTTTGTAATCTGCCATTTCAGGGGGAGGTAGATCTGAGACAGAATGATGGGTCTCATCAGTTCCCTCTTCTAAAATAGGGGGAATATTAGATAGTTCTGGGGTGGGATTGAACCCGGGATGTTCGACCTCAATATTTTTTTAATTTCTTACCACTACGCAGCTCATCAACCATTGTCAAGGGTGATTTGTCTGAACACAAAGTATACCTCTACTAACAATGTCAAACCACACCTCACAACAAATTAATTATAGGAACTGAACATTCAATTCAACATATGTTTGTAACTAAAAAGACAGCTTTAAATGGGTCGTACCGCTTACCAGCACCCTAGCAGCCTCACAGCCTAACAGCCCAACAGTCCACTTTGGAATGCACTTCGGATGCGCGCGCGCGATGCGCACGCAGCCGTGCAGATATAGGAAGTGGTGAAGGGGAGGTGGGAGCAAGGGAGGCAGGCTCAAAGGCGGGCTGAAGGCAGTACCAGGAATGATTGGCAAGTTTAGTGTCCAAAGCACAAAGTCCAGCGTGTTGCAGCAAGTTAACAGGCTTCCTCTTGCCGACTACGGTCGTGGACACGGCTCAAATGCAACAGGCGAATTCTTCAGCCTCTCCAGCCTAACAGTCCACTTTGGAATGCACTTTGGATGCGTGCCACTTTTGCCACTCCACCATATTCCGAGTCTGGCCTTGCAGTGGGGGATCTACCTCCAGCATCATGCTGGGGGTAAATCCTCCAACTTTCAGTCGAAAAGTCAGCAAAATCGGCGGAATTACTGTCAACGGCACTTCTGCCGAAATCCCCATTGAGTCCAATGGACTCCAGAAAATGGGGCCTAACTCCACCTAACACCACTTGTAATCTAGGGGTGAATCTGCCAGAACAAGTGGTTATAATGGTAATTCCGTTTGGCAGTATTCTGGAAGATTTACTGCTAGACTACCACCAAACTCATAATGAGGGCCAGAATCTCCAGAAACATTCTTATAGTTTCAGGGATTTGGACCATCCAACATTTCGATGGTTCACATTTTGCCTTAACTAGTTTGCTCATTCCCTATTGGGGCACATGTTGCAATGGTGCTGTTGGAAGCCATGTTCTCTGTTCAGTGGGTGGTGGCTGAGAAGACAGTTTGTTTTTCAGAATCATTGTTATTGTTGCACTATAATATAGAGCTATGAAACAAATCATAGGATATTTGCATTACATTTTCAAAGTGTTACATATTTTTAAAATGTGATCAGTTTATTCAAAAGTTGACAATAAATGTAAGGACAACCCTACTAACATCACAAATAAAGTGATTATGAAGTAACAAAAATGCAAGATTTTCAAATTATTAGAATTGTTCAAACTATATAAAACATGTAAATCAATTAGAATGCAACAATTAGCGTACAATTCAAGCGTAACGTGGTTTACAGTTTTAATAATAGAAACATTTCTAAACAATTACCAAAAATATGCTATAATCTGTTCAACCTTTCGACAATTGCTTATGTATTTTTTTGAAAGAATTTGTGTTAATTTCTTGTCAACTTCTTTTCGTATAACTGATTGCATTTACATGGTCAGTGAATGAATTGAAAATCGTAACAGAAGAAAATGGCTATGGATTAAAGTAACATATTGTATAATGGAAAGTGACGTTCTAAGAAAACAAGAGAGATGAGACATATCTGTGGCACAGTTATTTTTCAATGGGGCAGTTGCAGATTCCCATGAGTGATAAGATATTCATGCACTAGAGTGATGCAGCAGCCAATCAAGTTGTTTAAAATCCAGGCTTTACTTATCAGTGAAAGACTGCATTTAGAGCAATGTGTCAGCTGCTGACACCAGGGTTTTGCCATTCACTCCCTGCACGGCCCTCACCTCCTAAACATCCAACTTTGCTTACTATTGTGTCAGCCTCCATATCCACACTGGCAAGGTAAAGGACAAATGCAAGTTGAGATCAGTGTAGCTCAAGTTTACAAACACATTACAGACTCGAAGGCTTCACTGGTAGCAACCTGTTGCTTGCATTAAACGCCCTTCCTTCGCTTTCACCTATTAACTTGGGTGGCCACCCATTACCATCCCGTTTGGTCCTCAGAACCTGCAATTATAGTTTAATTACATGGAATGACAGCTGTGCATGATTTATATTTTTAAATGGCTCGGTTGGCAGTAGCTTGTGAATGTGAGCTTCTTGGAACTTGTTGCATATGTGACTCTTCAACAAAGCCTACACTTAAGTAGGGATACAGAAAAAAGTCCAACCAAATTAACAAATATATGTGAACGTTTCTCTCAAAGAAAACAGACATAAATAAAACTACTTTTTTTTGAGAATTTTTTGTCATCCTTAGCCTTTTCTCTTTTCCAACAATGTTGCGAATTTCTTAATAACGTGCACAATTGTACAAAATGTACAAAATTGAAATGTAACTCTTTCACATACTCCTTGTTCGTTCCAGATCCAACATCCAGAGCAGTATCTCATGGTGCAATGCATTTATAAACAAAATAACAATATTTTCCTCACCAACTGTATTTCTTATTCCTAACCTGGATAACTGCAAAGAGCATTTACCTATGGATGCCGGACTATCTCACATAAAATCCTCAATAGAACACTAGACTGCTACTAAGAATTAAAGGGAAGGAAAACATAACAGGTGCACTCAGAGAACCCCAATGGTTACCAATCCATAAAATGTTCCAGTTGAAGACATATTCATCCCCCACAGAACACTTGGAGTTCAAGGAACATAGTTCCACTAAAATATAATATCACTGGTCCAACTAACCAGAGATATAAGATCAGGAAATGATAAACCATTCAAAGCCAGAAAAGTTTTAAGAGAAAGACACGGAGGCTTTGACCTTGGCACTATGGTGGACAAACACTAGATTGCACTACCAAGGGCCATTCACATATTAAGGACCATCTGAAATTCAGGAAAAAACTTGGCTCTTCAATGCTTAATATACAGAAAGTATAACATACACCCATCAAGCAGCAGATATAACACTCCTCACTGGTTTGATCTTTACATGTAGACACAACCCAATGAAGCACCATACTGGCTCCCAACCATCGATCTAAATCCCAACACACAACACTCAGGAACCGATAATGATTAGAACAAATCACAACAAGGCACTGCTGAAACCATAAGGGAATGCCTCCCCCATCACCTGGAACATCTAAACCTCAACACAGGACATGTTCATGCATCAAGCAGCAAAGCCATATACCTCTCACCATAATAAAACCGACAGCAAGATGAATAATTTGAAAGCATTGCAGAAACCCTAGGAACACTCCCCAACTTTTGATTAACTCTCAATTTCTTGCCACCTTACTCACCATGCAAAACCAGAAACTAGCCACTCACACACAACTTTAAAAAATACCCTCTCTCCAATCTTCAAATATCACATACTTACATGTCTACTTACAAGCGACATAGTCAGCCATTGAACAACTGAAACATATAATAAGAACACAAAGCTGCTCCTCCAGACCCAAAACCTTTGATGTCTCCTACACTTCTTATCTAGACTGCTTACAAGCACACAGATATCAGGGTACTTCCAATCTGTAACCTCAAAACAGAGAACAGCAATATGGCCCTTCCCTTTCCTCCTAAATAACTAAGCCAATGCACTCATTTCAAGATCGACAAAATCTCCTGGGGTCCATGCAAAGGACAGTGGTGTATGCTTCACATCCTAATAACATAACATAACACAACACAATAGTGCATACTAATATTTATTTATTTTCATTTCTAGGTAGACTGACCAGTCAATAAGATTCACTTTGCAGAGGTCCCCAAATAAACATCCAACCTAAAAATCTAAAAGTTGCCAAAAGGTTGCAAGAAGAACATCAATGTGAATATGTCTGGGATAAAACCCTCAACATTTTTTGGAAGAAGTCGTACACAGGGTTCTGTACCTGTGGTAACAGCTCCTACTGCTTCTGTTCATCAACATAATCAAAGACATGAAACCAATTCCCTGGTTTGAATACAATATTGGGGGACATAGTGTGTCTCTTCTGGCAGGTGTTTCCATTTTGACAGCAATTCCAGGTGATGCAGATCAGTCACAGATAGAATACGCACTGGAAACATCAAGAAGGCCCAGCAGTAGTAGCAACAATTGAACTTTATTCTGGTGAATTAGGGAAGGTGATGGTGAAGAAAAGCGCAGCCATGTTGAAAGACCAAAGAAATATCGTGGCTTAGCACCACAAAATGAAATACCCCAATCACGGGTCGAAAAGATACAAGTATCTTTTATTCTGTACAGATTCAAAGCAAACAGATAGCTAGCTGGCTCCCAACACCTTGCAGTGTGTACCAGCAGACACAGTGAGGGGTGAGAGTGCTGGACATCTTAACACAAACACCTTTATACAGTTCTTCAATCATTGTCCAGCCCCTCTCCAAACTAATAATTTACATTCTAGGCTTCATGCCCAATTCACATGTCAAATATTACAATATTGTACAACGGATTTAACAAGTTTGAATGTCCATGAAATTACAATGATTCTGTTGTTCTCTGATCCACAGTAAGCCTTGTGTCAAGAATCGCTACAATGCAGTTCTGCAAAAGCACACGATCTGAGTTTGTTCTACATTGTCGCGTTGTTTATATGAGGATGAGGCTTGTGAGCGCAGAAAACACTTGGATTGCGGTTCATATGAGTCACAAGGTTTCTTTGCATAGAACAAACCGTCTGCTCTCGGTCAGCCAAAACATTAACAAAACTCAAAGGTCATTCGGCTTGGCTTTAACATGAAAACACTGTCCACGATTTTAGAACACAAAGCAGGAGTCAAAATCAAAATGACGAACGATTCTTAAATGGCTGCAAAGTTGATCGAAAAATCGAAGCATTTCAGACACGGTTTTCTGTGTAATGCGAATGGGCTTAGGCCAATAGTCATAACAAGGCAGTATTATAGGAATACAGTTTAACAATGTGTCTCCTTTTCACCATTCAGATTACTAACTCAACAAACTAGCACCAAGCTAGTAACAGAGAGATTTAATAGAGGAGTTACATCCAGACCCACGAGAGCTGCCTATACCAACTGCCTATAAATTCCCCCGTTCAAAATAAACACAACAGGTGGAAATAGTTTCCCTGTGAAAGCTGCCCAATTGTGGAACTCTTTCCCACCCACATTAAGGACTAGCCAATCATACCCACATTTTAGAACTAATGTGATTAAGTGGCTTAAAGAAAATTACCAAAAGTCCAACCCTACAACCCAGTTGACCTAGCAAACAAATTGGACTTTTACCTTTGTGCGTCACCTGCACCTGCACTGTACTTGTACTACTTACTAAATTGAATCTTCATTTGTAAGGCATATGTACTGCCTGCTGTATTCCTACTAATCTGCATCTTTGTCTATGTAACCTGTAACCTATAAGCAACTTGTAAGCCTAAAGTATCCTTGTTCCCCCGCACTGATACCTTCGGGTCTGGTGCGCGCTACAAATAAATAAACAAACAAACAAACTATGAGTGTGACCTTCCGTTGTCCCCTGGGAGTCCTTGTAAAGATTGGAAATAGAAATTTGGATGAATACAAAGCTATTGCTATCAATAAGTACTGTGCTCCTCTTTCTAAATCTGGACATGTGATTACAACTAGGGTGACTGATAAAAAAAGCACACCCCAAAACCCACGCATCTTCTTCCCATATCCCCCCCACCCCAACACACACATGTGTGCCTCTGTATGGCAGTTTGCTGGGCTATAGGTAACCACTTTATTTACATCCAGTAGGTGTCTACTTAAAGATTGCTGGAAGGAGGCTATTGCTTCCTTCCACTAGCACCACTGCCTCACAGTGAGCACCCGTAATTTGGAGGTGGAACTACCAGTGGCTATGCTTGCCATATCTCTGTCCCTGCCATGTCTCCACCTGTATCTATTAAGCCTCCACTAAAGATAGTGGCAGAAACTGCTTCTGCTGTCACAGAAAGTGAGGAGGTGTTAGTGGCTGTGTCTGTTGGTAGTTTTGCTTCCACCACCGCTAGCTTGGTGTGGTGGGAGGCCCCTTATATCATCTTTCCTAGATGTCAGGGATGGCAGAAAAATACCCTTTGCTCAAGTACATTTGCAGGCGAGTGGAGGGAATTCCTTGGGCGTCTCACAGATGGAGAAGAGAACAGGAGTGAACCGTCTCCCGCCAACCCCAAGCAGCTGGAAAACACCATGTGGTGTTTCAAGAAGTCCACCTTCTAAAATCTCTCTATCCAGGGCAATGACTGCAAATGGGCTGCCAGTAGGCAGATATGAAAATAGGGTTGTGGCTATGCCTCCCCGCCAGACCACCATGAGCGGGATTGAAGCTAAGGTGAAAGCTCTGCTTCTACCAGGTTTTCTAAATAGGTGCTTTAGTGCGGGTGCAGCTGGGAGTTTCAACCAGTGTTACTGGCCCAATATACTTTAAAACATTTAATTTCTCACAAAACTACACAACAAAAGGTCTTCTTGGTACTATTCAGTTTTCTGCGTAAAGTTATTGTGTTTCATGGATATGTGCCACACTGCTTCCTTAATTCACTAACAGTTACAGTACTGGCACACATTGTGTAAATGTTATTCATAGACAGAAAATACAAGAAAACACATGCAGCAGAACATGAAACTTCCCTGACATACAGGAAAGGTACATCATGGTTATCAGAGCAGGTTACCCACACAAAAAAACAGGAACTGTATAAGGGGCAGCAATTAAGGCTTCCATCACACACTGGACAGATCCCTCATGGTCAGCAACACTTCAAGTTACTATTCCCCATGGATATTGGATATTTCCCATCTGTGAAAGGTACAGTGAACAAAAAGCAGATGGCTGCGAACTCTCAATGTGGTTAACAAACACTGAACACTTAACCACTTAACAACCACTGAACAGGTTATCATGCCTTGTTCTTCCGAGAGAGGGGCGCCTGCTACCTTTGTTGAATTCTTTGAAGGAACTTGGGGTTGGTCACTTTAGGTTACCTGGGGGCAACCAGACGTGGACTCCCTGCTCACTGTGCTTAGAGAGGCTCAGCTTCACCTCACTGATGATGCCCAACAAGGCTGAAACACATGTATAGGGTTGCTGTTGGTACTCTTGTTCAGAGAGGAATTGCCATAGCATTTCGGTGCTGGACTGCCCATGTGGGCGGGACAAAGACTGATATGCAAATGGTTATTTCCCATCTGTGAAAGGTTCAGTGAGCAAAAAGCAGATGGCTGCAAACTCTCAATGTGGTTAACAACCACTGAACAGGTTATCATGCCTTGTTCTTCTGAGAGAGGGGCTCCTGCTACCTTTGTTGAACAAATACAAATTAGCCAATACAGGAATGCTGCATCATTCAACTTTGGGAGTGGGCTGCTGGCAGGGCTCTTGGTGTGGTGCTCCCTCTGAACATGGAAGTGCCACACCGAGAGTCCTGCTATCAGTGACACTCCCCCCAGGGCTCTTCATGTGATGCTCTGTCTGATCAATGGAGTGCTGGGCTGATGGCCCTGCTTCCAGCACATCTCCTCTCAGGGTTCTCCTGAGGAGGCGCTCTCTTAATCAACAACAATGAAAGCCTTGTGGGGAGCTGCACGGGCCGGGCACCAAACATATGCCCCTTGCCCCAGCTCCTTACCTTAATGAGGTGGGAGCAGATGACTGTCCCCTAACTCCCACTGGAGGAAATCTTTGCTGGGCTGCTCATGGCAGATGTGGCCCAGCATCTTGCCTGTAATCCACATCAGCCATTCCAATACGTAGACTGGCCACACCAGCCCAGCTCCTTTGTGAGTCTCGCCCCTCCCTCCTCATCATGTTGTGTACGTGGTTGCTGGGGACTATCCAGGCAGATTCCCTTTTGTTTAGCCCCCTCCCCTTGTGGGATATAATAGCTTTATAGACTGCATCCTCTGTCCGTCCCAGGTGTTTTGCGCCGTTAAAGGCCCAAGCTCAGCATTATTCTTTATACGGATCTCAAGCAATGTCTATAAGGCCTAACTACACTGCTTATTACAATTCCTCTTTAATTCCACTTTATGACTAAATCATACTATTAAAGATGATTAAATCAGTGTATTAAATCAGTGTATTAGACATTCTCCTTATCATCAGATGTTAATCCAATCCAGAAAGTCACCGTTTCTAAACAAAACAAGAACTCATTCATCAAGAGACTCACACAAGACAAACTTATTCTAATGAACACGAGTTTTTTATGCCCAAAATTCAATGCAAATTGTATGTTCTACTTAAACCAACAAGTGTGTTTTGATACAAAATTAAATAAAGGCAATTACTTACCAGAAAAACCCAAGTCAAAACAAAAAGCAAAATGGGAGTCAAACACTAAATAATCTGAAAAACATATGAAAAAGAATCAAATAGAAACATAGATCCAAAACGCATTCTTTCAGTCACCCCTTTAGACTATAAAATAAGCAGTATACATGATGCACTCCTCCGTTTAATGCAATGCTCTTTCAACTCCCAGAAGCACCTAGTCTTGCTTTTGGCCTGTCCCCTTTTATCCAGTTTCATATCCCTGAAGATGACACAGTGGGCCTGATTTACAAAAGCGTTGTTCAATGGGAAAAACCCATTGAATTACATTATTAGTATTATATTAGGTTTTTTGGTTGTCGGCAGTGGCAATGCCCAAATACATTTGGACTTGTAACTGTTGCTATATTTTGTCTTCTGTTTTCACACTATCCACATGTATTATTGTTTCAATGACAGAACGTCTAGCAATTTAGGACCAAGTACATTACTTTTTGGAAATGAGTCAGTACTAGCTGACCTAATGTAACCTTCTCTGGGCATGTGAACAATGTTCCTCCTGACTCTGAGAGAAAACGAGCGAGGACGAGAGAAAAAAAAACATGTAACAACTTGGCTGCACAAAATACAGGCAAATAGTCCACTCCCATGAACTTCATGCTATGTTCATGAAATGCAATTTTATAACCATATCCAACAGTTATTTCATTATTATCATCGCCTATATTGGTAACCTTCCAAACCGATAACTTCATCTTTGAGCAAGTTAAAACATGCATTTGTCTCATGGTTTAAAAATGTAATCAGAGTTTAACTTCAGAAACATACACACAATGTGGAGAGCGTCCGGGAAAAGTTGTGCAATGCCTACTTGATTTGCTTTACAAGCATTCACTTGTATTTCTGATGGCCATGTGCTACCATCACTTCATTGGCCACCGTCGTGAAATCTACAGTATTGTTACTCCTGAAGCTACATAAGAAAAGTGTTCAATGAAGAATGTGGTACAGATGAGTCATTTCTGAACTCACACACTATTCTGATCCATTGGAAGGTGAGCAGTCTCCTACCTTCTTTTTACAAGCTGATTGCCATATCTTTGTAATCATGCACTCGCAATGTCAGGTGAGGCACCTAATAGTCCATGACGTGTGACATGGAAAGATGTCAACATGTGGCTAAAACATCTTATGCTTGTAGGCCATTAAAGAAAGCTAAACTGTGTTTAAAGGCTCTGTTAAAAAGACACCAATCTCACATAAATATCGCTGGCGGAAAGATATATGCAGTGTGTGTACAGTTTGGACTTGCTCTAAAGCTCATAATTCCGGTTTGGCCAACATAATTCAAAAAGTGTAGTTTTAAACCTTACCAAAACAGACTTGTGTATTTAACCTGTATGGATTGTCCAAGATGTCTGTGCCTACACCTTACATCACTTTAGAGTTGCAATAAGAGACGCTAGGCTATTTTGATTGCAGTGCTCTGTGAAGCGGTTAGCCACTGAGGCATAAAATAAATGACCTTTGAAATAAGCACATGTCCACAACAGAATGCTCAATTTCTGGAATGTGAGCTCAATCATGCTGTCCACTAGGGTATGTTTAACTTGCAGGAGGATAGCGCTTTGTTTTATTGAATTGTGAGCAGGGGCGTTGCTAGGGGGGGGGGGCAAAGGGGGCTATAGCCCCTGATCTTTTGGTTGTAGCCCCGGATAGAATCTCAGGAGCTACAGCCAAAAGACTAGCTAGCCCCCAGTCCCAACAGTTCCGACATCAGCTTAGCCCCAGGTCTTTTCCAGACCTAGCAACTCCCCTGATTGTGAGGCATTTTTAATCCTAAGTACAACCTCCAAAATGTGTTGCATCCTCTTCCAGCAAAGAAATTAGAAGCTGTGTGGGAGTCACAGGGCCTGATTTACATCAACACTTTTGAATGGAAAAACCCCATTGTAAAAGGATTTCATTGGGTTTACCATGTGCAGTGCGTCCAATGCGGTAAATCTGACATTATTTTGAGGAGGAGATGGAAGTAAATCCTCACATTCACTTCCAATGTCTTTATTCAGTGGTGCAGTAACATTGATGATCCACCTGTCCCTCTCTCTGTTCTAGCTACATTATCATAATCACAATTAACAAAGAAATATGGAAAAACTACCTTAAATTGTAATTAATAACATTGTGATTAGGTCTGTAATGTGCGTTTTATACCTTAGGAAGACTGTCTTAGAACCTACTTAAAAATGTAATAACTTGGAGGAGCCTAGAAAATATCTCTAGCACCTTATTTGTGGATACTTAAAAGGAAGGCATATTCTACCAGCATACATATTGTTTTGGTAAGGGTTAATGTCAAATGGGAATTTACAAAAGATGCTTCAACGTAATCATTCTGATCTGTAGCTTCATACTCATTGCTGTACCTTTCTAATTGATAACGGAATAACTGAAAGGAAGAGATTGTGAGCTTCATGATAAAAAGCAATTTTCAAAACAAAGATGGCCACCAGATCACCTAACATGAAGCCTACCCCTAAAGAAGTCTAATGCTGCACTAATTGGATGGAGCTTTCCTTAAACCAGCAATGGTATAGCCAGCAGACGAAAGCAGGCCGATCCACAAAGGCCCCCTTGCTTTGGCTCCTGTGCCCTTGTTGCATTCTTCAGCGCCCCATCACCACAAGAAGCCAGAGCTTCGCCATTGCAAGGCACGATGAGCCCTCCCTCCTGCATGACGTCCACAACCAATATCCCAATGCTCCATGCACAAAGCAGGTATGCCACATGGAACTGACATTTATCTGCGCAACAGATAAAGATTTTGAAAAATAACTTGAAACTGATTGTCTACATTCTATGTCATCTGCCACAGTAGTGTGCACTGAAAAGCAAGCAAATCAATTCTTATTTGCCATATGTTGCTACTTTTGGCCCGTACATTTAAAAATGGCTACCCGGTCACCTTACGTGAAGCCTACCCCTAAAGCAGCCTAACATTGCACTGATTGGCTGGCGCTTTCCTTAAACCAGCCAATGGTGTAGCCGGCAGGCAAAAACTGTCCCATCGCAAAGGTCCCATTGCTAAGGCTCCTGTCTGAGCCTATCAGAGCGTGGAGGAGCTCTCCACTCCATGCTGCCACCTCAAGGCTATCTCTCTTCACTCCAAAGTAAATATCTGGGAAGCTACAAGGTGTACTATAACTATCAGTAGGGTGTAGAGGTGCACTCAATTCCCTTCAGAATTCTCATCAAGATTACAAATATTAAATCATTCAATAAAATCAGCTTACATGTGCTCCTTATTGGATCTGTGCTACTGGATCTAGTCATTGAGAAAAGGATAGGTGCCTCGGAACAGCAAGGTACAAATGAGGGCACACACATCAACTAAACCGTTGTATAAATTCTTAAGTACTCAAAACTGAATTGATATTGTTTTTTTACAATATACAATCACTGTGACTGTGGGCCGCTTCTGCTTCCTGGCTTGCCTTCTTCAACTACTACTGCTGCAGGCACTCTTGGGACCCCCCCCCCTTTACTGCATGTGTGTCTCTGATCCTGCATCATCAAAGGAGAGACTTCTACTCTCCAGTTTCCCTCGACTTGTTTCTGCAAAGGGGCCCTGGGTGGATACACAAATTCAGCTCTGCATTCACAGCAATTAGGCATACTTGGAAAGACTGCCTGTTTCTTCCAGTCTCTTCCAATGCTGCCACAACCAAACAGGGTTTATGAGCACAGGACCAATTTAAAGCTTGCAGGTGAAGTTTGACCTTTCTCCACTCTGGTGTCCCTTCTGTGGTCATAGTTCCTTGTGAAATGCCAGTCTGTGCTTTACTTTTTCTACTTCTGCTACTTCTGACCTTACAGCTCCTACTCCAGCTTCTTTCTACTGCTCCTCCCTGCAGTAGCCTTTTATGCCCCTCAGGTGGATTGAATGGTTTCAGGTACAGGCCCTTAGAACTAATATCCTCACCCTACCAAAGGCTATTAGGCTTACCTGCCTGACCTGAGCTCCTGCATGTCTCCTTAGCCTTCTTCCTCTTCGCAGTACCAGAGGGATTCTGGGACATGAACTCCATTGTAGAACATTTACTTATCTCTACATCTTTAAACTGATTAAGTAAATATTTCCCTCCCTTGATGTTATTATAATAGTAGTAAAATGTTTTAAAATGTTCAGATTCAAGAACAAACAGGGAACCTGTTTGGGCCTAAGACAAGCAACTATGAGCTGTAATAGCCCTACTGTTAAGTATCCAGTACTCTTTATCACACAAGAAAAGTTATAGAGCATAATATCAGAAGTTATTCAAAATGTAACCTTTCGTGTGTATACTAGCACTATCACTTAGAAATACACCCTATCCCTACAGGGTCATGCTGTCCCTAGATCAGAGCTGGTGCACCACCGATCTAAAAGGAAAGGGCAGAGAAGGTCTTTCTCTAGCTCTACAATGTGTGATCCTCCAACAAAGTCAAAAAACAAAAAAGTAGTTGAGTCAGATCTATTGCTTCATGAACATTCTGAGTTGGAAGCATTTCCTTATGGCCAGATGTTGTTTCCTTTTTATTCACCCCACAGAAGTGTGTCCAGTCTCTCTAGGTCAGTTGGTAGAATGTGGTTCAACAAAACTAAAAGCAGGCTAAAATATATATATATATATTGTTTCTGTATCTGTCTTATCAGATCATTATTTTGGGGGCTTGTGACTAGTGGTATACCAGTACTGAATTGGTTCAGTATTCACTTTTTTTAAACCCGATTCATCTGGAGAGCATCGACAATTTAAGGTTGGATTTCTGACAAGTCGATGTTAAATTCCTTATATCATATCCCAGTTTCGATTACATCAGAGGTGTTGTCATCTTCGTCGGGACCTGTATTTGTATTACATATTATGAATCGTGTAGTCCTTGAAGTAAGGAGGGGCAGTCCATTTCGGACCTCAAACTCCCAATTCATGTTCTTCCTTATGGATTAGAGGGCGCTTTTCTTCATTCTTTATATTCATGCTGTCTCCCTGCTGATAATTGGATACCGGTAGTGGCGTCGGATGGCGTGCCCGTAGGATTCCTTCCTGCTATGGCGTTGCTCAAGCAGGCAGTACACTAACTGGTTGCTAGTTTACAGACAGATGGGGCAGAAAAAGTCACAGATCTACTGCTTCTGTTGGCATACCTTTAGCATTACAGAGGATGTGGATTTTTAGGGGTATAAAAGATTGGTTCTTTAGGTTCAACACTAGATTGAAATATTTCTCTAGATTTTACCTGTGTACCCTTGGTAGGAGGCTGAGACATATCAAAATGGCAATAAGCCAATTCCTCCTCTATGTTTGGGTTAAACAAATTCTTCCCCCATGAAAAGTACTGTGTCTTCATCCTGCAAAATCTCCCCACTTCCCTAGGACTGGTCTCCCCCGAGGTGATCCCCCCCAGGTGATCCTCCTGCAGTACACCATCCCTAGGATTGGGATCAGGAAGCATCAGATCAGTTTTTTTGGGGGCTAGTAACTAGTGGTATCCCAGTACTGCATTGATTCTGTATCCAGTTTTTTTAAAACCTGATTCATCTGGAGTGCATCGGCTATTTAAGGTTGGATTTCCAACAAGTTGATGATAAATTCCTTATATCGTATCCCCAGTTTCCTTCTGGGATATCATACTCTAGTATGGTCGACCGGTTTCGATGACGTCAGAGGTTTCATCATCTTATTCAGTACCTGTATTTGTATTACGTATTATGGATCGTGTAGTCCTTGAAGTAAGGAGGGGCAGTCCATTTCAAACCTCAAACTCCCAATTCATGTTCTTCCTTATGGATTAGAAGGAACTTAGATTGAAATATTTCTCTAGATTTTACCTGTGTACCCTTGGTAGGAGGCTGAGATATATCAAAATGTCAATAAGCCAATTCCTCCTCTATTTTTGGGTTAAACAAATTCTTCCCCCATGAAAAGTACTGTGTCTCGTCCTGCAAAACCTCCCCACTACCCTTGGCCTGGTCTCCCCCCATGTGCTCCTCCCACAGTACACCACCCACAGGATTGGGATCAGGAAGTATCTGCCCTCTTCTGGTCCCCTAGACTGTGACTTTAGGCATGGTTTTAGTGGGGGGTCTGCAGGATTCTCCACATAACAGAATGGCAGTCCCCCTGCTTCACTAGCTGAAGCATGACCTGTTGCAGCTCCTCGAGCAGATATCCCCATAGCACATGTTCTTACTGTGTCAAAGTGTCTCTTTAAAATTGTATACTGATTTCTAGTATAAGGATCAGTATACTTTCTATTTGGGTGAAATCGGACTATATGTTGCAGTGCTAATCCTAGTAATGTGAAGAGCCCATGTCTAGCAGAATTTTGGAGATATCTTAATTCACCACCAAAACCAACTTCAGAATACTTGTAAGGTGCATGTTCAATTTGTTTTATATCATTACTTATGCAAAGGGTTTAAAATAAATCCCCTGCTTTTACAGCAGGTGTTTCATGTATGTGACTAGTGTCTCCCTAGGCAGCCCTCTTGGTTGATCCACAATAACATTTGTGTTAGAATGCTCCATACAGCAGACATGTATTTACTGCTTGATGCAATTCAGCAATATATTGTATCAGCGTATACCCATTCTAGTATCTCTCTGCTAGGCGTATTCCGCTTTTATCTTGAACATCCTAGCTGTACCTCTTCACTGACTAAATGGGGAGGGTTTACAAAAACATGGCGAACAAAAATGCATATTTAGGAAGAGAAACATTTTTTATTATTATTAGAGGTTGTAGATTTTAAGATGTTGTTCTAGGTACGGGATACAACTAGTATGACTATCCAGATCCCATTAAACATTAAAGGTGCCAACTCTCATGCTACCCTAGATCCTTAAACATAATGGATGCCCATTGTCATGCTAAGTAGAGTTGATATTAAAGGCAAGTAAAGGGTGCCAAGTGTCAGGGGAACCTAGAATTTCAGAATAGCTATTTTGCTATTGTGCACCAACAGTCATGGCTGCCCAGGACACATTATGTATGCCAACTGTTATGATTGTCATTATTCCCTGTATGCCAGAGCCCAAACTCTTCTCCAATTGTGGTCTAACTGCCCATCTGGGGCTGTGGAATGTTTTGAGCAGAGGACACAACTCTATGAATGAGTTAGATCTCTTCACTTGGTGCAAGAGCAAACACTACCCCATAGCATCTGACAGGCTTACTATTGCACAACAATATTGCCATGGGTTTTAGCCTCAGAGGATCTATGAACCAATGATTATCATTCTATGTTATCAATATCTTCCTTTCACTAAACCAACATGTATTTGCACTTGCAATATAGTTTTTTAATACTCATAAATATAACCACATTAAGAATGCCCACACCTTCTTGTTTAACATGTGTGTATGTATATTCTCATTTAGAGATAATATATGAACATTTAATATTGTAGTCAAACAATATACAGTTCCCACCATTGACAACAAAGAGGTTGAGTAGATACCTAGCATCCCTTTCTTCCATTCACTTCTAAAAGCCTAAAGCTATCTTCAACCAATCAACAATGTGTGTGTAGTCCATGTAAATCTTAAAATCATACTCAGGGGACAGGTGAGGTTATACAGACCAACCCCTGCATAACCCATTAGATGGAAAGCGTTTAGAATGCTGTAGCGAAAAGCAATCTAAAAGCAATATACAGCCATGGATGTCCTTGCCAAAGAACAGGAGGGGCAGCCCATGCTATCTTTATGTGCTGTGCCAAAACTCATACCATGCTAAACTCAGTGTATCACCAGCAAATAGGTGGTTGAAAGGCTTATCTAACAAACATATTTCGTGGTGTGTGTTAATGGTGAAACCATAGACAAAATATGTGTTGCAAGAATGGTTAAAACAATGCCATGTTTCAGACCCCAAAATATTAAAACAGTCCAACATCTGGATTTGGGGAAAATGTCAAAATGCCACATTTTAACACCATGAGCAGTTTACTGTCTCAGGGTGAAGGCACCAGAATGCTGTTTTCTCCTTGTTTCCAAAGCAGTTCCGCTCTGTAATTTAGTTTTGACTTCAAATTATTGAAGCAATAATTAAAAATCAGGAACTGCTAATTTAAGGGCGACTTTCAACTTTACCTCCTTAGAGGCATTCTCCCTTTCCCCCACCTTCCCTCAGAAGCTCAGTGTCTCTATAGCTCTGATTCCCTACACGCTAGATTACTATAACAGCCTCTTCCTCAACCCGCCTCTTTCTTCGCTCCGTCCTCTTCAACTAATCCAGAATAAGGCTGAAAAACGTATCATCGTGCTCATGCCGTGGGGCCGTATCTCTCCAGCTCTTAAATCTCAGCTATCTGGGGCCATGGACGACACAACCTGCAACTCTCTATTAGTAAATACTCTCCTTCCAGATATCTTTGATCTTCTGGCTCCAACTCTCTGCTTATGAAAAGCTTCTCCAAGCAGAGAGCTGGGAATAGATCTCTGTCCTCAAATGTCTCCCTCCTATGGAACAATCTTCCTCTCTCTCTCCGTCTTGAACTGGACCATCTCAGGTTCCGCAAACAACTCAAGACCTTTCTCTTCTCCTCCTCCCCACTTCCCCTCCCGTGCTACGCATTCCCCTATGTCACTGAAATTGGTGGCCTGGTCCCTCAAGAGTCCAATAGGGTCCTGGCCTCTGCCCAATCGCCCCCAGCATCCGCCTGCACTGCCCTCTGAGCCCACATCCGCCTGTCTGATGATTTGCCTCTGCCCTGCACTTGCCTGTTGCCTGTTGGGTGGTAGACCTCCCTCTTCGCCTGGGATGTTTCCACCCATGCACTTAACTGTTGCCTTCCCAACAGGGACCTCTGGCACTTTCTCCCCTAGGGGACCCTAATAGCACTTAAACCCACCCCACCCACCTACTTTTTTTCCTTTTTCTTTCCCTGCACTTGCACACACCAAACGTCACAAGGCCTAGTAGGACCGCTGTCTCTTTTTCTATTTATTCATTGTCAGTCTCATTGTTTATTTGCTCCCTTTTCCCCTTCCCTTGTGCCTTATGGCACTTTGAAGCACTGTCTTATTGTATTAGTGCCTTATAAATAACCAATAAATACAAAAAACAAAAACTAAATAGTCTCTCCATTAAAATAGATGTGTGCTTACCCTGGCAGTCAAGTCCTGAGTGACCAGCAGGTTTCTCCAAACTCTATGCCTTTCTTCAACTGGAGTAATGTAGCATCTGGCTGCTTCTGTGAACTGTGTCCTTCAGGCTTGTACAATTAGTTTGTTAAGGCTTAAAACCTCCACTTCTGCTCAACTGGTTCACCTGTGTTTACTTGTTAGCCAATGCAATCCTAACACGTGGGTGTCATTCATTTATTCAGCTTCACAGATAATTCTGTTTGTGTTGTCTTTATACAGGATCCACACATTTTGGGAGTGAACAGTTAGGCTAAAATGTATTCAATTCAATGAATTTTTGTTTGTTAGCTGCACACATGCAAGCTCAAGACTGGGCCAGAAAACTACATCTTATGCCTGACTTTGCCTGAGTAAGCATTTTCTCTTTGCAGGATGCCACATTTGAATATGGCAGATTTCTCAGATTTTGTGTATGTTACAGTGAAAATGAGCCCACTTTAGCCACTTCTAGGGTGCTAGGGTGCCTGGAATATGTTATGATAGCTGTATTCATGCCACCATCTCCCTTACAACCAGCTGAAACCCACAATGCTGACTCAGTGGAATTCAACCCTCCATATGCTGGAGCATCAGCATACAAAGTGCAACAAAGTGACCTGCTAAAACAACAACCAGAGCTGGCAAATTAATGTTGACTACTTAAGACCTAGACATTGGAAAATGCTGGACAATGTTTGTTCCCTGCTGTAGCCTTTTGAAGGTGCCACCCAGAACTATCATGTGAAAATGTGCACTACATCCCTCAGTGAGGTGCTGCCACCTTGTATATCTGTTGGAATTAGACATATCCACATATTATATTACCATGACCTGTCAAGTGATGCAGAAGTAGTGAAACTGGCTATGCATATGAAGGGAGATATGGAGAAGCTCATGGCATCTTTTATTGATCCACAGTGTAAAGTCAAGGTGGCGACTTAAAAGCAGCACGTGCATGATGGTGATGAGGCAAATGCAATGTGTTGTCATTCATAAAGGGGACATTATAGCCATATGTAAAGATACACTAAAGAAACATTTAAAGCTTATATAGAAGGAGATAGAGCCAAAGATCACATATCAACAATACAGTGTGAGACTCTGAAACTGCAAAGAGGTTAATCATATCATACACACACATTCTCCTCTACTTCTGTAACGAGTTCAGATGGCACTGCTGCAAGCTTTCAGAGAATGGAAAAGTGCAGGGGAGAGTGGGGCAGAATCCTCTCCCACGCTGCCTTTCTGTATGCATCAGAGTCTCTGTGAGAATTCAGCAGGCCAATTGCAGGCCAGATGGTTGATGTCTATGTTCTCCACAAAAGGCAACTGTAGTAATCACAGTCCACTTCAATTTTGGTTTAGCAAGTTGCTAATGTGCGGTGGGAATGGGGTTTTAGCACTGCTGCTGCTATTGTCTCATACCCCAGGAAATGCCTTCATGACACACACGAGATAGTGGACAGGTATCTTATTTCCGAAGACAACACTTGGTGGAAACATTAAGTCAATTTCTTGTAATAGCACACAAGATGAATTATGTAGATGTGTGTGCAAGCTAGCTTCAATCACGTAGATCGAGTAGCATGGGCAAACGTGCGAGGACTTTCACTATGACATTAGTGGGGGCGTGCATTGCCACAGCAAATCTTTTATTTTTCCTTCATCCTCAATTTATTTGGCTCCACCAACTAGTGAAGACACTCTCTGAGACCAAGTACTACCTTCATAAACTGGAAATTCTGACTTAATTTGACTTTTCCAACCAGCGAATCCACTCTCTTAGTCCTGTCATGCTCACAAATTGGATGCCCTCGTCTATATATTTGGAACTTCCGACCAGTGGGGCAAAACACCATCCTCTACATAGTGGTACATTCCTGTCTGTTTGGTTTTGTCATGGATTTTACCCTGCAAAGTGGGGCCAAGGAACCCTCTCACACTGGGAAATGCCAGAGCCAGGCCTACTGCAGAGGTGAGGTGCAGGAGTTGAGTTGGTCCCTGTGGCCTGGTATGCATGGAGCTGTGCATGTATATTGGTGCCTCTATCTCTATCCAGATGCTGGTCAGCCTCTGTGCTGGCCAGGGCACTCTTTATACACGGAGATGATTCCCGAGCAATTGCAGCCAACAGCTTCACCAGGCTCTTCAGACACCTGGGACGGATAATCGTTCCTGGTAAGCAGCATTCCAAAAAGAAAACAAGTACAGGTGCTACAATGCACCCTGGGCTAATGTGTAAAAACTGCCTGGAACAGGAGGGATGCACTGATTATCCGAATGGAAATGGAGCAGGCCTCCCACACTTACCACAGAAAGCCCAGGATTGTGACAGGGGAGCAGCAACAATGGAGCAGGAACCAGTAGATAGCTTCCCCAACACCTTTTAAGGCAAGGACCTACTTATCAAAGAGGGGAACAGAAAACAGATTACCACAGTGACTGTATGGATCAAATGGCAAAGATGGAAGCTGAAAAAGGTGTGGGCTAAGCCTTATTTTCTTTATTATTATTTGAATTTTTATTATTTTATTATTAAGCATTCAGTTTAATGAACATTTGGTATCCATTACATTCCATAGCCAAGAGAACTCTTAAAATAGAAAAATAGCACAGAACCCCCCGCCCCCGTTTGGAGGAGGCAGAAACGGCCAAAGAGACGCGGCCAAATGAACTAAGGATCACTTCCACTGATCCTTCATCGTGACAGACCTTGCTTCTTTTTTCACATTCTTTTCAGGTCATCACTTAGCCGTCCGCCACTGGACGAGTCATCTCTCAGAGCCTGGGAGCAGATGTTACTCGACTGTGGGCTAAAGAGCCTTATGTGTGTGCTAAATACCCCTTTGAACACTTCAAGTGGTAGTTCAGGATGACAAGGAGATAGCTCAGGTTGATACCCAATGGGAGCAGAGGAAGGGGGAGACTAATCCTTGGAAGTCCCTGAGGGAGTCAGAGAAATAAGGCCATGCTCTTTAGGCCCTCTCTATTGCAGGGATAGACCAGCAGAAGGGGTTACCTGGCTCTAGTGAATTGGCACTGCAATGTAATGTGCTGGAGTATGGAAATAGAGGTTGGGAGGAAGGAACCACCTCAAAGGTTGAGAAAAAGGTGCAGATGCATAGGGACCACACTCAGACTAGGTACCGATTTGTCTTGTGACTCAGTGGACACCTTGTCTCAACTTTCTCAATCTGGTTAACACCAGTGGTGGTTCTGCCACAATCTACCAAGCAGTGAAGCAACTCTACCAGTAACATGCTCACACTGAGCCACTAATGCCTTTTTGTTCTGCACACTCCGATCGCACAATGCCCCCTTTTAGTACCATCTGGCCCAGTTATCTGGAAGAAGGTGCATTTGTGCTGGAGCATATGCTTCTCTGTAGTGTATTACCCACTACCACCGGTTTCCGCTGCCCCAGACTAAAATAGATCAGGCAATGTACGCAGGGTGTCCCCCCCCACTACTCATCACTCTGACTCATTTGTTCTTCTCAAATGGATTCTAATGGTAATAAAGTGACACCGCTTCTAAATGATGGCACTATACCTTCCTCTTGAGCCACCTGCTTGGGGACCATCTTTTGAGTGACACTTCTGCAGCCACAGCTGCCTCGAGATTGTTAGCCACATCATCTTTCTCATGCTCTACTTGCACTTGCATCTCTCCATCCACCATCTTGCCTCCACAACCTCTGTTTCCCCTTCCTTAACCACTGCCTTCACTCTTCAACCAGCATCTCTCCTCACTGGGCCCTTGACACCAAGGACATGTTGCCTAAGTTCAAGGTGTGCAAAACGAATATGTACCTGCCATTGCAATGTGCAAAACTAAAGAGAAGTGACAAAGACAAAGAAAGGCAATGACACATGACTCACACACAGGGAAATGCTTCTCGAAACACACAAAAAAGTAAGAAAAGTAACATTGCAGAGCAAATGGAGAATTCTCAGGTTCACAAACAAAGGGTAACTACAAACATAGGAAAATGTTCATATTTTTTTTGCAGTGACATAAAGGAAAAAGGGAATACAAGAGGAACACTTTTTGTTTTTAAATTGTTTTAGAAGGGGTTAAGGCTGAAAAGGCAAGGTTAGCTAGGGTGCCCAAAGTGCACACACAAACAGATACAAAGGAGATACCAGAGGGATCAAGAAACACCAAATTGCAAACTCCTCTACATCACTCCCAAAATATAAAGATCCACTCCAGAACCACCAATGTGTGGTACTGTCCCACCAACTCCTAACACAAAAGCCAAACAAAATCTGCAAAAGAAGCCGGAAGCAAGCTGGGCCTTGCCAATGCTCCCAGCCCCGTATTAGTACAACTCTGGACCTCAGAGTGGCTGGTCAAATTCCCCTCCCGAGTCTCAGGCATTGCTATTTGGGGCAGCCCTTCGCTCCTGCTGGGAGACACGATTTGGCTTTTCAATGAAATATTGGGAAGACTGAGCATCCCTACTGAGAGGTTGTCTTAACTGTACGAGTAGCACCTACGGTAAATATCACATTCGGATTTCTTGTATTTATCGATGGTAAAGGGTAGCAATCAGACCCTTCAGACAGCGGGATTCATTGAAGGGCATCTAGGCACACTAAATAGACACTTCTTTTCCATTGGTTGAGAAAGAAAAACAATGTGCACCCTGAAAGGATTCTTTACTGTGAAGCTTTATATTCATGCTCAGGCAGTGCATTGTGAAGTCGCCTTTTCCACTGGGATGAAAGCAAACGAATGACACATGCACGAGAAGAGATTCATTCTGTGCAGGCCTGGGAGCTTTTGCAAACTGTATAGTCTCAGTGTTTGTGTTAAAACCCTATGAAGGAAATCAATCATCACAACTGCTGCTACATAGGTATTGGAAGGGTTCATTACAGTGCAGCTGTGTGATCTTGGGCACAATGTACATCTAAAGCTCTTGTTTTGCAACCAAGGAGATTAATGGAAGCAATCAGAATTTAAAAGTGAATTCATTATTGTAAAGCGTGCTGGTAATCTTGGCAAAACAGTATATTCTGAGGGTTTTATTAAGCATGACACCCAACACGGTGCAGTAGAAATGCTTCCTGGGGCAGGCTCAAGATTCAGGAATTTGCATACTGGACAGAGACCGACTCCTGATACTTAGCCAACTAAAGCGTTCAGCTCACTCCGCAAGACAAAATGACCTACATCACCTTCTACCATATCTACAGTCCCGTCCCCCGTTTTCTGAAAACTACAAAAAGCAGAATTTGAATATGCAGGTAGCTACCTCTGGCAGTCAGTGGCATAACACAAAATGTAGGAGCCCCCCCTGCAAGCCATGCTGAAGGGCCTCCTTCCATAACTCTGCAACAAATCACGAGTTGTGCCACACTCTGAGCCGGCCTAGATTATCACGCTTGCACAATACGCACAAACGTGCTGCTGAGGGGGTATGCTGCACACTGTAGAGAAAGATATAAATATGTGTTTTAATGCAATACACAGCACAGTTTCTGAGAAAAATTGCCTAAAAAGCCAGAGTGTTTGCAATTGTTTTGTAGGGTAACACCAATTCAATAAATGCAAGTCACCAACAGTGCACAGGAACATGAATGCTTTGCTATTAAAAATGTCATGCTACATTTAAAATATGTCCCACTGGTCCCACTGGCTGCACAATGTAGACCAGTGAAGACACGTGATAACATTACAGTAAAGCATGCCAGGCCATTCCAGGCCAGATTTAGACATACCAAGACTGGTTGCACCAAAATGCCAGTCGAAGCAATAACGCTCATCAAGAAGAGAGCACACATTCAAGCCCAGGTCTCTGCGGCTTCTTACAACATGGCCAAAACTCTTTAAAATCTGCAAGGAAGTGGTCAATCCTGATGTAGTCTCTACCTCTCCTGGTCCCTCCCAGGCCCCTATGTATGGCTTTCTCACTTCTCTGCTAAAACTCAGGACATCCTGTCCTCCATCTCCTCTTCCTCTCTCGGCCCCCATTTGGCCATCTCTACCTCTCCTCCTTTCTCCTCTTTCTCTCTGATAACAACTGACAAGGTTTCTAGAGAAGTCCGATCTATGAAAGTGTCGTCCAAACAGGTGCTCCCAGCTCCTCCAGAACCATCAAGGACCATATTGACACCCTTGCTCCAGCCTTGGCCGATTTCTGTAATCACTCTTACGCCACTGGAACATTCCCCTCTTTCCTTAAGCACTCCCTTGTGCACCCTCCTCTCAAGAAGCTGTGTGCCGATCCTACCTGCCTGGCAAACTATTGTCCAATCTCCACCACCCCTTTCCTGGACAAACTCTTGGAAAAGCTGCCCATCTCCCATCTTACTCTCCACACTGAATCTGTTGTCTCCATGACCATCAGTCTGGCTTCAGAGCTGCCAGAGGCATGAAAACTGCTTTCCTGAACACCCGTGAAGATCTCCTCTCTAACCTTGATTCCAGAATTCCTTCTGTCCTAATCCTCCTTGATCTTTTCTCTACTTTAGACACAGTCCACCAAGCCATCCTTATCAATGAACTACGTGAGAGCCTGGGCATCACGGATCAGGCCCTGGTGTGGCTGATCTCCTTCCTCTTGGACTGTCCCTCCCGGGTCCAACCTTGTCCCCTTCTCTCTGCCACCTCTCTCTCTATCTGTGGTGTTCCCCAGGGCTCTATCCTCTCACTGTGGTTTTTCAATCTCTACTTGGCCCCTTTGGGCCACCTGATCTTTATCTTCTCCTCTAACTTTCAGTGCTATGCGGATGACACTTTGCTTTCCTTCAGGCTCCTCTCCTCTCTCACTCATTCCTGACTGTCTATCCGCGATTCAGGATTGGTGCGCCTCCAACGATCTCTGCCTTAATGCCAATAAGACAGAGATCCTTCTCATTGGGACCCCTGCCCCTGCTTTTCCTCTCTCACTCTGGCTGCCCATCTTGGGCCCTCTTCCTTCACCTTACTGCAAGGCAAAAAACCTTAGTGTCATCTTCGACTCCACTCTCTCTTTCTCTCCTCACATCTCGGATGTCGCCAATAATTCCCACTATCTGCTGCACCTCCTCAAAGGGACTTTTCCCTTTCTCACTTTGCCCCAGAAGCTCACTGTCTCCAGAGTCCTGTTGCTCTCTAGGCTGGTCTACTGCAACAGCCTCTTTCTCAATCTGCCTTCCTCTACTCTCTGCCGTCTGCAACTAATCCAGAACAGGACTGTGAGACTTATCCTTGGCCTCAAGCTCAGGGATTGTATCTCTACAGCACTGAAATTTCTCCACTGGCTGCCGGTGGCTGCAAGGATCAAGCATAAGACCCTTTGCATTGTCCACAATGCTTTCTGGGGTCGGAGCCCACACTACATCCAACGCTCTCTTCCAAAATACCTTCCTTCTCGAGCCCTTCCCCCAGCTACCTCCAACTCCACAAGGGTTAGATGCTTTTCCAGGCAGAGAGTGGGGGTAGATCTCTCCTCTGCAGATGCCTCCCTCTGGAATGGCCACCCTGCCCCTCTCAAACTTGAGCAGACCACCTGAAGTTCTGGAAGCAGCTCAAAACGTTCCTCTTCTCCTCTGCTTTCTCTCTCGCCCTCCCCTTCTGACCTACCTGTCTGCTGTACCGATTGGTTGCTTGGCTACGCTCAGAGTCTCACTGATCAGTCACCCTTGCACTGCCTCCGGGCCTACCACGCACTTTGGGGCTGTAACTGTAACCCTACAGTTCCTTGATCTCCTTGCACTACCCAGAGCCGCGCTGCCCTGGCTGCCCTTACTCAGAGCATTACTGCCCTGTTTTCCCCTCCCCTCCCTTTCACCTTGCATTTCTCATTTTTGTACTTGCACAATCTGAATGACACAAGGCCTAGTAAGATCGTTTGTCTTGTGCTCCCTCTGTCTTCCCTCCCTTGTCTTGTTGCATTTAGAAACACTTGTGTACAGGCGTGTTATAAATTATTTATATCATATCATGTCATTTTATCACACATGCCCAGAGAAATATACAATGCTGCAGTAAGAAACGCATAGACTGGCAGCACCCAAATGCCAGACTAGCCAGGTAATCACACTTAGCAGGACTGCTTTGTCAGATATGTGCAGTTAAAAAACAGTCATACCAAACTGAGGAATGACCAGACTGGCTGCACCAAAATGCCTCTCTAGCCAATAAGACCACATATCATGCCTGCTTAATCTGGACATAGACAACCATTATGATTTATCGCACAATCGTGCTCCCCACACATCCCCTCTGCCTCCAACACCCTACCCCAACCTCTAAAATAGCTCCTTGGGCCAGAATTACCTTCACATCTCTCTTGCTTGTCCCAGAGCTTACGTATGAGACTCATCATAGGTACGCACTGAGATGAGGAAGAGTGGGACTAGGAGTAATGAAGATTACAGGTAGCTAAGTTAGGCATTACCTCCATGTACCTCTACCTCATCCCAGTAGTTGTGTATGAGGCAGATTGCCTCATACACAACCACTGCCTCATACACAAGTACAGGGACGAGAAAGAATATGGCTAGGAGTAATGATGATTACCAGTAAGCAATCAAGGCATTAAACAAAAGTAGTGGCATAACACCATTGAATTTACTGGGCTTCAGCACTCCCCCCCTGAAATTTTGAGCTATGTTGGCTCAACCTGGCTGACCTTCAGAGCAGTTGCCGGATAGAACAGGACACAGATGTTAAACGGCACCTGGGTTTTGCTGTTAACAAGGGGCCAGCAATTAATAGCGTAAAGCATTTCACTGTTAGTACCTGCATTCAAATGCCACATTTATTAGGCAATTTAACTTGTGATGTGGGTTTAGTACTTGCATGCCAGGGGAGTGTTTGGAAGGGTAGAGAGGAAACAGGAGACTGCTCATTCTCACAGCAGTCCATAAGTGGGTGCTTTCAGACTTAAAGGAGAGAGTTAACTGCTTGTAACATTGAAGCGGCATTAGAATAGTCTAATTGAAATGTGTAAAGAAGTTAGATGCACCCACACAAATAAGTTTGCCCCTCGTCCACCGCCCGCAAAGTTAGCACCTATCCCAACATTTGAAGGATTAGCCCCCGAAATGTAAGTTTTGTTGTGCCCCTGAACACAAGCATACACACCATTCACCACACACACACAGCCATCCATACATTTGTGTGTGCACCCTTTCACCATCCAGGCACACCCAAGCAGCCACCCGTACATTTAAGTGTGCACCCTTTCACAATAGAGGCACAAACACCCAGGTACCCACCCATACAGTTAAGTGTGTGCTCTTCCACCATAAACTCACACAGGCGCCCACCCATACATTTAAGTGTGCACCCTTTCACCATACACTCACACAGGCAACCACTCGTACATTTAAGTGTGCACCCTTTCACCATACAGGCACACCCAAGCAGCCACCCGTACATTTAAGTGTGCACCCTTTCACCATAGGGGCACACACACCCAGGCACCCACCTATGTTTGTTTGTTTGTTTCTTTCTTTCTTTATTTGTAGGGCGCACCAAACCCTTAGGTAGCTGGGCGCACAACATCACAAGAATACTTACAGCTTATTTACAGGTATAGTCAGTAGCAGAGAATGCAGATGTCAATACAGGTAGGTACAGGAAATAGGCATACATTTAAACATACATCAACATTCATTAGACTAGAGGTCATTAAGGTGTAACCAGGAACGGGTGTTACATCTGAAACTGAAATAAGACTGATCCCTTCTGAGCTCAACTGGGAGGGCATTCCATTGCTGGCCTGCTTTTACCAGGAAACTGTTACCTCCTGTTTTTTTTTAGTCTAAATCTAGGTATTTGAAGGCAGTAGGAGTTGGGTGTCCTAGAAGGCCGTTCAGAAGTTTTTCTGGTTATTTTTTCCTTCAGATAAGGAGGGGCAGCATTGTTAAGACATTTGAAAGTTAATGACACAGTTTTAAAGAGGATCCTATCGCTACTTTTCAGCCAGTGATAGTTTCTCCTAGCATTGGATATGTGCTCTCTAGTAGGGAGGTTCAGGGCCGTTCTGAGCGCATTGTTTTGCAACGTCTGTAGTTTGTTGATGATGTATTTGTTGGCTCCTAGATACAGTGCATTACAATAGTCCAATTTGGATAAAATGAGGAAATTAGCTAGGATAATGCAACTTGCTAGTGAGAGGAAGGGTCTGCATGCTCTAATTAATTTGCCAGTGTAAACTGTGGAAGATGCCAGGGAGTTTACCTGTTTTTATAGGTATAGTGTGGCATCCAGCTAGAATCCAAGTGTCTTTAACAGTATTGCCATCAATATCAAAGGCACTATAGTTAGTGTCCAGTTTTTTTAGGTTATTAGCCGAGCAGAGGATCAGGATCTCCATTTTGTCGTCATTCAGGCAGAGGCCATGGGTTGCACTTTTAAGTGTGCACCCTTTCACCATGCAGGCACACCCAGGCAGCCACCCATTCATTTAAGTGTGCACCCTTTCACAGTACATGCACACACGCACACCAAGCCATCCGTACATTTGTGTGCACCCTTTCACCATACACTGACACAGGCAGCCACCTAGACATTTAAGTGTACACCCTTTCAAAATACACTCATAAACACACATGTCATGGGTTTGAGTGGAGCTCTATTACTTCAAAAAGAAATTGTTTCTTTTTGAAGTCACTCTAACTTCATAATGGAATTATTTCCGTTAAGGACCGAACCATAATGGAAATATTTTCTTTATGAAGGACGTGACTTTAAAAATAAACTATTTCTTTTGGAAGTCATAGGGCTCCCCCACCCCATGACATGGAGGCCCTTGGCCTATCATAGGGTGGGCGTATGCCCCGGACTTCAAAAAGAAAGTTTCTTTTTGTAGTCACTCTGCCTTCATAAACTAATTTTTTCTGTTACAGAAATAATTTCTTTATGAATACAGAGTGAATTCAAAAAGAAAGATTAAAAAAAAGAATTTTCCAAGTGGGGCCCCTGTTACGCCAATTCTGGCAGTACATTTAAAATCAGGTGTCTTAACAAAAGTATTTATTTTAACCCCACGTCCTTTTCTACAATGCAATGTTTTGTTAATGCTTCAATGAAGCATACAACTTTTTTTCTCATAAAATGACACATTTTAAATAAAATGCAATAGACATGTTAACGTTAAAAACAGAGCAAGAGGGGGTGGCCAAGTTGCTCTGGATGGGTGTGTGCTAGATCTGCTCCCCCGCTGCTGTTTTATCCCTGCCATGCAGTTACACACCACCCACTGCAGAAGACAAGTGCAAGGAGGATGCCTGAACTCTCAGGACACTCCATCTAGCTGAATGAGTTTCCCTAAAATATAGGGAGCTTGGGAGTTGCTGGAGAGATTAGGGAAACTCATAAACTGTGCCAAATCTGCCATTGCTTGGATGACCTAATTTCTCGATCCAAAAATGGCCAGAGTTGCTATCAGTGGTATCCATGCTCCTCCGGAGCCTCTCTCTTGTGGAGTTTCACAGGGCGCTTGTCTTTCGCCTACCTTGTTTAATGTGTATATGCGCCCTCTCTTTGACTTGCTGGATGCTGTTGGCGTCAGATACACTAACTAAACCAATGATACCCAGCTTGTTCTTTGAGTTCTCGGGAGAATATGACACTGACTCTGCTGTCACTGTCAAAAATTACAACCTGACTCCAGGCTGGATGATTATTAATCCCCAAGCTATGAATAAAGAAATATCAGAGTTAGTGACAGTCGGTTCCAACCGGCGGATTAAAAAGCTTGACACGAAATATAGTAATTTCAAAATTTCAAATTGTACTCAGTAAGCTCTTCTTAAAAACCTTAGGAGTTGTTCTTGATTCTGGGCTGACCATGAAGCAACATGTATCACACATGTATCACACATAAAAACATCTGGTGCCTATTTGTCATCTGAGCATCAATCTTCTCTGGATGCTGCACTTATAACTTCCTGTCTTGATTATTGTAACAACCTATTTGCTGGAACATCAAAACATGATCTAACAACCCTCCAAACAGCTCAAAATGGTGCGGTCAGAGCTGTTTGCAACCTTGGCCCTTGGGATCACGTTACTGAATCAAGATGATTTCTGCACTGGTTACCAGTATACCCCCGAATTGCACATAAAATGCTTACTCTTATCCACAAATCCAAAATACCTTCAACTATACCTAAGTAAATACCTCCCCTCTCGAGCCCTTCTCTCCTCCATTTCTGTCAGGGTCAGTCGTTTTCCAAAGAAACAAGATGGGGGTAGATCTCTGTCTTTGGCTGGGGCCTCCCTTTCAAACAGCCTCCCTGCCAACTTGAAACTTGAGGAGAACCATCTCCGGTTCCGGAAGCACCTCAAGACATTCCTTTTTGCTTCTGCTTTTGCCCCTGTTCTGCCTGCTGATCTATTTTCTCTCTCAGCACCGTGCACCTGGCCACCCTCTGTCCTTCGGGCCCAGGTACCTGCTCATTCTGCCACCTTCCGCACTGCCTTCCGGCCACTTCTTGCACTGGGGCCTGCATCTGTACACATAAAGTCCCACACCCATTTTCTTCTGCACTAGTTTTACCCTATCTGCTTAACCTAGCACTTGCCAATTGCTGTCTGCACTACCACTGTTTATCTCATTTATTTGTTTATTTATTTTACTTATTATTATTTATTCTGTCTCTCCTCTGTTCCGCACTTTCCACTCCTCCCCCTTCAATGCACATCCCCCTTTTTCTCTTTCTCAAGCACTTGTGCATTCTCAATGTCACTGGGCCTGGTAAGATCATTGTTTTTGTTCTCCCCTGTGCCACTCCCTTTGCCTGGTCGCGCTCTGAAACACTTGTGTACGAACGTGATATGAATAAAATATAATTTCATAATTTCATTCAAATGCATGTCCAACAAGACACCAGGTTATCTAATAAAGCGACTGCAAAAGGCACCCACTAGACCTACCCTCAGCTCCTGCGGCTCCAATGAACTTACTGTACCCAAACACAGGTTAAAAACATTTTTGGAGGCACCTGTTTCCATGTCTATGGCCCTACCCTGTGGTACTCACTTCATCCACCATTTGTAATATCCCTTGCTTCACCAGCTTCAAGAGAGCACTTAAAATGTACTTCTTTAACTCTAATGACTAGGTCAATTCTTTTCTTTTGTCTGATATCTGGCTTGACTTTTCTTTCTCTTACTGACCCCCCACCCCTTTTTTCTGCGCATTGAGGCATGCGGGCATGATGCACATCACAAGTAATAAATAATAATAATACAAGGTAAACTTGGGCGGTGGATCTTCTGGGAGAGCACAGGACTCAAGAGAACATATGTTATGCTATGTTAAAGGATATGTATACTGTGCACTATCACCACCTGAGTAGTCCCCTGGTGCTCTGGCGGATTTGAAAACAAAGAGGGTAAGGTAAGTTAGTAGGGCTGAGCGGGAAAAAAGCGCATGCAAGCTGTGATGTGCTGTTGGCAGCTTTAGTTCGATTTACACCATTCGCTGTGCGTAGTTGTGCATTTTCGGTCTGTAGTTGTCATGTGTTATTGTGCAAGGCTATGTGTGGTTTGTTTCATTGTACCATCATGGCACAGCACCTGCTTGGAGGATTGCTCTGTGCCTAGTTTCCAAAACCAAAGCAGGAACTACAATTCCACCAATATCCAAAGTCTTTTACAGTCATTGCCACAGTGCCAGACTGATGTGCAAACCACTCCCTTGCTCGAGTGATTGATCCTTACAATGATATGGGAACAAGGACCAGGGCCTCAGTGACACACTAAGCAAAGACATATTTGAAGGTGTGTTGATGTCTCTCAAAAACCTCCTCAAGAGCATCTAAAATATACAGTCAGAACATTGAGAGCATGTCAAAAGCCACCACAGACAACAAAACGGATCTTGAAGTCCATTTCATTCTCATTCTGCAGAGCCCAGCAGGCAAAACAAATTACATTGACAAAGCACACAAAAAGGACCGTGTGATACAAGACCCCAGCAGCAGATCGTGAGATATCCTTGAAAAATGGCAGATCCACATAATGACAACTGATTGTAGGAAATGTGCCGGGAACACTGAGTGCAAATGAATCAAGACGCCTCTCAATCAATGTTTGCCAAAAGAAAGGATCTGCGTGAGATTATTGCCTCACTTATTACCCACAAAATCAAGCCTGACTAGCTTTCCTTCACTAGTCTGCAATTTCACTTAGATGATAAAGAGGTGATCCTTTTCACCCCAGCAGATGGCAAGCGACTTCATGGTTTACAACAGAGCGATAATGAGTTTGAGTGCGAGGAGGAGCGCTCAGAAGACTAGTTCAGCTTTAGTCAAGCAGAACTGAGGAAGCGTCTTAAAAATAAGAAATAAAATGTGTGGTGGTCAGAATGGTCAGCCGTCATGAGGGCCAAGTTGGTCTATCCAACAGCATATGCTGAGTGCCCACTGTCACTTGGGAGAGTTGACTCCATGTTGGGTTTAGTGCCTTAAAGAGCTGGTGTGTCTGTTTTATGGATTGTACTTCAAATTAGGTCAAGGGGTCCAAGTTTATACTGCAGGCTCAAAGTGGTCTGGTTGCCCATTCTAAAATGTTTAGGTCGACTGCTATAATAGGTGGCAGTAAGTTTACCTGGCTGCCTACCATCCAAAGCATTCGTCCATGTGCCTTATGTTTGGTTGGCATAGGGCTGCATTGCGAGTCTGGAGGTAGCCATGCCACTTTTAGCGGCATGGCTACCCCCATACTGGGTAACAGGTCCGGGTCACGGAAAAGGGGACATAATGGGCCATTCCGACCTTAGAGGGCCCAGTAAATCCCTTTCGCGGGACCTGTGCCCAGTACATCCCCATTCCCATTTGAGCCCCCATAGGACTTAATGGGAATGGGGAGGATGCTAACAACGGGCCCGTTAATGACGGGCCCGTTGTTAGCATCCCGTACTGCTAGCGGGTCCCGCTAAGGACGTCTGGTCTGACCAGGCGTTCCTTAGCGGGACCCGCTGCAGACCTCGTAATAGGGAGGCCCTGAATGAACGGTGTCGGTAAGGTTGTAATGAGGCACATAGACATTCGATTATATGTGGGAGTAGTCAGATTGATACAAGGGATGCAGGATGCTAGAGGGTAGCAGTGATCACAAACATAGTTTTTAAGAAAATATATTGGACCATCATTTTGGAGCATGTGTACATTTGAAGCAGGAGGCCTCACATGACATGTGTACTGCAGTGCCAGCGCTAGTGTGGGGGCAGAGGAGGCCTTCTGAAGTTCAACCCCACACCCCTGTGTACCTTCCTAGGGCACCGCCCAGCCACCTACTTGCCACTGGCTACAGGATTGGAATTGCAGTTTGCAAATATGAATGGGAATGACCCACATGTTTTTGCAAACTGCAGTGCAGTGAATGTAAATCCTACATTGCCAATCCAGGTTGCGTAGGAACATTGGCATTGACTAAATATATCTTTATTATCCTTGGGCAACTCGTCAACATCCATTCTCTCTTGTTGGGATATACCAGCATAATGAACATTTCTGCAAATACTTGGGTTTTAGGTTTACATAGCTTGTGCACACATCTGCTTACATGTTGGTTTCCAGATTGATGTGTTGTGGGATATTACACTTTATTTCACACCTTAACAAGGGTGGTTCAGCACCTGTCCCTTCAACATGGCAGCTGCACTTAACTTCTTGTGAGTGAACTAGTATTCTTTCAGCAGATGCAGGGTCGTGCAAGCCCAGAGCTTCTTTCAGGGTACCCATGTGGTGTCTAACTACCTTTCAATGTTCGTCCCCAAGTGAGGAGGCTGTTTCTTCAGCAGTACCAGAGTAGCAGCCCTAAACCTGGGGATCTTAGATGCCATCTCCAAAGATGCTGGAGGCTTGCTCAGACCAGAAGCGCATTTCAGAAGAGACTTCAGTGTGACACACCCAGAGCATGCATATAGTGAGAGAAATTCTGCTAGGGTAACAGAGCAAAGTTTCTTGTCAATACATCAGTGGACATTTAATAGAGACACTACCCAACTGGGCAGCACAGAAATTGGAGGAATTACTCTTCTTTATGCCCACAAACTGAAAGGGCAAACTAATATTGAAAAAGCGAGCCAGCAAATAATAGAAAAGATTAGAGCGGATCTGACTAATCAAATGGCTCCTGTTATGTCTCACAGTGTCTGGTCATCTAAACATGAGATGGAAATAGTTGTATTGTTTTGTTCTCTCACTCTGCCTTCTTCTGTGTGGAGGGTGTTCAACCCAGTAAGCAGAAATCCTCGTTGGCTCCACTATTGAGGGGCATTACATTGGCAGAGCAGCTCTGCTCCCATGCAAGGTCCAATGATGTGGCCTAGGTGTACCATGCTTTATAGTAGCAATAGCTTTGTTTAATGCACCCATTCCCCTACTCTCCATGTCATACAGCCCCATCACTCCTCTTGACAGCTCGCTGGTCCCCAAAGTGGAATGCAGAAAGCAGTCAGCAATCGGGCGATAACAGTGCCATTACCCTGGAAAATATACGTTTTCATGAAAAAATGGAAAATATGCTTGTCTTTGTGCGAATGTATGTACATGTGTGTGTATGTGGACAAGATAATACGGTATCAGGTTATATTATCCCCATATATATGGTCGCCGTAAATAATATCGCCGGGAAAAGGTTGCTTCGATATTATATGAGTGACCATATATATGGGGACAGGGGCAACACATTTTTAAAAAAAAATAAAAAATAAAACCAAAAAAAAGTTTGGGGGTTGCAGGGGTGTCCCCTGCATGTTCCATGCAATAATGTCGCCACAAAAAACTGCCATTTTTTCGGCGATATTTTTGCATGGGGAGATTTTTGTGGCAACATTATTACATGGAACCGATAATACGTGTATGCACTTGGGTGAGTGAATGAGTAAGTTTTGATGTGAGAGTTAGTGAGTATTTTTGTGTGTATGTGTGTTTGGGTGAGGCACGCACTACTGGCACAATGAATGTGGTGGTCCACAGTGAAGCGCATCAATGTGGTTCCGTTATGGCAGTGGTATAAGGGCATTTATTGAGGGGACCATCATGGCACAGCCATCATGATCGTGCTTTACAGGACAATGCTGTCATATATGCATTTATCTGAGCACAAGCAACATTAAAGTGTTCCACAGGGTCACGCTGCCATATTAATCAGGCTGCATCAAATTCTAAAGCACTATTTATGATCTAACATTAAGATGGTAGATCCTGTGGTCAAGGACCACGACTGCTGCGTTAAAATTGAGCAAGCACTTTTTAAGAAGATTCCTCACTCAAAGCAGGCATTTCGCGGAAGTGGACTAGTCTGTTGTCACCTTTAATGCCATTGCCCTCATCACTTTTTAACTTCAGGGAAGTGACTGTGGCTGAATTGGAAGTAGTGATACAGGTTTTAAAAGCCATCAACTGTCCCGCGGAGCCATGTCCTTCCGGGATTATAAAGACATGTGTGTCTGCTCTTTCGACTATGATTACTTAATGTGTGAACACTTCGTGCAAGTCGGCCTCAGTGCTGGCTAGCATCAAGCAAGCTTGGATTCCTGCTTTGATAAAAATTAAATCCACTCTTGGCTGCAACACTCCTACTAATTGCAGGTGTATATCGCAAGTGCACAAAGTTATTCGATCTCCTGCCATACTTACAGGTACAAGCGTATCTGGAAGAGCATTATTTGCTTGGAGTCGCACAATCAGGATTCAGAGCCGGGCATGGTACTGAGTCTGCACTTCTGGATTTGAAATCAAGTATGTCCCAAATGAAGGGCAATGGACAGGTTGCTCTTCTTGTTCTTCTGGATTTATTAGCTGCATTTGACTTGATGGATTTTAACATTTTATACAACAGTGTTCAGTCCACTGCGCTTCTTTCTAAAAAAGCAGCTGACTGTGTTTTATCCTTTTATTCAGGCAAATCAGCAAGAGTCTTTCACAAATCCTTTATGACACCCATTGCTGAGCTCACTGCGCTATATGATCTTTTAGATGAGCGGATTTGTTTATACATGAACTACCATGACGATTGGAAAATTCTGATCCAATTTACGTGTCTACAGACTCTGTGCAAGTTTATGCCATGTTTAACATGATTCAAAGGTGGATGGCTCATAATTGTCTAGCTTTAAATGATCCCAAAATCGAGCTTCTGCTGGTGGGCTCCCAGCAAAGACTTTCCAGGATTCCTGATCTGTATAAGGATTTCATTATGGCTGGCTGTTGTATCCCAGTCCTTACCAGGGTAAAAACTGAGGATGTCCTCTTGGACAAAACATTGTCTATGAAGGACCAAGTCAATTCAGTAATCTCATCTGCATTTTATTATCTCAAGCTGTTTTGCCACATTAGGCCATTTATTACTAAGGAGAATTGCTCGATCTATATTGGGTGCTAAAATTGACTACTGTGGCAGTCTTTTGGTTGGTACTGCTCAGAAAAATATTGCAAGGCTCGAAGTGGTGCAAAGTAGTGTGGTAAGAACAGCCTCACATCTCAAAAGAAGAGCATACATCGCACCAAGGTTTTACATTGGCTCCTGTGATAGAGTGCTTGCATTTCAGGATCCTATTTTATCCAAATACATATCGGGCAATGGTCCATCTTACCTCATAGGTAGGCTGCAGATGAAGCAACCTTCTCGATTGCTAAGATCTAACCAGAGTAATCTGCCGTTGATGCCACATGTGAAATTGGAGAGAGCAGGTAAACGTTCCTTAGATTTAACCAATCCTATCATATCAAGCTGCCTAGTATGCGAAGACTCGATCATCTTTTAAGAGGTTGCTCAAGCTATTCTTTTTTACCTGAAATGTTCTAGCTTGGTACTGGTTGATCTTAAACCTGCTGTTTTTATACAGTATATCTTATTCTGGAGATGTTATTGTTATTTCTTCTGGTTTTATTCCTACTGCTTTTATTGTGTGCTTTATGATGGAGATGTTTTCATTCTTTTATGTGTTTTTGGTTTGTGTCATGCTGTTCTTGTTTTTTCTATGTGTGCCTTTTTGCCTTTGGGTCTAAGGCACGATACAAGTTTCTAAATATAAACATAAACATATTTTATAGACAGAGACAATATAAACAAGTGTTTTCCAGTTATTGGCATAATCTGGGGTCAACATCATTCAAGCTTTTTTTCAGTAGCAATGCTGGTATATGATTTGATATGATATAAGTCATTTATAACGAACCTGTACACAAGTGTTTCAAGCCTCGAGTACAGATGGGCACATGCATCGAGAAAATGCTGTACAGTGCTCCTGTGCAATTTATTTATTTTTAGTCTGGTAGCATGTATTTGATATTGAGAAGTATACAGGACTGATTGCACATTGTATGGCATTTAATCCCATTAACCTAAAAAATGTTGCTTGTAAATGTACAATTTTAACCCATTCCTTAAAAAAATATTCTTTGTAGAGACCACCAAAATCTGCTATCTTTGGCTAAGTGTCCTTCTCTATGCTCTGTCACAAGTGCACATTCTAGCAAAATATTACGTCACCTCAAATGAAAAAAAAAAATAACCGCAGCAGACCCTCAATAGTTTTTTTAATGCAGGTACCCCTTCAGAATGCCCACCTCCCATGGCCTCGCATGGCTTCAAAAGCTACCTCTGCCAAAGGACACATGGGGAAGGTGGTTAGTTGTGGAATTATATGTAATTGTATATGATCAATATAAACAAGTGTTTTCCAGTTATTGGCATAATCTGGGGTCAACATCATTCAAGCTTTTTTTCAGTAGCAATGCTGGTATATGATTTGATATGATATAAGTCATTTATAACGAACCTGTACACAAGTGTTTCAAGCCTCGAGTACAGATGGGCACATGCATCGAGAAAATGCTGTACAGTGCTCCTGTGCAATTTATTTATTTTTAGTCTGGTAGCATGTATTTGATATTGAGAAGTATACAGGACTGATTGCACATTGTATGGCATTTAATCCCATTAACCTAAAAAATGTTGCTTGTAAATGTACAATTTTAACCCATTCCTTAAAAAAATATTCTTTGTAGAGACCACCAAAATCTGCTATCTTTGGCTAAGTGTCCTTCTCTATGCTCTGTCACAAGTGCACATTCTAGAAAAATATTACGTCACCTCAAATGAAAAAAAAAAATAACCGCACCAGACCCTCAATAGTTTTTTTAATGCAGGTACCCCTTCAGAATGCCCACCTCCCATGGCCTTGCATGGCTTCAAAAGCTACCTCTGCCAAAGGACACATGGGGAAGGTGGTCAGTTGTGGAATTATATGTAATTGTATATGATCATTAACATATGGTTCTGAAATGTCCCGGGTTCTAATTCCTTAGTTAAATAGCAAGGTGTTGAAGGAACTGGGTAGAACATCCAGATATAATGCCTGTTCCCAAGAAACACACCTGAGAAAAGCAGACAACCACATTCTCATTTCCAAGACATAGCAGCTGCAGCTGGTCATTTGATTTCATTTGTATAGTGCATAAACTATGGAACCAAGCAGGATCTGCAGCTGAGCGCAAATGATAAAAGAAATTGAGCAAAAAGCAGAGACATGTTATTCAAAGAGGTAGGTTTTTAGCCTTTTCCTGAGGATACAGAGAGAGAGTCATATTTTTGTAAGTCAATTGGCAACATATTCCAGGTCTGCAGGCCTGTTAAGGAGAACAGTCTGTCACTACAAGAAACGTATCTAGATGACAAAGCCACCAAAGACATTGTCACAAGGATCTAAATGACCTATTTGGGTGGCAGACTGCAATTTTTAAAGAAAGATAGGTGGGAGCCAAGCCATGAATACATTTACAAACCAGACCAAGGGTCATAACAGGACCCTCTGCTGTACCAGAAGCTAATAAAGACCCTATGGAACTTGGAGACAGACGACTTCCATGGCAGGGAAACGAATGAGCCTAATGGTGGAATTCTGAGCGATCTGCAATCACTGTATTTCAATTTTTGGGAGGCCTATGAGCAGGGCATTAAAATAGTCTAACTTTGAGTTAGTTAGTGCTTCAACTACCATTCAATGGTCATTCTCTGCAATAAGTGGTAGTAAGCAGGCGTTGACTGGCCAATAGGGAACTCTGGAGATTTCCCGATAGGCCTCTGCACTCTGGGCCACTTTTGGGTGGTATTTCAAAATGCTCCCATAGGCAAAGGGTTGGGCTTGCTGAAAATGAGTAATATGGGGACACTTAAAAAAAAAATCCAGGGCTTCTTTTGGTTCCCAGTCTGCCCCTGGTAGTAGAGACTTAAACAGTTTGAGTTAAAAGTAGACCGATTTAACAATTTGATTAACCTGCAGGTTGCAGTGCAGGTTTGTCTGCCAGATGCAGCCAAAGTTCTTTACCTTGAGTGAGAACTTTGTTGGAACTTCGAAAAGTGCTGGAAATGGAACAGATTGAAAGATATTGGGCCTCATTACGAGTTGGGCGCAAAGGGATACCGGGCACCGGTAAGGACACCGGTGCCGGTAATCCCTTTGCGCCCTATTCCGAGGTCCCTTTGCGGGTCCCGCTAAGACCCCCTGGTTTTACCAGGCAGCCTTAGCTGGAGCCACAAAGGGTCCAGGGAGCAAATAACGGTACCACAAATTGCGGTACCGTTATTTGCACCTTCCCCATTTCCATTGAGCCCTATGGGGGCTCAAATGGGAATGGGGAATGGTATTTTCAATGGGGACTTAACTGTCCCGCAAAGGTCCGACTAGACCGGTAAGTCCCCATTGAATGAGGGCGGACTCGGTACCGTTATTGGAGGCAGCCATGGCGCTATTAGCACCATGGCTACCTCCAGTCTCGGAATAAGGCCCATTATTTTGTACGCACAAGATAATACTTGGTCAATTGCTTCCACTGGTTGTTTTAGCCAGACTTAAATGTGTGTGTCATCAGCATAAGAATGATATTGCAGATCAAATTGAGAAAAAATACTCAACAATGGACATATATCAATATTAAACAATAGTGGAGACAGGGATTATCCATGGGGCACACCAGGCCTGGCCGGTAGAGAGTCAGTCAGATGTAGGCCCAGTTTAACTTGCTGGCAGTGGCAGTTGGAAAAGAGGTAAACCATTTCCGGGAATCGTCAGACACCAGGACCAACATAGACAGTCTGGAAAAAACTCTAAAAGGAAAGAGATTGATATGCTATTGTATGGAAGATATGCATCGCAGATAGATGCCATGTATAAAGATACAGAGTGAAGAATTGCGTTATTATGGGTCATTGTCATAAAAGGGATTTCACAGATCACTATGTATTTGCACGTAATAACGGCAAGACTGCAGGAATATGATTTTTGCAGACAATTTTAACAGAGTGTGGGAAACACATTTAAGACAGTCTTCATCGACCACACCACTGTAATCTGAAGGAATATATTTAGCATACTGGGTTACTCTGAAATAGTTTGGGATTATAGATGTGTGCAGACACCTTCATCCCAATGATCAAAATAACTCCTTTTACTTTCATGACCAGAGAGCATACTCCAGAATGTATACTCCTCTCCTGACCGATGACTTCCTAAAATCTGCTCTCTAGGAAATTATAGGAGCGATCACATCCCAGTTACCAACAACCCAGGAGGACTACCTGATAGGGAGCACAACTACTAAAAACACAATTAGTAATGTAATAAGCACCTTTTTTTTTACAGCACACTTCTGGAGAAGGGCCTGCTTCGATAATAGGGGATGCTATGTAGGGTACAATAACTGCAGCATTTAGCAGTCATCACTAGCCAGTAAAGGACTTCGAACAGTCACGGAAGTAGACCACAGAAGAGAATGGCCGCACTTTGAAGCACTATAAAAAAGAGTTCCATCCAAAATACAAATAACTGTCAGCATTATCAATCCAACTTAACATGCTGCACACCAAAAATGGCAGTAAATACTTCTATAGGCATGCAAATAAGATTCAGTGCTATTCTAACAAACAACTTAAGGCTGAACAAAAAACTCACTATATGAATTTGATAAAGTTGCTTTAAAGCACTGAACACTGCAGACAAGCCAAGTTCAAGTGACCCTCATGTCTTCATGGCCTCACCTTCATTTGCTAAGCTTACACTCAAGCAGATAGCTTCTTTTACCTCCCGATCACAAAAGATGATGGCCTCTCTTGGCTGCAGTCCATTACAAATTGGGGGAGGAATCATTGTTATCCATGGTCAATTTCACAAAAGGGCTCCTCTTCCACTATACTTCAAACTATGCACATGCAGATTTCAGGATAGTGGAGAGATTCTTGCAAATAATTTTAACAAAGTCAGGGAGGCCAGGGTAGGCTCTTCTCTCCAACAATATCCACAAATCTGAACACATGTGTTCAGCCATTTTGCAATGGCGCAGACTGGCTAAAAAACAGTGGTGTGGAAGGTTGCCCAAAGCAATGCCAGTGGTTCAGATTGATTCAAAACCTTCCACCCATAATTCTTTTGGTTTCAGTTTGTCTCCCTATGTGAGAAAGGGTATGCCGAGACGTACGTCCCTTGCTCGCTGAGCCATAGGAAATCAAGCTGCACCTCACTGAGGAGGACCAACAAGGCCAAAACATGTCTAGGGTTGCTTGTGTTTCCATGCAGAGAGGACCCATACTAGCAGATCGGGCAGGGCTGCTCCCTAGTGGCAGTACCTGACTGATTTACATATGGCTGGACTCCTTTTGGCCCTTTTGCAATGGCACAGACGGCTAAACAACAGTGGTGTGGAAGTTTGCCCAGAGCAATGCCAGTGGTTCAGAATGATTCAAAACCTTCCACCCATCACTTTTTTAACATCACTGAAGGAGGCAAAACTCATAGATGTGTGGAGATACACTAAACCAAGAGATTTAAATTACTCCTTTTAGTCTACCGTTGAGAGCTCAAACTAAACAATACATTATATTCTGCTGCGCCCTAACAAAAGGCAAATTCCTCTCTGCAAAATTTAAATTAATATTGTACAAATGTTCTGACCCTAAAGATTTCACCACCCCATTCTTCCCTTGACACTAAATTTGACACATGGTGTAATTCCAAATAATTTACCAATGCCAAAGAAGAACCACAAGCTTTGTACCTCATACAGGACATTAGCATTCATAAACTTAAAGAACCTTACAACAGCACATCAGTAGACCACCTTAAGAATGAGCTAATACAACCATATCAGTCATGATTCCTACACATCCGAACTGAATTTGATAATGTTAGGTGGTTGCGACTTAGAACAGATAGAACATCCAAGCATTCATTGAAAATTATACTTGTGGCCTTGGGCACACAAACGACTTTCAACCATATCATCTAGTTTTTAAAAGTACAATGTGCTGCAACGCAGCACATGTGGTTTTGAGATACAACAATAAGAATGATAATGGCCAGTTATCAGTTTCCAGAGTCGGTATAAATGTTAATTGAGCTTGACATGGTGGTGCCATCTGTCAAGGAGCATACAACAATTATGTTCTTTATCACCATTGCTGTTTGATATTGTTGTGGACAGCATTGCAACATGCATTTAAAACAATGCAAGCATTCAAGGAGCTAAATGGAGTTCATAAAACCCATAAAATAATCTATTCACAAATTATGTCATACAAACAATGACTGGACATTATCTCCACCCCCCCCCCCCCAATGGGTCTTATATGACATACAATTCTTCTCCAGGATGGTAAGGTATAGAGAAATTCCTAGGAGCTACCATTAAAAAGGGTGAAAGGGACCTATGCTGTGTACTGTCCCATGGGAAGGAATTTGTTAGAGGATATACATTGCACTTAAAAGCTATGTGCACGTCTTTATAAAGTTCGATCAAAAAGACACCTTGCCCTGATAGACCCCATACCTTTTACCTTTAGAAATCAAGCAAATACAGGGGAAAATAATATGGATGTGAGGGCCCATATTGAACACTATTTTGGAGATGCCCAAGCTCAGAGAGTTTTTGGCTAGAGATCAGAAAAGGAGTCAATGTTACTGTGGATTTTCTGATTCCGGATAGCTCCTCTATGTGACACAGCAGGTGGCATATGACAATTGATAACCTTTGAGGGGGGCAACATTAGTAAACATTAATCACCTGTCTGTTGGTGGGGAAATTATGTGTGGTAAGTCAATTGGGAAAACAAAATTGCCCACTAGATCTCTTTGGCTATTAAGGACAGCATATGTTTTATTGGAAAAACTGACATCCTCCTTACATAGTGTAAGTGATTTCAATCCGACACACACCCAAGTCAACGCCTAGCATCTAGTGCACAACTGAAATCCTTATTTATTTTTGTCTAAAGTTCTTTATTCTGAACGATATACCACTCATATCACACCCTTCTCCTGGAAGCCCTCCCCACCGGTCACACTGAACCAGGAATCAGGCTGGTTTGCAAAGGTAAATATTTATAAATGAATTTAAAAGTTAATCACTATACATTTTAATAGGTACACATCAATCACCAATGGGGTGATCTAACACTGAATGATCTCTTTAATACACAAGGAGTAGGTAGTGAGCAAAACCATTCAGAAATAATATTTTTGTGTTGGTTCAGATCTGGTAGCACTGTGGTTAGAGGTTCCCCCTGCACACCACTCAACCCCCACTAGGTAATGTAAAGAGATAGGAGGAGAGTGCAGGTATTCAGGAATGGCAGAATTCAAACAGAATATCAATACCACTTTCCCTCAGCAAAAACAAGAGAAAAATAAAATTGACTGTCAAGCTGTCAGAATGGCTTTTAAAGTTATCTTTAGACTGGACTGGGCAAAAACACCAAATATGGTCAAAATTGCTAAAATTGTTATACATTCTTATGGGAGCCGCTTTGGATAGTTGCACACAAACACAAGCAATGATCTAATCCAAAGAAAACATTTGAAATCCTAAAATCCAATTCAGAAGTAAGTAAAAGCTGTTTTACACGTGGAAACATTTCCCAAAAAATGAACATTTGCGGCAAACTTTTCACTGCGTGATGTTCACGATAATGGGATAATCGCATTGATTTGATTTAGGTGTGATGGATAGATATGGATGTTAGCTAAAAGCAGACGTTGTAATTTTGTATCTATCATAAAATCTGAGGAAGATACATACATTTTAGTAGAGGTTGTTTTTTTCGAGATAGGCGCAAGAATGGAAAACAGGAGCACTTCAAAAATTGACAAATGGGTTTCTTACACTAGAGGATGACTATGAACAAAACAAATACCACACAGGAACACAGTCACTTGATCAGGGTGACTGCCTGCTAAGGAAACTCGCCTTCTTCAGATGAGAAAAGGATCAGTGCAGAGATAGTTTTAACAATACTAGTTCAGAGAAAAATAGGTTGTTTGCAGAGAGGTTTCAGACAATGCAAAGACACTCCTAATAATACAGGTTCTGAATCCAAGATAGGATGGCTCTAAGATAGGGATAAGACTATGCAAAGTACATATGCTAGTGACACAATTCTTCCGATTTATACTCACTGGATACGTTTTTAAATGGGACCATCCGTTCTGGTCAGGGAATTGGATCTGGTTTAGGAAAGACAGCTTGGCACATCGGACTGGTCAGGGTCAGCAAGGTGCTGTGGTTACGGCACAGCACAGGACTGGACAGGGTGAGCAAGGCACTCTGGTCACAGCACAGGGCTGGATCAGATCTGCCCTTCTTGGTTCTGAGGTTATTTCTTTTCAGCAGGTAATCAGTAACAGCACAGCACGGCTGTATTATGATGCTTCCCCTTAGGCTTGTGGGGTTCTGTTCTGGAATTTGAGGCCTAGCTGAGAATGGTTCAGCTATGCCGTGGGCCTTTTGCTTTTTCCAAGTTTCTGGAGTCTGGAGCAAGGAAGATGTAGAGTTCAGCAGCAGGGTGTTCCGCCAGCATCAGAATAGTGAGTGAATCTGTCTGTCCTTATGAGTGGTGAGCTGTCTCTATTTATGCTATGAAATGACATTATAAAGGGGTGTGTGGGCCGGTTTAGCCTAAGCTTGCCCCTTTGAAAGGTCATTGGGTCAGAGTCTACTCTCTGCCTTGATAGGAGGAGAGAAACAGAGTGTATTTTTTTGGTGCAATTTTATGAAGCTGAGAATACACCCCTATCCCCTGGAACACAAAATCTACTTTAGACAAAATACATTTTTCCACATGTGCAACCTCTATACAAATCACATATACAGATTACATATTTTACACAGCAGCTATTCCTTAAAACCCCGTGGCTGTGGGATCTTGTCTCCGCTTTTCACAGAATGTTGCCCTTTTCACTAGGAACATAATGTCCAATTTTTAAGCAATTTTCTACAAGTGTGCGTGTTTAACATGGGAATAAGTGTATAACGTTTCACAATTCTACTGGAAATACATTTTGTGTAAAATCACATTTCTTGCCATTGCTGTCCAGAACATGTCACACGGTTCTCTTCACCCGAGCAGCCAGAAATTACATTAACAACTCTGTTATTTTTATATTTTTCTCAATTTTGACTAGTAAGTTATTAGTCTTTTTTAAAATATGTTCTTTGTCCATGTTAAGCAACAAATGGTTGTTTGGCTCCACCCCTTGGTCTCTCCCTGGAAGCCCAGGAGTCATCCCCCATGTTTGTTCCTTGCAGTGGCCATTTATGACTGTCTACACACTTTGAATTTCCTGAGCTGCAGCTTGTCATTGTTCATTTTGCTTCTGTAGACCAGGTTATTTCCTACCCTGTAATTAACACTTCTCCATGATTTCCTGCTGGGGGGAAAGACCTTCCTTCTGTGAGAAAAACCTGTTATTCAAGTTCTGCGGCCTTTTCCTTAGCGCAAAACAAACTTGTTGTATCAAATACAGCTAGAATTCTCATTCAAGATTTTAAACCATGGGATCAAACAATTACAATATAGGTTAATATCATAACCTTTGATATTCAGTTTGCAAACATTTGATTTTCAGTTTCTACATGTTAAAGTTTAATCAGGCAGGTCCCTGACAGCTGTCATCACAGTAGCCCTCTGCTGCACAGAGATTTTTTACAGATCCACAGGCAGGCCACTTTTGCTGTGAAAAACTCTCTATGCTTTCAGCCTTTCAGGACCTTGTACGTTCACAATGATTTCATAAGTGAATTGTAGCACCCAGTAAGAATTCTGATTTTTTTAAAGGTGTTTTGTACCAGCATTCTGAAGTTTCAGCAACAAAGAAAAGGTGATTTTAAAGCAAGATTTGGAGTTTCATTTAGCAAAGCACTGCTTTTTCCTTCTGCACTCCACTTTCAATTGTTGTGGGGCCCAGTGACACATTTCAGTAGTGAGAGCTCTGTTCTACCACTGACAACATGTGTGAAAGAGGCAGCCATCTTTTTGTGCGGGGAAAAGCGTGATTTTCAGGGGTTTTGGCATGCACAAGGGTTTGCAGCCAGTTTGCTGTTTCTGGCACCATCATAACAGAGTGATGCAGCATAGCAGTGCAAACGTGGGTCAATACATCCCACAATGGGGAGACAGGAAGTTTCATCCTGGTATGCCCTCCTTTCACGGACTATGTGGTCAGGCACTGTGAGTCTAGAAATAACCCTCCCATAACATTGGTGGTATATTTTGTTGGCTGAAAACCAACTGCATCATATGTTCAGCATTATTGGTACCGACTCATGAGCATAACCAGAGATTGTCCATTTTGTAGGAATAGAATTCACCATTTTTGTAATTTTTGCTTTCTTGCTTTTATGTTCAAACTGCATTGCGAGTGAGGCCTGGAATGTGTATCTCCCCTGCACACAGCTTGCTTGTAAGAACAAGAGCATTATGTTCCCTAAAACAAAGAATGGTGTCTGCACCTTTGCAAATTGCAAACTGTTGCTGAATAAATGTCTGAAGGGTGTCATATTCGTCATAATTGTCAATCATCAAAACCATTGCAGAGAAAGATGCATTATGGGCGGTTTTAAATGTGTCACTACTGATAATAAGATGATCACTTTGTATATATGTAACCGATGTAGAATGCTCGCTCTCTTGCATCCCACGAGGTCTGGGTGACACACGTTGCGGCACATGAGACCCAGTCGGCCAACTGAGAATATTTGCTTTGCAATAAACCCTAGATTTTGGGAATTGAACCTCGTGTCTGGCGTATCAGTTTGTGTGTGGTGATTGTGCCTTGTTTCCATACGCGAGGGTCCCTTAGCGGCCCCATCAAATTGGCACCCGAATAGGGACCCTCCCCCACTTGCTCCATCTTATACGTTGTAATTTAAGGAAGGCGAGAGAGAAAAAATGAAGCAAGGATGAGACGGTCGAGCCGGGATCGAGAGGTGTTCGGGGCGCCCCTGTGAAAGTGATGAGAGACTCCTTTGCAGATCTGTACACAACTGATCTCTGATCGATGTGTCCGGCCAGAGAACAAGAAGGCGAGGGTCCCGAAATGAGGCAGAGTGAGCCAAGATACGCAGACACGACGATTCTTGGTTGCGTCAGTTTACGGACGAATTGCGTCTTGAAAGCCAACTTGGTTGATCAGGTGAGTCGTGCCCTGATTCTAAATAACCCTGATATTGGTTAAGTCTTGTTCTTGCAAGATCAAATGCCCAGGGTAAGGTTAAAACATGCCTGGGATATTGTCTTCCTGTTTAGTGGTATTTTTCCACCGCGGAAGACAATCTTTGGAAACTGGCCAGGCTGCGCCACCCGTAGGATTGCCAGCATATGAGATGTATGTGAAGTATGATATAGGGGCAATAATGTTTTGTGAAATTTGGCATAGGCAAACCAGACACGATGAAGATTTGCATTGGCCAAAACATGGGAGTTATGAGATGGCACGCATAGATTATTTGAAATCAGTACTGCTGAAAAAGAAAGCGTACCCTGCGACATTTGACATCATTAGACTGGAGGAAGGGAGCCATGCTCCGCTTGAGAAGCAGAGAGAAAAATGCACGCAGGCACAAATCTAGAATAGAGAGAGTGAAAGAACCGGATGAAAAAGAGTGGGATGAGAATATAAGAAAGACAGATAGATGTGTCCAGATGGGAGTAGACAAAATATATCCTCAACAAGAATTGCATTCATCAGATGAACTAATCAATAAAATATTAAACAAAAAGAGACAAGAACGCCCAAAAAGTAAGGCTGATAAAATTGCATTAGCGCCCATTGCCCAACCCATTCCTGTTGCCCAGCCTCCATTAAAGCTGCAGCAACCACTCCCCCTTCCAGTTGTTCCATCTGCACCGGCCCCTCCCATCCAAAACATCTCCCTTCCCCCTTCGCTTATTGAACTTGAATTCACCGTAACAAGAGAAGACGGTATGGGAAGAGAGGGGACGGCACAAAGTGAGTGTACTAGAATAAACCATAATGTGGTCAGCAAGGAGAGAAGAAAGGAGTTAAAAGAACAGGCAGAAATGTATATAGATGGAAATGATGAGACATTGACGCTGGATTCGATGTATGATTTCAGGAAGACTAGTGAAAAACAGGTATTGTTGGAATGCATGGGAGAATATTTAATGGAGAGATGGAAACAGTTAATTGGAATGGTACCACCACAGAAGTTGCGGGATCTGAATGCATTTGCACAGTTGAGAGAAAGAGATGTAGAAATAAAGGAACATGTGGATAGGCTTTTTGAGTTTAAAAATGAACTTGATGAAGCATATGCTGAAATGTTTTCTATGCCAGGGTATAGGAAGAAAGACATGGAAGGCAAGAGGCGGTACCATATGTGCAGTGGCGATTTCTTCCGCCGTCAAGACAGGCTAGTGAGGAAATGAAAATATGTACATGAGAGGCACTTAGATGGATCACAGATGCTAGTATTCCCACAATGGAAGTGCATGAAATATTTGATCAATATACATTACCAATGAAGAGAAAAGCACTGCAGGTGATGGTTGAATATTTGCAGGATAAAGATATAGAAAATAAACAACTTAGCCCCCCCCCGAATTAATGGCAATGTATAAGAGAGCTTTTGTACACGATACAGGAGAAACAGCCTTATCCCTTGATTTAGCAATAGTGTTGCATATGAAGGAGGAGGAAAAGCAAGTGCAATATTTCCCATGAGAGAAGTTCCACCTACTTTTGTGCCGAAAGTAGAAATTCCTGCAACAGGTGATCAACCAGAACAGGTAACAGAAGCGCATTATACAGCACAGTACGTACATGTTCCCTTCTCCAGACAAGAGGTGAATAATATAAAACTGACGATCCCTGATTTGAGAAAAAATCCGGCGGGATTCTATAATGAAGTAGAGTCCTATTTGAAATGGTCCATTTTTACTATGAACGATATTGACCTAATGTTCCAGTAATTTTACCAGCAGATATTTGGAAGCAGATAAGAAAAGTAGATGATCAGGATAGTTTCAGTGACACATGGGAGCATCTAGCAAAAGAGGATGCGGACAGGAAAGCAGGCGAGAAACCATCGCCAAATATGGCAGCATTACCAACATGAATAATACAAAAATTAAAGGAGATAGTTCCAGAAAAAAGAATTGAATGGGACAAATTAACTGCATGTGGTCAAGACAAAAATGAGTTAGCAACACACTATTTCAATAAATTTGAGGAAGTGTTTACAGATTTCAGTGGGCAAGATGTAAGCACTGAGGTGGGGAAAAGACTATTTGTTGATAAATATGTGAGGGGATTAATACAATTCAATTCAATTCAAAACCTAATAATGACATCTGAAAGTGCATGGCAAGCAAAATCATTGAGTGAGGTATTACACATGTCCCAGTATTATGAGAATAGAGTGAATACAGAGAAAGAGAAAGAGGTGAAAGAAAGAGTAAATTTGAAAACAAGCGTGTTACTCCAGCAGGTAGCGGATCACAATAGAGGAAGAGGAAATGCACAAGGGAGAGGAAGTAATTCCAACATGTATGGAGGTCCTCTGGGATTAAATCAGTGTGCATATTGTAAGGGAGAGGGTCATTGGCGAGCGCAATGTCCACACTTGCAAAATAGAAACAGGTATGGTCAGAGAAGACAGCACAGGTCTCCCAGGAACAAATGGACAGGATAGAAATAATAATATGCAGCAATACCAGAATAATCAAGGAAATAGCAATCAGAATCTGAACCAAGATCAGAGTCAGACTCCTTACTTCCAAAATCAAAGTGAGCGCAATAGAGGTGGGGGCAGAAATATTTTTGATACTCAACCAAATACATACTATTCTGGCGACTACACATCAGATGATTTATTGTTTCTCCAATAGGACAGCCCAAGACAGGGGTCGGAACCAGTGCCTATTCCCGTAAATCAAAAAGGACCCTACGTAGAAATGAAAGTCGGGAATAGAGGGCACAGCTTTCTCGTAGACACAGGTGTGCAGAAGTGCTCAACAGACCACCACTTGGTTCCGGAAATACCGCTGTCTGGGCAAAATAATGTTTGAGTAGGGTTTGCAGGCACCCCAGTAATTAATCCTGTGTCCCAATCAGTACCAGTAACACTAGGGCCATTTACCGAATATTGTCAATTGTTGTTTAACACAGAATTGTGGGGAAAACCTATTAGGATTGAACTTATTGAAGACACTAAGTGCAATTATCCATTGTACTCCTGATGCAGTGTTTTTGACAATATCACCACAGAATATACCAGTGTCCGAGTACCTATCCAAACATCTGCTAGGGGAGTTAAGTGAAGTACCAGCTTGTGTGTGGGCAATGAATGACAATGAATGACAATGATGTGGGATGTTTGAAGATAGAGCCAGTAAAAATTGTTTTGAAAGAAGAAGTATCATTGCCACGTATTCCTCAGTATAAGATTTCGATGGAGGACAACAAAGCATTGAAAAGTATTGTATAAGATTTGGTAAAAGGGAATGTAATTGAAGATATTACAGGTAGCACTTGTAACAGCCCCATTCTCCCGGTGTATAAGAAAGGGGGTAATGAGATACCGTATCATTTCATAATTGATTTACGTGCATTGAACAAAGTAGTTGATCCTCAATTCCCATTGGTCCCAGACATCACCACAATTCTGAAAATGATACCTGCCTCGGCAGCATATTTTAGCGTGATTGACCTTAAGAATTCATTTTTTAGCATTCCAGTACACCAGGATAGCAGATATGTATCTGCTTTCACGTTAGGGGGGCGGTCAATTACATTCACGTGCATTCCACAAGGCTATACAGAGAGTCCAAGTATTTACAGCAGAGCATTGAAAGAACAGTTAGATATGCTAGAACTACCGGCGGGTTGTGTATTATTGCAATACATAGATGATTTGTTGATTGCTGCTGATACAGAGGAGATTTGTAAGAAGAGTACCGTTTTGTTTGTTATTGTCACACTTAGCAGCACATGGCCATAAAGCAAGTTTGAAAAAATTCCAATATTTTCGAAATGAGGTGGCTTATTTGGGCTACCTACTTTCGAGAGAGGGGAGATGACTGACACCAGAAAGGATAGAGAGTATCTCTGGTATGCCTATTCCAAAAACGCAGAAAGGAGTCAGAGCCATGATAGGCATGGCTTCCTATTGCCGTCAATGGATAGCAAACTTTGCGATGATTGTGAAGATGATGGTGGCATTGACGAGAAAGGATGTTGTGATGCCTTTGCAATGGAATGAAGAATGCCAGAGAGCATTTGATCTGCTCAAAACTGCGTTGTGCTTCGCCCCAGTTTTGGGCACACCAAATTATGAAAACATTTTCAGATTGTTTGTGCATGAGAATGAAGGCTGCACGTTGGCTGTTTTAATGCAGGAACAAGGTGGAAGAAATAGACCATGTGGTTACTTTGCTTCCGCGCTAGACCCTGTAGCATGCACTTTACCACGTTATTTGCAAGCTGTTGCAGCGGCTGCTGCGTCAGTGAAACAAACTGAAGGAATGGTGTTGGGGCACACCTTAATTTTGATGGTGCTACATGCCATAGACATTCCATTTAATAGAACGCTGACGCAACACCTCACGTCCGCTAGATTGACTAGATATGAAATTGTCATATTTGCAGCAAACATTCAAATTTTGAGGTGTAGCGCTTTGAATCCTGCAGAATGAATGCCACTGCCCAGGGGAGAAATAGGGGAGAATGAATCACCTCCCCATGATTGTTTAATGGTTACTGAAGAAGAAACGAAAGGAAGAGTTGATTTAACAGACACCCCACAGAAAGAGCCAGATGGAGAACTGTTTTGTGACAGCTCCTTTTTTAAATTACCTGATGGCACATCAACTGCTGCCTATGCCATTATGATACAAAAAAGTATTGTAGAAAGCAAAAGAATTCCCTACAACTCCGCACAAGCCGAAGAGATAATAGCGTTAACCAGAGCATGTGAGATTTCTGAAAATCTGAATGTAAACATATATACTGACAGTCAGTATGCCTTTGGGATGGTTTCTTCACATCACATGGAACCAGAATTCAACATGGCCCTTTGATAGTACGACTGCTGTCTGCACTTACGTGTCCGAAGCGCCTAGTAATAATAAAATGCGAGGCGCATAAAAAAGTAACATGTTAAGTGCCACTGATTTGAACACCAACATTTTAACAGTACAGTCAGAGGAAGTGCCCTGCGTTATAGAGAATGGTGTTGCTACAGTCAGAGATGCAGGCGGAACCAACTGCTGATGAAATACAAGTGTGGGCTGAAGGCTCTGCAGAATTAGATCTGGAAGGTTGCAGGGTGGACACGAAGAGTAGAAATTGGATGTTGTCCAACTACTATGTAACTGCAATGTCACTATAGCCCACAGCCCCACGCACATTTGTGCAAAGAAGATGATTCAGCATTTGGTTACAGTGTGGCAGAACACGCACATAAGAAAAAATGCAGAAAAGCTAGTACAAATTGCATAACGTGTTTACAACACAATGTTGGAAAAGGAACAGCTACTCCAACAGGTAGTTTTGGCCCCCCCTCTACGCCATTTGAGGTGATCCATTTTGATTTTATAGAGATTCAAAGGTGTCAGAACTTAAAATATCTACTGGAGGTAGTGTGAGCGTTCAGTAAATGGGTGGAAGCATATCCACTGAAGGATTGCACCGCCATGAGCACTGCTAAGGTGATGTTAAAAGAGTACTTTTCACGGTTTGGCTTGCCCCGAGTCATATCGTCGGACAACGGCCCGCACTTTGTTGGCGCAGTAATATTACAGATTTGCGCAGGTCTTCAATTTGATAAAAGATTCCATTGCCCAGACATCTGATGAGTGCCGGGCTTATTGAACGTTAGAACGGCATACTAAAGAGCAAGATCAGTAAAATTCGTGCAGGAAACAAGTTAAGATGGACTGATGCATTGCCCCCAGCTTTGATGTGCATGCGCACATCTGTGCAAGCAAGGACTGGGCTCTCCCCCTATGAAATAGTGATGGGGAGGCCTGCTAATGTTTGGTGTGCGCCACAGCCAGGGCGGTTGAGTGAAGTAGAATATCCTGTGCTTAGTACATACTGTAACATTTTAATACAGAAGTTGCGTTTGATTCATCAGCCGGTGCAGAAGGCTCTTCCTATCAGATATACTGGTCTGGGGCATTCTCTGCAACCAGACAACTGGATCCTGGTGAAGAATTTCGAGAGGAAGTCATTGCTTGCACCCAGATGGCGTGGGCCCTACCAAGTCCTTCTGGCAACACAGACAGAAGTCTGTGTAGACGGTAGGAAGGCGTGGATACATGCCACGCACACGAAAAGCATTCCATCGCCATTGAAAGAACTGACTGATCCGGATGATAAGGAAGAGACAGCTGCCTCTGAATCGAAGGAAATTGCTGCCAGTTCTCTGCCACAAAATTTGCCTGATCCTGAGTCAAAGCCTGGAAAGATTGTTACAAAGGAAAAAGGGCTAAGAGCACCCCAACGTTGCCCAGCAGAATCTGCATCGCTGCTGGTTGACACAAAACCTGCATCATCACATTGGCGCCCACCACCTCTCGTTGCGCCGCAGGCCGACTCTGAGCCTGAATCTGGAAGTGCACCCGCACTATTCATCGATCACACGGTACCTGGAGCAATACGGTACAATCTACGTTATCGAAATAAGAAGTGATCAGATCTTCATTTTATTTTCTTTGTTGCCTCTATTTCCCTTCATGAATGAAGTGGGAACTGGAGGCCTAGGGGAGAGAGGCGTGGGAGTGGTGCAAATCCGATAGCTCAGGAACGCGGCTCCCCAGTGCTATCTTTGAAAACAAAAAAAATCCATGTGTTGATCACCCCACACGGACAAGTGGGGCTCATATGGTACAAAGGCAATTGATGACTGCTCCAGAGTTCTTTGAGCAATGTGCAGAAGCACGATAATCTTGCCCAACATATAGCAATCCAGGCTGCTGAGAACTGGCTAAAACATTTTGATAACACTTCAGAACTCATTGATATTCGGACGAATGCAGCGGTAAGAGGTATTCACGACAAACATTCTTGGAGAAGAAGAATCTAGAAAAATGCCTGCACTGGCTTCTGCCCCCTCCTGCACCAATGCTGATAATATAGTGAATATAGAGACTGTAAGATTGCCGAAAAAGAAGTGCCAAAAAAATTGTAGGCTGATCTTAACAATAATCATGTGTGTTATGAGTATACTAGCACCGATAATGACAGTACTGGTATTATGGTATCTAGAAGAGATATATCCCTTGGAAGTGTTCTTGCCTATTAGAAATATTTCCACCACTGAAAGCCTGGTCCACGTAATTTCCTATACTTTGTCCCCAATGGAAGAAAGAAACAGGAAAGGTTATGGAAACAACACATTACTCCTGATAATGAATATGACACACTAAATTCTGAGAAAAAAACAATTGTTGGGTGTGTACCCATATACTGCAACATGGTGGTAAAGGAATAGGTTGGTATGTGCAGCCATTGGCATTGAGTTCTGCATGTTATGCGTCCTTACGTGCATTATATTATGGAAAATGGAATAAGAGTGAAACGGGTCAATTAGATAGAACAAACATGGACGAATTTGATGAGGTAATAATGAAACCTGTAGGTTGCTCTATATCTTGCAAAGCAAGACTAATAACACCAGTAGTAATGCTACAAGATAGATTATATGTGCCATATAAATCATCTGTAATCACGTTTCACATGAACCTAGAAGGGAATAAAGATACAGTGCCCCCCTCATATACAATAAATTACAGTCCTCGCTCTGTTCCATTTTGCTTAAGAAAGAAAGGCTCCTATTCAGTAGGGACATTCACTAGATGTATGAACATAGCGTTCCTCGAGAGAGAGGAAGAAGCAGTATATATAGCTGATCCTGTCTATTTCATATGTGGAGAAAAAGCTTATCCCTGGTTGTCGAGAAATTGGGGAGGTACTTGTTACTTAGGGATTTTGTTTCCAGGGGTGTTTCTTTCAAAAACGTCAGATATAGCCAAACTATCTAGATCAAGACTGTGACGAAATGAGGAAGGAGGATTAATAGCAGAAAACATAGCAAAATCATTTGTACCATTTTGGGGTCAAGCAATAAATTACTATAATATAACACAACTGTCCAGAATATTAGAAAAAACAATAAATGGAACAACGATATATTATATAACATGACTTTGGAGGAAAAAGCGATTAGATTAATGACACTTCAAAATAGGATGACTCTTGACATAGATTTGGCTGATCGTGGGGGAGTTTGCAAAATCGCGGTGTCATTGTGTTGCATATTTGTAAGTGACTGCTCCCCTATGATTTTTGAAGCTATAAAAAAGTTGCACGTTCTGAGCTCCGATCTCCATCCCCCAGAAGGTAGTTGGGAATTAGACATAAGCTCCTGGTTTTGGGAAGTATTACGCTCATGGGGATGGAAATTGGTTGCAATTCTAGTCGCAGTGCACGGAATAGTCATGACATGTTGTTGTTGCATACACTGTTTACCAATAATTTGCACTGAAATAAGTGATGAATGCATACACATGGTAACGCAGAAAAGAACCCCCAGATTGGATACAAAAATGAATCATGAAATGAAGACAGTAAAACAATTTATGTCAATTAATATCGATGATAATGATGACGATTATAGTAGTATGGAAAGTTCGGAATAAGATACTTGGTCAGAGGAAGACGCAATGTTTGTATGATGCGTTTGACTTACGGCCAAGAGGAGGGTTTGTGAGTCTAGAAATTACCCTACCACAACATAGGCGGTATATTTTGTTGGCCGAAAACCAACCGCATCATTTGTTCAGCATTTTTGGCACCGACTCATGAGCATAACAAGAGAGGGTCCATTTTGTAGGAATAGAATTCGCCATTTTAGTAATTTTTGCTTTCTTGCTTTTCTGTTCAAACTGCTTTGCTGTAAGTGAATTCTATTTCGTTCTTGCTCATGCATAGAGCCAGGCCACAGGTTACATGTTGAAATGCAGCCCAGACAACCCAGACAGCAATGCCCCGGTCTCCTCCCTCACAAGTCCTTGGAAGTAAGCAACAAGGCATTTAATCACTATGCAGGTGCCAGCTAGTCTCGCTGGTGCAGCAGAAACTGTAGAAATTAACAGTTAAAGGCTGAATTATACTCTCTTCTGCAGCCCCCCTTCATTGAGCCCCTGTAGATCGAGCTGACCTCTAGCCCACAAATAGAAACTTGAAGATAGTGAGGCCTGGAATGTGTCTCTCCCCTGCACGCAGCTTGCTTGTAAGTACAAGAGCATTATGTTCCCTAAAACAATGAATGGTGTCTGCACCTTTGCAAATTGCAAACTGTTGCTGAATAAATGTCTGAAGGGTGTCATATTCGTCATAATTGTCAATCATCAAAACCATTGCAAAGAAAGATACATTTTGGGCGGTTTTAAATATGTCACTACTGATAATAAGATGATCATGTTGTATATATGTAACTAATGTAGAATGCTCGCTCTCTTGCGTCCCACGAGGTCTGGGTGACACACGTTGCAGGACGTGAGACCCAGTCGGCCGACTGAGACTATTTGCTTTGCAATAAACCCTATATTTTGGGAATTGAACCTCGTGTCTGGCGTATCAGTTCATGTGTGGTGATTGTGCCTTGTTTCCATATGCGAGGGTCCCGTAGGGGCCGCATCAGCACTGCAAACCCATCTCTTGTCCAGCTAGACATAAGCAATGACTACATTACATAACTAAATTGCCTGATGTTACTGTCTATGTAGAACATGTTTTGATTATTTCTTTCACAGATACCTCTAGAAGGAGGAGGGATGGCAAATGTAGAGTAGGACCATGCATCACCTTAGCATGTGTTATGAAACTGTAGCTACGTAACATTTTTTGAATTCTAAATAAAAGTTGGAATAAAACAATAATGTCAATATCACTCCTTTTTTATGGTTTTTGTAAAAATCTTTCAACCGCTGAGCAAAACCACTTATGCACCTTTGGTGTATTTTTTTCAGTTATGTTTTCAGAGATGCTTGATACTGGGTAGGGATGATATGTGTTGCACTTCTATTAGATCATCTTTCTCATCAATCTATTATACTGAATGAGAATTGTGAAAACTGTGGCAAGCCCGAAGAAGGACTCCAACAAGAGGACATATGTTTCAAGTAACTGTTTAGTTTAGTTTAGTTTAGTTTAGTTTAGTTTAGTATATTTACTTACTTAACTTAAAAATAACCCTATTGCCAAAGAGGAGTTCCTTTCCTATCAAACTAAACTAAGGTGCTTATCAATAGTCCAATATCAAAAGTAGTCCTTACTCTGAACCTTTCCACTAAACTGGCCCTATCAATTATCAAAATGTAAAAGAAATTAGGCGGAGTGCCCTATACGCTTGGCTCTACCCAAAGGTGTGTCTGGTTGTCCCATGAATCCCTGCTGGGTCTGAATCCAATGTTTGGAAATAAGTAACAGTTCTTCTCAAAGTCAACAGTTTCTGTCAGTCTAGCAAAAGTTTCTTAATGTTTCCCAAAGTTCAACAACAAAAAGTCTTATGTTCCAGCAAAAACAAAATGTCCACTTTTCATTAGATGGAATGATATTTCCCTGATTCCTCTCCACCAATTGTTTGTCTCTCTTCCCACTTAGTTCAGGTACTGGGTGCCTCTGTGCTCCCCTCATATCTGTTCTTTGCTTTGTATATTGCACTCTCTTAGTTCTGTGGGGTATCCATAATCCATCTCTTCTTGTGGCTCTCCTAACTCTTGACGGGTTTCTGTGACCCTTCTGGAGGTTTAACTTCTTTGGGTTTCTCGGGTCGCAATAAATCCTTCCCCTTCTGTCGTTCAGTCACTCTCACTATGGATTTGTGACCTTGGTACAGGGCTAGGACAATCCTTCCTTCGTCCTCCATTGCTCTTTCCTCTCTCTGCCTCCCTCTGATCAGGGCAACCCACAAACCTTCAGTTTTGCAGCGTCTGTTCCATCAGGGTGTGTCTCTTCGGTAGTGGTGGCGTTCTTTACAGCTTGCCATTCTTCCAGACTGGATACAAGTGGTTTTTGGAGTCTGCTCATTCTGGCGTTCTCTCACCCTACTGCACTGTTGTTGGGAGTGGAGGATTCACACTCTCTCGGTTCCTGGGTTTGACATTAGTTTTCGGGCACCGGAACTACCACTTCATCTGCATGGCCATGACTCCAGGTAAGATTGCTTTGGAGGGCTTTGACTTCTCAAGTCCTATCTCTGTATCTGGACGGAAGCGTATCTGTTCAGCGTTGGCCTCTCTCTGCACCACAGCCAGCTCTGCTTTTCAGCATGGCTCCTCCCCTCGCAGATAAACCCACATCAGAGCCTTGGCTCAACTTGTAGTTTCTTCTCCTCCACTCAAGAGTCATTGGTTGTTTACTCTCCATGGGAATGGGAGTCATTGTCCCCTGGAGGGGAGTCACTCACAGTGAGGTCACGCATTCCCAAATCTTTATGGAGAGTTTTGCTTAGCAAGCTCACCTCCCTAGCATTAAAGGAGGTGGCTTGCCCCAGGGAAGAAGGGACAAAGTGTCCAGATTTGTCACAAAACCCAACTGCTAATAACATTTGAGTTGTTTGATGTATGTGTATGAAAATTCCCAAAGATGTGTTTGTGCGTGTGCCCCCCAAAAAATGAACTTTTGATGCAAATGAGTCCACCGGTTTGAAAGTTTTAAAGCATTGAAAAAAGGGATTTTGTTTCATCTTTTGGATTGTTTGCTGTGCAAGATGTGCCTTTTGGTGATTGGTGTCTAGTTGCTTTTTACAAATGTGCTGGTAAATCTGCTGCCCCAGGAACAAATATTCTAACTATCTACAGTGGTGGTTGATGGTTGAGACTTTTCAGAAATTATGCTTTTCAGAAATAAAAAGTCACCATTTTCTTCACCGATGCGAGAAATTACAATGCTCTGAAAATGATATTACGTGGCGGCGTATGTTTGCCTTCAGCAATCTGACCCAATAGCAGTTTGTAAGTTTGAGTGTATCCACTGTGCTAGGGATAATATTTCTTTTGATGCACAAGAATGGTGATGTTCTTGTGAGAATAATGCCATCTGGCATGCCATGTCTGACTTTCTTGTGAGAAATCAGTGCAATCAGTGTAAATCCTTGTGAAAATGTTTGTGGGCGAACTCCCAAGAATATATGATGGGTCACAAAATCTCTTTATAAAATGTATGTTAAAACAAACACATTTGTGGTTTGGTTCATCGTTACTTCAAAGTAGCCCCTGTTGTGTTGTTTGGAACCATATTGATGATATTGAACATGACAACTGTGAGAATATGAAAAGAAAAAGAAAGACTTTAGTACTAGAAATAGTGTGAGATTAATCATTATAAAACAATTGAAACGCAGTGAACAAATGCCAAATTGATGCTAAGGTGAGGGTTTAACAAAGCAAAACCTTTGAAATTCAGCAAGTGTTGGAAGCTCGACTACCTTAACGCTGGGCCACCAGTGTGCAGCCGATGAGCACATCAAGGAGGTCACATATGGCATCACATATTACATCATCAATGGCACGACTGGAAACTGTAATACAATGTTGACAACACAGAAGAGAGCATGTTATATGTGATGGGAAACTACCCATCAGAGAAAAAAACATCTCTTGGTTTATAAAAAACATAAATGCAAACATATGTATTAGGTGTATGTGTAGAGCATGCTAAGAGCAATGTAATATATGTGTGCACTCATTATTTTTTTATTTTTTATTATTTGTTTAGTTGAATATACAACTTTTCAAATGATTTACCTATTTTTTTTCTTAGATACAAAACAAGCAAAACACAAGCATACAATACACATAAGACAGACATAGAGCACAGAAGTGACAATTAAACAAGTATAAAACACAAACATTACAATATGTAAAATAACCATATACACCTTACCCTATAAAGAAAGAAATTGCAGCAGATGATAAGGGGAATCAACAAAATAGAAATAGCATAATCACCAGTAACTATGATTTGATCTGATGCCTTCATAGAATGTACACATAATACAAATGAGTGCATTACACCCATCCTGTGGTAGTAGTAAAACACAATAAACTGTTGAACATTACAAAAATAGACTGGCTAATCCTTAATTGTTCCCAGGTGCATTCATTGGTAGCACAATATCAAGAAATTAGACTATCGCTATTTGTATAGTGACTCGTGGATTTGAAAATAAGAGATGCCATAGTTGATCTCCATCCACATGTCTCTGTACAAGTAGCTTTTTCTCGAAACATCTGTGTCTCACACTCACATCATTTAATGCAATACATTCAATTATCAAATGCTGCAAAGTTTCTTTCTGATGGACAAGTAAACAATAGCGACAGAAGTTTAATTTTGTGGTTAATAGCTTCCTCCTACACATTATATCTCTTGTGTTCCACAGATTCAGTATAAATCTCAAGAAGCTATTCCGAAAGTGCTGGGAAGGGCCTTTTATTAGATAACTCGCCAGGGTACCATATCTTTTAGAGCCAAATGCATGCAAATTGAAATCTTTATGGTCAACACATTTTGCTAAAGTTTCGGACCAATCATGCTGGAATATCCTGACCTTTCCTCTATCTGGGTTAGTTATTAAAATGTCTATGGTCACAGCAGCATCAGCTGCTGCATTCAGAACATGTGTCCGCCACCTCATGGCAAAAGTTTTTTGGGAGGTTAGAAGGTCCTTTGCTAATGCCGCCAAGATGGTTGATTCCTTTAGACCGTCTGACATTATACGAAGGAGGGCACATTGCTTCCACGTCACCTATGAATAAAGCGACAAAGCACCCAACTCGTATCATAGTATCGCAGATGGTGTACTACGAGGTAAATGTAGGAGGGTTTTCCAATAAGTGGCCTGAATACGATCCCAAAACAACCGCCCTTGAGGAAGAGCAGCTTCCACCCCATACAAAATGATTGGTGTAACTTTCATTTTGTAAAAGCTTAAGATGTGGCATAGCGAGAATTTTCCAAACCTTGCTTGTATTATTTTTGATTGTGATATTAAGGGTCGTAATTTGCTTTCAATTTCACACATGAATTTTTCATTAGTTTTCTTGTGTTGAATAGTTACGCCAATGTACTTATATTGTTCCACATTTAGGAGATCACATTGCTGCAGTTGCCATTTGTGTATAATTTTTTTCCTCACTGATTTCCCATTGCAAACCATAACTTGGGTTTGTTTGTGTGTTGATGACTAAATTGCAGTCTAATGCATAGGATCCAACCTGTTCAAGCATGTTTTGGAGACCCCTAGGAGTTTTAGACAGCAATATCAAGTCACCCGCGTAGAGAAAATAGAGTAAATACGGTATTTGTAGACCCCCCAATAATGGTGGGTCACCCACACAGTTCTTAATCGATATCCCAATATCCAGGATGAAGAAACTAAATAGGAAAGAGGGTAAAGCACAACCTTGCTTCAGTCCTCTTTGAGTTACTATGATTGGAGACAAACTGCCATTAAGGTCCGTTCTTACCCGCATAGGTGTATTGGTATGTAACAACATTATTAAAGCTAGTAGAGAGTGAGGGCAATGATGTCTACACAATTTGGCAAATAGCAGCGTCCTGTCTACAGAGTCAAAAGCAGCTTTAAAATCGATAAAGGCCAAGTATAACGATTGGCCACCCGCCTCTAGGTGCACTTGCATCACATTAAGGGCAAGAATATTAGGCATTGTGCCCAGTCCTTTTACAAAGCCCGATTTTAAGGGGTATTTTAATTGATTTATATCCATCCATCCAAGTTCACTCAAAATTAACCTGGCGAAGATTTTTCCAGGGGCATCCAACAATGAAATAGGCCGATAACTTACAGGCAGTGCACGGTCACCTTTTTTTATAAATGGGGACCGTGATCGATTGTGTCCAGGTTTTCGGCAATTTTTGATTTTGGTTAATGGCCGAAAAAATGTTGACCAGTATGGATGTCCAGATCTCTGGATGAGACTTCATGACATAATTTAGATACCATCAGGGCTTACGGCCCGCGAATTACTGGCTGTTTTTATTAGCCTCAAAATAGCACTTTCATCAATCTAAAAAAAAACTCTGTTACATGTGTTAATGACTCAAGGGCCCTATGCCCAACTGGAAGTGAGTATAGGCATTTAAGGTAGGAGACCCACTGATGGGTATCCACTTAAGTGGTTTGAAGATCAAATTGATGCGCACCAAGGGCTTGATTTAATATGGTCAACATTTTAGCAGTGTTTTTTTCTGCTAGTGTCTTCAACATATTTGCACCGTCATTCTGATATAACAAAGCCCTATGCCCACGCATCCAGTTTTTGTGAGTTGTTCGAATTTTTTCGAGAGAGAATCGCTCCGAGGGGAGGAGGAAGCTTTGCGAGCTTTCTCAATTCAAAATGATAAAAATATTTCCTGAGTTGGACTAATTTATCGAAGGTGTGAAGATGACTCACATAACCACCCGTCGCTACCCTCCGACGGCTGAAAGATTGAATTGTGTCGCTATATATTAGCCCCATCTCAGAGCCTTTATTGTCATTTTTAACATTTGCTTGTGTTAATAATGTGTTAAAATGAATCAAGTCATCCTCTGTCCATCAGAGCCGATTCTTACCCGAGTTTGCTACTAAACAGCCCTTCTCTTTTGAAAGCTTAACAGGTTGCTCCTCACCATTGACAAGCCATTCAGCACAGAACATGTTGTGATCGCTTACCTCATTAGTACAGATGTGAAAAGCTTTCAATATTGACCACAAGGCTACATTTACATAAATGTAATCAATTATCGATGAAGAGTTGCCTTTGTGCCAAGTTGGAGCCGGAGGGACATCAGATGCAAAAACACCATTCAACATGAAAAGACTCCTCTGTTTTACAAGACAATTCCACCGTGAGAGTCTCACACAGGGCTGCTTATCCTTGTCCATGAAGCAATTTAAGTTCAAATCACCCGCCAAGATTACATATGCGAGATGCTCTCATCTCGAGATATCAAATCCAGTAAGCAATTCAAATCTCTAAAAAAACAGTCATCAGAAATCCCAACTACATTCCAGTACACATTGAGAACTGCATATGTGACATTAAGATGTTTCACTTTGATCAACAACATGTACTTGTTGGGAGCAGCCCACAAACTTGAACACAACCCATTTTTGGTTTTAACAGTTATCAAGAGGCCAGAGGAGGGTCTGCCCAGGGAGGCTTTTGAAGCAGAATTTAAGTGTATCTCATGTCCAACGCAAAGGGGCGGGTCAATCAGCCAAGTCTCCTGTAAGAGGATAATATCATACTGACTCAGATTGTATTGGTCATTGTTCAAGAGATGTTTAAAGCCTCTTTAGATAGAGCTATCGTGTGCTGCGAGACAACAGGAGCTAGTTAACTCAACTTTGTTCCGCACACACAACCACAAGTTGGAGCTGAAGATTGAGACTTCTCTAACCCTCTAGCCTCATGGGGTTTGTTTTCTAGGGTTTTATCTTGCACTTTTACACCAGCTAATGAAGTGGTTCCACTGTCATCAATACAGAGTGTGAAACCTAAATCATGTAAAAACCCCTTAGACTGCCATATTGAGTTTTTGACCACCCTCAACTGCATCCACAGCCTTAAAGCATTAAGATTTATTTTATCGACAAATTCAACTAATGTTAGGTCAGAGGACACAATGTCTTCCAATGATTGAATATCAGAAAAAATCGCCAATGCGGCTCTGCGATTCAAATCAAATTGGGTACACGGGCTAGGTCTACACTTCACAATTAAAGAGTAAGTATCCCAATTTGCCTCGTTATTATTATTTTTTTCGAATTAACCACATTGGCGGCCATTTTGTTATGAGACTCAACAGAAGTGAACTTGGGCAAGGCTTTTTCAATAAGCGTCAAGATAGCACTAGAGAGCTCCGAATGGAGCAAAGGGGAAGTTAGGGAAACAGGGGCCCTACTCAAATTAGAACATGAGTCCACAGAAGGCAAAGGATTTGTAACAGATCCCCGGGGGGAGACAAATGATACCGCTACTTGTTTAGTGACAGGTAGCCTTGTGTCCTGAGTCTGGTTGGCTGATGTCTTTGCTGGCATGCAGGGGACATGTTTCACAAGTCTGTCTAAATGTGGGGGAGTATGACCAGCCATGTATGCATCTACAGCTCTCCGAATTTCAGCTCGATGCCTCGCCACTTCACTCATCACAATTCCCTTCAAACCCTTATCCATATCTGTACCTTTTAGTTTCTTTTTATTAGTGGTCTGAGCACTAGTCGATGGAATGGAGTCCACAGAAGTCGGGAGAGAAATTTCCCTTACCAAATCATCAAGAGGTTGATATGCAGAGGCCTGGGCTGGTTTAAAACCAAAGAGATTGATTTTCGATTTGGCCTGATCCATTAACATATATTTCCTCTCGATAGTTTTGGATGCAGAAATTCTTTTCTTACACGGCATTGTAATAGCCTTAAAGAATTGTTTTGCTCCAGTCTTCCCAGTGTTTTTAGGCAGAGGTTGATTTTTAGATGATTTAGAAGCAGCAATGGGGCCATTGCTCAAATCACCACAAGATATTTTAGATGCTAAAGTTATATCAGGCGCCTTGGTTCCTCCCTTCGATTGAGCCTTTTGGGCTGATTATTCAAATTAGCCACCAATGGGACGTGGGTGGAGGGAGCCGGGAGCGAAGAGTCATACAGAGATGAAGGATCACTCCTGCCATCATAAATAATTGCTTCAAAGCAAGGTAGAGCACCAGCGGAACAAAAAAAGAGGTTTGGTGGCACATACCTCATTTGTTTGGCAGGCGATGGATGAAACAAATATTTTGGAAGGAATAGAATGGGCACATGTCATAAGCAATTGTTTATTTATGTCCGCCCCCTCTACTTGCAACGATAGGATTTTTTTTTATATTTCCTCTTGCGCCAATAGCCTTCGATCAAGAACATTATATAAATTACCTAAAGCGAGCAACGCTGAATTCATTGCTGATGATGTGACCTCAGTCTGAATATCAGTATTGCCACACTGTGCAGATGTATTAGTGCTATGTGTAAGCGTGCAGGCAATATTGGGCTGGGAATGTATTAACATACTGACAGATTTAAGAGAGATGTGTGAGACTTCAGAAAACATCATAGGTGAACCTGAGAGATTTTCGGACAAACACTTGTCCGAGAATACAGAATCCTCCGGATCAAGATCGATAATGGCAATATCCTCGGAAGGAAGGGCAGAGTCGAGCATAGAAGTTAAGGCTCCAGGAGCTCCCCCTAAGTGAACCAAATCACTATTGGTATATGCATCACCAAAGGCAACATTAGGTGCCTTAGAAGCCAGGTATAAAAAGTTAAGAATTGCAGTGTCGGTTAAGGACATGTCATTTGCATGAGGTTGTCTAGACTGCGCCGAAATAGGACAACCCACAGTAGTTTTCACCGGCACCAAAGATTTAGGTAATTCAAAGACAGGAAAAGGTATAATCTGCGTAATCTGCTTAATACTCCCACTCAATGAAAGAGTAGGTGCAGTGTTCTCTACTGCTATGTTTCTGGCTCTATGGGCCGATAGAGAGCCCTTGCAAAACAACCAAATATCAGCATTAACCAGAGCAGGGCCATTACTTTTGCCTCCAAAAGGGGTAGAATATTCATGGTTAGAGGACCGAGAATGCCGCACAGGACTCAGACCTGACAAGAAGGGATCAAGTCGGCGGCATGCCAGTTTTAAGTGTGGACAGCATCGTTTTTTAGTGAATTACCAAGCAGTTATCAAAGAACACCGGCCACCACAACTGAGACAAAACAAAAACCAGAACAGAACCTCAGGCCACCGCGTGCCGCGCACCATGAACAGTGAACAGTACTTTGCTGTACATCACGGCGCGCGCATGGGTGCGCTGACTTCTGGGTATAAATGGGTGGGGGATGAGGAGGAAGGGAGTGACTGCCTTCAAGGTGCGGAGCCACCAGTTGAATGGAGACCTTGGGGAAAAAAACAAAGAAAACAAAGGTAGAACTTAGAGACTGCAATACGAAATTAAAAGCACAGCCTCGAGCATTAGAAAAGACTTGAGCGTTAAACAACCAAAGACTCGAGCATTTATGTCCAAAAAGTCTCAGTGATTTCACCTTGCTGTTAAAGGGCCAGGTACCCTTTCGTGTCACTGCAAAATGAATCCTCCAGGGATGCAGTCGACCGCGCTGCCCAGCACAATGTCCAGTCCATGGGAACACAAAAGCCAGAAAGTCAGCGCCCGCAAAGCAACACAACACAGTAAACAGTACTTTGCTGTACTTCACGGTGCGCTTGAGGGTGCGCTGACTTCTGGGTATAAATGGGTGGGGGCTGAGGAGGAAGGGAGTGACTAACTTCAAGGGGCGGAGCCACCAGTTGAATGGAGACCTTGCTGTTAAAGGGCCAGGTACCCTTTGGTGCCACTGCAAAATGAATCCTCCAGGGATGCAGTCGACCGCGCTGCCCAGCACAATGTCCAGTCTACGGGAACACAAAAGCCAGAAAGTCAGCACCCGCAAAGCACCACACCACAGTAAACAGTACTTTGCTTTACTTCACGCTGCGCGCCCCATTATGAGGTAAAGTGGGGAGTGGACCGGGACACAGGACACTCCCCATAGCTACATTGGGTGGCCTGCTGGTGACTGGGGTATAATCTTTGCCCATGAAACGGGCAATGAGGCAACAGGCCATGGCTATCATGAGTGTACTCTACTTTCCAGTGATGTCATTTTTTAAAATAAGAAAAAATAAGTTTTGGGACCAGAGAACCTCTCCTCTCGAAGGTTTGGAGCAAACCCATTCAGTGTTTTTTTTTTTCTGCGGGCCAGGACAAAAATGTTCAATCAGCAAATGAATACTCATTTCAACTTTCTGGAGCTACCCTATAACTTTGGAACCTCTGGATGGGATGGAACTTCACAAAATGTTTCAAATAAACTCAAAAATTCACATTTTGTGCATATCCATTAAACCACTCTAAAGTTAAAAGCATCACAACTGTGCTTCTTCCTATGGAAACAGCAACATAAACATAACTCCAAAACTAAAGCGATGTGAATACAAATTTGTAAAATACATATATCAATCAGCTAACCCACATGCTACACAAGCCACAGCACAACCCGGTAACCATGCCTAGATGTTTGCACTGTGGGTATGTGATTAGCTTAAAGGCATCCAAATTACTACAGACAATATTATGTTCCTTATAACGTGGCTCCTTTTTAAACATTGCTTAATCAAATCAAGGATGCAAAAAGCACATAGACGTTTCATGCTCGTTAGGATCATCATGAGTATTGTGATGGGTTTAAACATGCACAAAACATTCTAGTTGAAATACTAGAGTAGACTAGGCAATTTTAGCTAACAAGCCACACATACCACAGTGCTACCTTGTAGCCATCCCGTGTGGTTCGCCATGAATCTGAGCACCTGAGCAATGCATTGTGGGTATGCAAAATAGCTCTGAGATCTGACAGCAAGATCAGGCCTACAACATTCTAATTAATGTATACAGGAATTGGAGCCTTGAGTTCTAGGCCAAATATTCCAGCCATTCTGCTGCTCATGACAATTTTCACCTAGCGGTACCTAACCTCCTCTCTGAGTTCCTTGCTCTTAGATGGATAACCGCTTCTGCCCTGACGCTTAAAAATAGACAATAATGAGCCCCATTGGAGGGAGACAACATTTGCTGAACAACTCTGTAAAGTCTAACAGGACATTTTCTTAAAGTCCCAATATCTTGTGGTTCAACACCTAGCCACCACAAGTTAAGGTAGTACCTACCACTTCTCAGGAAAATAGAAACAATATAAGAAATATAACACAACATAAAAACATTAGTGATACCTCCTATTCAATGCTAGGGGCCCTCCCAGAGTCATTAATCAACATAACATCGATTTCCTGGGGACCCCAAATGCTACTCCAACAATTAAAAATGAGGCCAACATGCACCTAAAGATCAAGGATTACCGTTTATTACCAAGATGCCGTTCATAGAAGCCATTGCCACCAATCTGTACAACCTACTTCGTAATCAATGGAAGATGACTACCAATAACCGATCTGATTAACTGGGAGAATAAGTTACCTTGATATACCCAGTCACAAAATGCATAGTTGGCAATAACATGTTGACATGTTAGTTGCCTACCGATCACCAAAGTGCAACTTTGCCATCATTCAGATGAAGTTTGACCTCATCAATAACAACTGGTAGTAAAACAGAAGGTCCTGGCACTAGAAATGATTAATCTCTGACAAACTTCAACTGTAGGGATATTCTTGGATTACCCAAATTGGTCGTAATACCCACTAATAGAGACAAACATTATGCCTATCAAAATGCCACTACAGATGGCATAGCATGCATGTGACATCGTTTTGAATCATACTCTTCTTGTCAGGGCCTTACCTCAATCAAATGCAGCTACAGATTAACAGTTGGGTTACAGTGATAGGGAATAGTGCTTGATCCCTGCTCCTAAAAGCTTGAGAAGTCTAGTCAATCCCTTGGAAAGATTTTATATTGGTCAGTAATTATTTTCCCGGATCTCCTAACAGAACGTTTAGAAATCTTTTGATGTATTGTTAACACCTCAGTGTGCTGCGTACAGGCGTAGGTACTCTTATTTAAAGATGGCTTCAATTAATTATAGGCTGTCTATTCATTCAGTCACTCATGCATTCTGCTGATTGATTGGATAAATGGTATCCAGAGCTCTACCTTTGATGCCTATAGCAATGCTATGTCTTTTGATGGGGGTTTCAGTGATCTATCGTGTCATCTCCTGCTAACAATTCAAGCAGAATAGTCATCAATAAGGATCTAGAAATCAGTGATTTAAGAATCTCATACCATGTAAATTATGAGGTTGCTGTGTACTCTGGAATTGTCTGACATCCTTAAATGTGCAAAGATCTTTTTGAGCTAGAGTTTCTGTGCCTGATAAATCAGGAACTGGTTCATTTGAAAAACTGTGCGAAATCAAAGGAGGTACCATCTGTTAAGAAAGTGAATTGGTATCAGTAGTGACAACAGTAACCATTGTTAAAGGATAACTACTTGCACTGGAACCCAAGATGAGAAATCAGTGGACACCAAAAGAAGCTGCAAGCTGCCATGACGCTAGACTATTCATGAAACATGGAAGAAGTTAATATGACATGCAATTAACCCTGAAAGAAAGACATGCTTCCAAACACCCACAAGTTGTACCATATGCATCACAACTGTTTCACACGAGAGAAGTGAAACCAAAAAACAATGTTACAAAGAAAGCACAGTGACAAATCCACATTTAATGGCCCTATATTATTTGGGGTCCAAATACGCCAAGTATTGCTATCACGGATATTGCACATGATATTGTGTATATAATAAAGTGATCTGCTTTTTTATTTAGCTGATATCACATTAGTATAAATGTCAAACTACACCCCTCAATGTATGCGGACCTTGCAGACTGAATATATATCACACACCAGCAGCCTGTATTACAATAAGTCATGAAGCACAAAGGAGCAAACAATGGACAGCATGATGTAAGTTACAAGTTGTATTATATTATATGTTCTGTCATGGTATAGTGGCATGATACAGCAATATGGGAATAGAGTCTAACACATTGTAGCACATAAATACAATAGGGTGGCGATAGCCGCCCTATGATTAAAGTGAGTCGGACTCCCATGAAAACACCTCAAAACTCTATCATTAATAGGATTCGAGTAATGGATTTGAGTGTAATTCCGAAAGTGTTTAAGGTTTGCGGGCCCCCCAGACTGCACATTTCAGTAAAGATCCATTCAAAAATAAAAAAAGTTATTAAGAAGACAAAGCATTTTTTTTTTCAAAAGTTGTGGTCTACTTCCCATTAATTTTCCCATAGACAAACAGAGTACATTTTTTGGCAAAGCGCACAGGCAAGACTGTTGGGCGGATTTGGACCAGGTCTGAAATAGCATGGGCATGAACCGTTGACTCACAATCCATGCATGGTTTGAGGTTATTCTGTGCAGTAGTTATTTAAATATGTGACGTAAACTGTATGCTGCCTTCTCAAAAATAGATAGCTATATACCAGGTAAATGACCAAATCCAGGGATTTTTAGAAATTAAACCACTGCCATCTTGTTTTTCTCTCAATGTGGGAGATAACCGCGGTTGTAGTCGGGGATAATGGGGAAAAAAGTAGTTAAAAAGCTGTTTGCAAGATAAAATAATTCCAGATGACATTAGTCGAGACCTGGGGAGGTTGCTGGACGACAGCAAGAGAAATTTGGAAGTTATAGGAGTTATAGGAATTACAGCGACTGAGTTTGCAAGACAAAGTTTTCTGTAGCCATGGCTGTAGCCTTGAATAGCCGACATCTCAAAACAAACTGTGTCACCGAAACAGCGTGTGTTGTGGGGTGAAACAGAGATGGCAGGTGAGGTGAGGAGGCCGACTGGGGAGTTGGGAGAGCTAGCATAAATGACGGGGGCACTTGGTGAGTGCCTGGGGTGGCAAGAAAGCATTTATTTTGGTCGTTTTTCTGATATTCATAGCTATATTCGAGGCTACAAAGGACTACAGAGAGATGTTTTATTTTTTAAGTTATTTTTATAGTAATACTGACATCAGGGGTAAAAAGTCACTGACCATGGCCAAAGACCATGTTATGATATAATATGATATGGCATTTGTGACGCACCTATACACAACTGATTCAAGGCGCAACAAGGAAAGGAAGGGGGAAAAGAGGGAGGACGGAAGCAACGATCTTACTAGGCCAAGTGACATTGAGAACGTGCAAGTGCAGGGGAGGGAGGAGAGGAAAAGTGCCAGGTGAAAGGGGAGGGGGCAGTGATGTACATGGGATCAAAACAATAAGATGAAGTGCGTCCATCAGGTGGCAGGTGCATGGGTAAGTGCAGACAGCAGGTGTCCAAAAGTGCAGGTAGGGGGACTGTAGGGTTACAGATACAGACCCAAGTACAAGGGTTGCTGGGAAGCAGTGCAGGTGCGCAACTGGGCAGACATGGACCTGGGCCTGAAATCCGAGGTTAGCCAGGTGACCAGTGCAGTAAAAGACAGGAAATGAGCAGGGGAGCGGAAGGCAGAAGCAAAGAGGAAGGCCTTGAGGTGCTTCCGAAACCAGAGATGGTTGTCCTCAAGTTTCAGAGAGGCAAGGAGGCTGTTCTAGAGAGAGGCCCCAGCCGAAGAAAGAGATCTACCACCCACTCATTGCTTGGCGAAGTGACTGACCTTGAGGGAGTTTGAGGTGGAGACGTGAAGTGCTCGAGTAGGAAAGTATTTACGAAGAGAGAGCTGGAGGTATTGAGGACCCATGCCCCAGAAGGCCTTGTGGACAATGGAGAGAGTCTTGAACTTAATCCTTGCAGCCACTGGGAGCCAATTCAGAGATTTCAGTGCTGGAGAGATACAATCCCTGGGCTTAGGCCAAGGAAAAGTCTCACAGTCCTGTTCTGGATGAGTTGCAGAGGGTGGAGAGTAGAAGCAGGCAGATTTAGAAAGAGGCTGTTGCAGTAATCCAGCCTAGAGAGAAGCAGAGCTCTAGGGACAGTGAGCTTCTGGGGGAAGGAGATGAAAGGAAGAATACCTCTGAGGAGGTGCAGTTGGTAGTTTGACTTCTTAGAGACATCAGAGATGTGAGGAGAGAACAAGAGTGTGTAGTCAAAGATGACCCAGAGGCTCTTTGCCTCACAGGTGGGAGCAGGCAGAGGGCCAAGGGAGGCCAGCCAGAGAGTGACAGTAAAGTAGGGTGCAGGTGTGCCAATGAGGAGAAGCTCTGTCTTACTGGAATTAAGGCAGACATCGTTGACATCGTGATGGCACACCACTCCTGGATAGCAGACAGACAGTCAGAGATGAGCGGAGTAAAAGAGGTGGCAGAGGGGTGCCTGAAAATGACGAGAGTGTCATCCGCATAGCACTGAAAGTTTGAACAGAGAGCGGCAAAGTGGTGGCCGTGAGGTGCCAGGTATTGGTTGAACATCCCGGGAGAGAGGTTAGACCCCTGTTGGACCTGGGAGGGTTGATCAGAGAGGAATGAGGTCAGCCAGGCCAGGCCCGGCCCTGATCTGTGATGCACAGGTTATCGAGGAGACGATTGAGCAGGATGTCATGGTTGACTGCGTCAAAGGCAGAAGAGAGATTGTGTAAAATGAGGACATATGGGAGATTAGAATCAAGGTTAGAGAGTAGGTCTTCACGGATGTTCAGGAGAGCAGTTTCCATGCTTCTGGCTGCTCTGAAGCCAGACTGATGGTCATGGAGACAACCAACTGATTGTCAGTGACACGGTAGGTATTTGGGAGTCGTATGTTTTTATATTGGCTGTGTATGTAGAGAATGTGTGATCTTGACTATCGCATTTTTTATAGAGCTTTTTGTAAAATGTAATCAAAAAAACAACAACTACGAGCCATAAGAAAGGATAATATGCAAGGAAGTATATTTCTAGAGTGCAAGATTTCAAAAAGTAGTGTTGTTAAATATTTAGATACAAATGCTGTAGATAATATAACAATACCTGTTATTGACAATACTTTTGAAAATGTGCAATTTCAAATAGGAGATGTGCCAACTGAAAAAAATCATGGAACCGAGAATATTTTTCTTGAAAGTAAGAAAAGAGAAAATGTATCAAGAGTGTTAGCAGCGAGTAAAAAATAAAGATTTTTAGGAGAAAAGGTAGCCAATGTGCTATCAATTTGAAATAGAGGAATAAAGATATATATAGGAAATTGTGTCATGCTGGAATTCTTACAAATCTTTGGAGGAGTGCAAAGCCAAACTTTATATATGTGGTAATGCGTTTTTTTCTAAAAGAAAAAAGTAGAAGTAATAATTAAAAAATCTTTTGCTATGAAAAGAACATTTTTCATTTTCGTATTGAATAAACTTAAGAAATGACTTAAGGTGACTAAAACATTCTATACAAATATAAAAAGAGTTTATGTACTTACATTGGAAAACCTTTGTGACATGTTTGGTGGAGAGTAGAAACACACTTCTCATATGGAAAGGAGAAAATGAGAAGAGTTACATTCAAGGAAAGAATGTTCCCCTAGCTATTGATGAGAGTGACGTAGTTATGAAGTCCGAAATGGTGTAATTTCTAAAAAAGAAGAAATCGTAAAAGTGTCATAATACAGAAATTGAAAGTTTAGGTCAGTCTGGAATAGAACCAAAGAATCACTGTGAGGTATGGAAGTGCAATTCTTTGTGCAATATTGATACATTTTCTTGTAAAGTCTTGAAGAGATTTTTGCAAGTTGCACAAAAATGATAATGTTCAAAGACAGATCAATATGCTGCAAAGAATAGATGACTGTGAAGTTTGTCAATAACTAGACTTCTGGGTCACTCTCAAGCTTGTCTTGATAAAAGTAGATGTAAGAGTCAGTTTCATCATATACGTATGCAGGCCGCAAATCATACTAAAGTAAGATAACTTCTATCTAAACTGTATGAGTGCAAAACACCAAGGATGTCGTTTGCCGTAGTAAATCAAACACTTTTGCTTGGAACTGTAGAACGTTTAATTTCTACAGTGGAAATTATAAATATCATGCATTTAAAAGAGTATTTGTGCGCCATTCTGCCCGCAAATCCCCATTTGTTAAACACAAATTTGCGAGCAGAATGGCGCACAAATCCCATTTTTTTCAGTGCAAATAATCCATGAATTACCCCCAAAATGTATGTGGATGAAACACTTACAGGAACTGGTGATGACGATCTTATGCTCTCAAAGGATCCGATTTTTCAACAGTAGAAAAGAAGTATTGCAAGGTGTGAGTTGTTATCTACTGAAGGACCTGAGATTGCTTGTGTTTCTTGTCAACTCTCTTTTTATAAGTCTCCATTGCAACTAGTGTACATTAAGGAGAAAATTAAACCCACTGTAGAAGATGTTTGTAAAGAACTTTATCTGTATTTGTTTCTAGGCACTTTATGTTTGTAGACACTGTTTTGGGTTTTATAATCAAAGAAGTAATTCTCCAAAATGTGTTTTGAATGACATATAATGCCTAATAGCCCTTTTGTGCTTCAAAATTGTACATGTTTGAAGTGATTGCATTGCAAACTGTTCATCCTTTCCAAGTTGTTGTTAGATTGCAAACACAGATTTCCAATCTGCCTAAAAAAATCATTAGTGCATGGTGTGAGAGGTAAAGTTGTGTATTTCCCTCTCAATTTGGAAGGAAATGTGAACTCTGTAGGAGTGAAGCGTGACATTTCAGATTCTTTGTTTGTTTTAGTAAATGGTGTTGCCACGAAAGATATGAGCATTTGGCGTCATGTTATGGATTTTGGAAAAGTGAAAAGCACATTGGCATTTCTATTGGAGCACCAGGATTTATACAAAGGCAGCCTGACTGTATGACACTTGTCTATATTTGATGTTGAGTCAACAAACAAAAGCAGTGAAGGTCAGTTTCAGCATCTATCTGTAGCAGAAGGGAATAGTTTGTATGAACATTAAATTATTCATCCTCTACACTCTTACGTAAAGTCATGGGTGACAGTTTAAAATGGTATCACATGAAAGCAGCGAAAGGTGCACCAATCAGCATCTGGCAAAAGACATTAGAGGCCCGTTGTTTCTCAATGCTTTTACCAACTGGTACATTGATGTGTGAATCTGTACTTCAGAATATCATTGTACAAGAATGTATTCTGAAGATTCACGATTTTGCACCAGTGTTGAATGTATTTTTCACTTAATGTATGAAAGTGAATTTTCAACATTATGTTATGCTGTTGCTCATACACCTCAGACTGGAACTAGACTTCAAAATCTGCATATGAGATGCTGCAACAGGTGAAAGAAGAAAATGAAGTTTTAGCTGGTAAGTTTACAAACATTCTTGCTACAATTATAGGTACTATTGGTATGGGAGTAACTCTGAGGTTAGATGCATGATCAGAAGCCTGGGATCTCCAACTTGGTTAGTGACTTTGATTTGTGCTGAGTATGGTTGGGATGATCTTGCACAGTGGATTTGTGAAACTAATCCACAGAAAGAAAATATAGAACCCATGACACCAGGAGAATTGTGTTCTATGGATCCTGTAAGTGTATCGTGTTTTTTTATCACAAATTTGTAGCCATGTTACACTTTATATGTAATAAAGAAAATGGTCCATTAGGTACTGTGGAACATTTCTTTTGAAGGGGAAACTACCAGGCACCTGGGGCTCCACATATGCATATGCTGTTGTGGATTAAAGATGCTCCTCAGTTTGGTAAGAAAAGTGACGGCTGGGAGATGGAGTTCTTTATTCTTTAGAAAGTGTGATTCAGCAATTTCTTTCTTGGATCAATAATATCCTTACATACCAGCAAGAAATGCAGATGATTCCCAGTCAATCCCAGCCCACAAAGGCATTTCCTGTCTGTCCACAGCCGCTGGGCTCTGGAACGTATCATTAGAACATTTAACCTTATCATAAGGATTATTGTTCTGCACTTTTGCGATTTCACCTTTGTTATAAGATTTCTAACTGTCCTTCTCTCACAGTTCTCCCTATACAATGTCCTTGTTGTCAGTTTTGACAAAAGTCCCTGCATGAGTTCCCAGTCCTCTTTCTCAGCGCAACTCATAACCATGCTCCTCCTTTGACCTTTGGATGCAGTGTGTAAATAGTTTAAATTACATATCCCCCATCTTTCTTGCACGGCTATCCCCTCTGTGAGCCATGTGTATTTGCCTCTTAGAGGGGAACTTGTCATTCCCACCAGGGCAATATATACTTTGGGATTGGTTGTAGCATCTATATGGATTGTCAGGAAGTACTGGAGGTAACGACTACGCGCATGGCATGCCATACTGGGAACCCCTATCTCTCGGCGCACTGCTGCCCTAGGTGTTGCTGGTGAAAGCCCAACCACTTTCCTCAGGAAAACATTTTACGCCACCTCCAATTTTGAGCAAGTCACATATCCCCATAGCTCACTTCCATATAGTACAGCCATTTTGGTCTTAAGGTTCAGTACTTCTAGACATGTATTGAGTCTTTTCCCCCATACAGATAATAAAACCTTTGGGGACTATACAGACTTACTTCCAAATGTGTGACTGTCCGATTTATATTGGCAGTCCATCTGCCATTCTTTGCAAAGATTATCCCAAGGTGTCTGTAGGAGGTCACCTCCTCTATTCTTTCCTGATTGATGCTGCACTTCCCCTGTCGTTTGCCTCTACTGAAGCTTCCATTTTTTGTTTTTTTTAAAGGTTTAGCAACAGTTTAAGATTTTTTAAAAACTGCACAGGATACCGTAGGCTTTGCTGCAGACCCCCCTCTGTGAGATCAATCAGTGCAGTATCATCAGCATAGAGCAGCATTCTATAGGACACTTCATTTAGCTTCGCTGGAATGACCTTAGCGAATAACTCATGCAGGTTAAAGCCGTATAGAAATAGGGCAAATATGAGTGCAGCCATTGGGCAGTCCTGTCAGACTGCTCTGTTTATAACAATGGCCCTTGAGTATTTGTTCCCACCCGCACATCTTATTGCTGCTGAGGTATTACCATACACCAACTGGATCATCTGCAGCAGTCCCCCCGGGACTCCTATTTTGGCTAGTTTTTTTCCACTGAGTCATAAGCTTTAGCCAGATCGACGAATGCTACACATACCTTTCTCCCTCTTATCCTTGTATATTTTTCTATAATGGTCTGCAGCACAAAGCACTTGTCAAGTGCCGAATATCCCTTTCTTAATCCTGCTTGGTTATCTGGCATTTTCCCCTGTTCTAAAGCCCACTCTAATATGCAGCCTGCCAGGCATCCTGTAAAGATACTGCTTGCGATATCAAGAAGTGATGGCTGTGTGAGGGAGTTCATAGAAGAATTTTTTACTTGTTCCATTCCTGCTCAGCATGTGAATGCTGATCTACAGAACACGGTTGAAAGGTTTCAAAGGCTCTCATGTGGAAAGTACTGTCAGAGAAAATACAAAAGTAAAGATAAGCACTACACAGATTTGTCTTTCCAAGGATTGTGATGCCAGTTGGTCGGGTGAATAGTTTAATGTCATCTGTTCTACACCATGTTATGGGTATGTCACCAAGAAATACATAATATTTCAAAAGAATTAAGGAATCCCAATTCATTAATGATTACAATCCTTTAATTACTCAGCTATGGAATGCAAATACTGATGAACAGTTTATTGCTGATGATTCAACAGCTGGTGCTCATTATGTTACAGCATACATGACAAAAGCTGAAAAGCGCAATACAGCTGAATTATGGGCAGATTTTTCAGCAGATAAAAGTCTTAGTCAGAAACATCTAAGCTTTGGTTTGGAGCTGCTTTCACATAGAGAGTGTGGTAGCGACGAAACTGCAGATTGGCTAACTAGTTTGTCTCTGTATGGACGTAGCATTAATGTAGTTTGTTTAAGTCTTGGACTATCTAGTACCAGAAATCGCGTATTGAAGCCCTTGAGTGACATTTAGAAGTTAGCTGAAGCAGTACAGAGATTTTGAAAAACAACTTGATTGAAACATATTATCCAAATCTATCTGATATGTTGGAGGATCTTTGCTTATATGAAGTAGCAGAACACTACCCATATCTCAATATTGAAGAAAACAGTGACAGAGGATGGTTTAAAGTACATGGATGTAGTGGTTATCTAGTGAGACATGAGAAGGCAAGTCTCATTTAACCACATGAACCAGTCTTTCCAAACTGCAGAGAAAAAGGGATTATTTTATGTTTTTCTTTTGCAGTTGTTCTTCACATGGCATGCAGAGAGTGATGTGCTTGGAAGTTTTTAAACTTTTGAAAAATCTTTTTTACTAAAAAAATGCTTAATTACATATCCAAAATGTGAGCAATAATTGAAGTTACTGTAGAAAGAACTATGTCAAGAAAAATGTTTTGCAGCTGAATTGGCAAAGGAAAATTCTGAGGGAAGTCAAGATTATGCAGTAGGAAGTCGAAATGTGCTTGGTGAGCCAATTATTCAAACTGATGGAGGAAGTAGAAAGTGCAATGCAACAAAGTAAAGTTGCAGATGCGAATTGTGATTAAATTCTTAGTAATCCTAATGTAGAGCAAAAATAAATATAGGTTCTTAAATGGTTTACTGCATGGAAATCTTGATTGTTCATGTGTGCAATACAAACATGTATTGTTGTATGTTAGTGGAGAAGCAGGAACAGGTACATCTTTTTTAATTCATGCTATGATCCAAAATTAAAAGGATTCCTCTCTGTCGTGCATTGTAACTGCTCCAACAAGTTTAGCAGCATTTAATGTAGGAGTGGTTACTTAACATTGCCTTTTGATGCTACGAGTGGAGCATGACAACAAACGTGTATCAAGTGCAGCACTAGAAGTAGGAAAAGTTCTTAGAAATTAAATACCTTGATTATAGATGAAGTAAGTATGCTAGCTTTCATTTACTTTTGAATGCAAAACGTTTTGAAGACGGACTACAATGTTTTATTTGGAGATAAACATGTACCTATTTTTGGAAACTTGTTACAATGTTTGTTTGTTTGTTTGTTTTTATTATTTGTAAAGCTCACCTAACCTGTGGGTAGGAGGGCGCAAGCAACAAGAGGAGTGTACAACTTAGGTTACAGAATACGCAGTAAATGAATCCAATTGGGTTACAGTGTTGGAAGCACCAAACATTTGGCCCAATACATAAAATTATAATTTAAATGTGAATATACATAGTTTACAGGTTGTAGATATATCTAAGCATAGAGGTGAGAGGATATACGATGTATACACATTTACAATAGGTGCAGCAGTGGATGTGGTTAAATGTCTTATCATTAAGTATCGTGTTCCTTGATCCAGCGGATGGTATTGGATCTGAATTGTAGGTAGGGAAGGTCTTCCCTAAGCGATGGTGGTATGGAATTCCAAAATTGTGCTGCTTTAACAGGAAAGCTGTTCCCTCCAGCCATAGTATGTTTGAATCTTGGGACGCGGCGGAGGTTTGAGTTGGCCCTTCTAGAGGGGCGGCAGGAAGTCAGTCTGGTGAATCTCATTATTAAATATTGCGGGGCCACTTGGTGTAAGCATTTATGGGTAAGAGAGACCGATTTAAGGAAGATTTTATCTTTTCTAGAGAGCCAATTATACAATCTTCTAGTCTCTGAGATATGTGCTTTCCTCGGGAGGCTTAGGGCTGCTCTTAAGGCATTGTTCTGCAGGATTTGGATTTTATTTGTAATGTATTTGTTGCTGCCTACGTAGAGCGTGTTTCAATAATCCAAGTTGGATAGGATCAATGCTCTGGCTATAGTGATGCAGTTGTTTGGTGAGAGTAATGATTTAGATGCTCTAATGAGTTTACATGTATAAGATGTAGCGGAGGCCATGGCATTGACTTGTTTTTTGAAAGTGAGTGTTGAGTCTAAATTTAATCCTAAGGTTTTGACCTCCTTGGCTACGGTAATGATATTATGGTCAATGACAAAAGAGGAATAGTTTTGACCTAATTTGTTAAGGGTAGGTGTAGTGCCTAAAATGAGGAGTTCAGTCTTGTCATCATTCAGGAATAGACCATGAGAGGCCATCCATGTCTGGATGATGAGGTACACACGATTTACAAAGGCCAAATCCTTGTCATAATCCCCTGTCAATGGGATGAGGATCTGGGTATCATCGTCATAGTTCGTGTAGGTGATACCCAGGCCATCTAGATCATCGAAAAGGGGCTTTGTGAAGATGTTGTACAGGGTAGGGGATACGCAAGAACCCTGTGGCACACCACAGGTGATGGGCATGGGGTCAGCGGCTGCTGATGGGGAAGAGACTTGCATAGTGCGATTATTGAGGAAGGACTGGATCCATTCAGTTGCCTCCTGGGAGAAATGTGCTGCCGACTGTAAGTGTGTGCAGAGGATCTCATGGTTGACTAGGTCAAATGCAGCGGAGAGATCGAGAAGTAACAGAAGTGCTGTCTTCCGTGTTGAGGTCTGAAACCTGAATGTCGGACTCCCAGAAGGTGGTTAAATTCAAGGTAGTGTTGAATTTGTTGGTATGCTATTTTATCAAGGATTTTGAGGAGAAACGGCACTGTAGTGATAGGACGGTAGTTGGTGGGGATGGCAGGATCTAGATTAGGTTTTTTAAGGGGTGGGAGGACCCAGGATTGTTTCAGGTTGTTAGTTATGGTACCAGCTGTGAAGGATGTGTTTTTTGGTTTTGTAATAAATGGTGAGAGTTCTCTAGCTGCATCTTTTATCAGTTGTGCAGGGCATAGGTCTCCATGGCAGTTCGAAGGTTTGAGTGCAAGTATAACTTTTTCAACCTATTTAGTAGAACCTTTGCGGAAGTTCGAAGAGGGGTGGTGGCATGGGAGGTGACCAGGTAGGTTGAGGAGTGGAGCTGGTGTTGCTCAATTTGGAGGTGGAGAGAAGGGAGTCTTTTTTGTTGCTGATTTTAATTTGCAAGGAAGTTATTTTATTAGCAAGAGATTTTTGAATATCTGTGCACCAGTTTTTGTCCTTGATGCAAGAGTCAGGCAGCTGGACGGGAGTTTCTATTTCTTTCAGTATTGAGAAGAGCTCTTTAGTGTTGGACTTTGCTTGAGAGGTTTGAAGGTTGTATGATGTTTGTTTTGCGAGGATAATTTCTTTTTTGTACTGGGAGGCTAGATTACTTAGGTTTATCTTATTAATTTCAGATGGATCTGATCTCCAGATTTTTTCGTAGCGTCGTTTTCCTGTCTGATATCCTTAAGGTGAGGAGAGAACCAATTGTTCACATGTTTGCGAGGTTTGCTCTTTCTCACTTTAAGAGGTGCTATGGCATCAAGGGAGGATAACATTACTTTGTTATAGAGGTCTACCTAGTTGAGGGATCTATATGTTCAGGAATAGCGTTAAGAGTAGGAAGGATCATAGGAATAAGGTTTTCAGGAGTGATATTTCTCTTATTTCTGGTTGGGACAGCTGGAGCTATGCTGTTAGGTTGCAGCGATGGTGTGGGCTCTAGGGAGAATGTGATCAGGTGATGATCAGACCATGGCTGTGGGATTATGGATGAAACTGTGAGTGGGCAGTTATGCACAGCTAACCAGTCCAAAGTTCTACCTCTGATATGGGTAGGAGCTGTGATTTTCTGAGTGAAACCTAGTTCCTCTAGGGTGTTGTTGATTATAACAGCATTGGTGTCTAACGGCTCGTTAAGACCAAGGTTAAAATCACCTAATGTGATGCATTGAGAGGAGTTCTTGAGAACTCTTGTGAAAGGTCAACCAGTTTTAAGAATGCTGAAATCTAAGGATACTCAAAGAATTATAGGAAGTATTGGTCATTTTAACCTTTAGAATTGTTTTGAATTCTAGTAACTTATGATTAATATGAGGCAAAATGCAGACTTACAGCATGCAGAAATGCTTAATTAGATTTGGATAGGTCTTCTTGGGGAAAATGTGAAAGCAGTCTTAAAGGAAGACTGATTTCTGAAAGGTTTCATGCAGATTGCAGTCCGTCTGATGTCATGATGACTCTTATGGAAAGAAATAGTTCTTGTGTTGTTTGATGTGCACATTTGCAGAGTGTATCATGGTTAACACTATAATGCTACTGCCAGAGAAGCAAAATATTGTGGAGATAAAATCATGTGATGTTTAAGATGATCATGTCATGCCTTTAGAGTTGGATAAGAGAGCAAAAGCCAGATTAGGTCAACTAGAGAATTCAATTTCTAAAACAGCTGGTATTGAAGGAGTTTTAAAACTGCATCAATGTTCCAGTAATGTTGAAGCAGAACTTGAATGTAGGAATTGGTCTAGTCAATGGAGCCATGTGAAGAGTGATTGCATTTCACACTTTTCCTCACAGTACAAAAATTGAACATGTTGAAGTTAAGTTTGGTCATGTAGAAGGAACACATTTGATTTCTCTAAACTCTGCAGGTTTCATGTTTTTAAGGATACCTTTGTGAAAAGAGGGCAGTTTACATTGTGCCCACTTATGCAATAACTATTCATAAATCACAAGGGGTGACTTTAGAAGCAGCACTTAATGACATTGGTCGTACAGTGTTTAAAGAAGGAATGTCATATGCATTGTTGTCATGTGTGAAAAATATATTTTTGAGGGACAGGTGACATGTTTTGCATTGAAGAATGTAATAGGCTGTGTGCACTGTATGCGCCACACCTGAACTTTATACCTGTACCTGCAACCTTATACATGTACCTCATCCAGGAAACATAAGGGGTCAGTGAAAGCACATTCAAATGACATCAGTTCTTGCAACACGAAAAAGCAACAAAATGTAATGGAGTTGGAGAGTTGTTAAACTATAACATTCTCTAATAGTATACTTGGTATTGAATCAGGAGTTGAATGCCATTGTAATGCAGCTTTGTATATGGTGTTTCAAATGACTCCATTGATGCAAGAAATAGCTTCCACAGCAGAGAAGCAATTATATGCAGAACTTTGATTTCTTAAAATTTCTGTAGATGAATAACCACACAGTTTACATTCGGCAATGTCAATTCAAAATGTAGTAGCTGTTGCAAGTGGAAATCAACAATTTTCTCAAAATACACAGGAAGAAAGTCAAGAATCTTTGATGACTGTCTTTGATTTATTAGTGAATGAAACATTAATGTAGATAGGTATACAGGAATTAGTTATGAGTGGAATCATATGAGTCAAAAATGTAAGAAAGGTTATTCTACTCCAGATCTCTATGAAATATTTGCATATGTGCATATGCCTGATCAGAAAAGTGTAATTTTTTCTTATCTTGTTACTAAAGCATTCCATGTCATGCAATACAGTGAATGTGGCTGTAATTTACAATCAAAACTACAAAATCTAGTTTTAATAAGTATGTACACTCGTCCATTCAACATCTCAAACTACTGGAAAACAATAGAAAACCTTTTTTACAATATGCACAATATGCACATTATGTTGAATAAGGCAAACAAAGTGTCAAAAACCATATGTTAAAATGAACCTATAACTGTTTGATGAATTGTTTTATCAGTGCCATGACAAAGCCCAAGGAAGGCCGAACCATACGCATGTGCCTTCTAGCAGAGTTTTGTTGGCACAACTTTTCCAACACGTCTAAATATTGAAACAAAAAATCTTATTGCAATTGTTTGAAGACTTGTTTGAAGATTTGAATAAATTAAAAATGACCTTATGACTGGTCGGTGGATACCAGTCTCTATGTAGCCATGCAGCTATGGGCTCACACTAAATTAAAATTATAAACTACAAATAAGAAAAGGAAGAGTGCCCCAAACTAATCTATTTACTTTGCATACCCGTATCTCCCTCAACTACCCATTTGAAGCATTTTATACACATGACATGCATCATTGAAAGGTCAGGAGTCCTTAAAATAGGAGTCTGTGGGCTATGTAATGGCGTGCCTGCAGCCATTTAGCGGATAAACCACCTCTGCACGGCTACAAAACAATGTTCAAAAAAACATATGTACATATGTATGTGGGCCGTTGAGTTGCACGCATTTGTTTTAAGATATATTGAGTGTACTCTTTGTATGCAGTTACTGTAACACTTTAATATGTTTCAATTTGTAAACAGTACATATAACAGCAAACACTTTTAAAAAATAATATGGAAGACATTTTTTTAAGAATAGGGTTACCTGGGGGAATATGAATGCACAATTGCTTTTTATTTTACTTTGTAAACATGATACATTGTTTTCATTAGCCTAATTGTCTGTATCATTAGTGTTAACTATCTATGGAGTAACAAAACCTTTGACATTCAAGAAACAAACTTTAGTTGCAGGATTGTTAAGGGAAGAACTTAACACAACAAAACCCCTGAAATTCCGCTAAAGCCACCTTAACGTTCGGGTCCCTGTTGAGCACACTATGACAACAATAATGACATCACAGATCACATCACTAGTGACACCACTAATTACATTGTATATAATGTATTACATCAATACTGGAATTAAACATAACGTCATAGAACATGACAGGCTTGAGTTAATAGAGAGAAAACAATAACTTTCTAATCCATGCAACCTTAAAAATGTCCTTATAGTGTTTTTGTGACAAAATGGGGGTGAAGGGGCGTAGTTTGTATAACACGGATAGAGTTTGTTGAAGTGATGGAATCTGGTGAAGCTGCAGAGTCTGGCAGAGGTGTAGTAAAGTTGGGGGGTGCATGCACTTATTTAGGCCTAGAGCAGCAAGAAGCCTAAATACGTAGTAAGAAAATATGACAAGGGGTTTGGGGGACCACCCAAAATAAAGAAAGAATTTATTAATTTTTTTGTCCTTTTTTCAGCAGAAAAACCTCAAAAATGTGCATTGACGAAGGGACATATAACTGTCTTGTATACTCATACTTTGGGATCTTTTTGTTGCTTTTAACACTGTCCAACACACCTTTCTTCTGACTAGCAGGACGTTGGCTTTTGCACATTTGATAGGTGTTTCCTTTAAAATCTCCTGGAACTCGAAAACCTCAGACCGAACACCTCTCCTTGTTGGTGCCTCCCAATAATCATTCCTTGAATCTTTGTTCTTCACCCCCTCTGCCTCATCCCTAGGAAAATACATAGCTAATCCTTTGGATTTACCTATCACCTCTTTACTGACAACCCTCAAATATTTTTTTCTTTTCTCTCATTTACTTCATCCATCTCAGAACTGATTACCAACTGCCTCACAGAAATAGGTCCCTGGTTGGCTCTTTTCTGCCTCAAAACAAGAGTAATCTTTCTCATGGCTTCCATTGACATCCCTACACTCCCCTCTACTTACCTCTGCCCATCTGACTTTCTTGTCCATCGTCCAAGGTTTTCAACCTTTGGGTACTATTTAATAGTGACCATCAACTGCAACAATTCACCAATACCATCACCTCTGCTGCTCGTATTAACTTGCTCAACATTCCAAAAACATCTTAATCACCGCTCTATGAAAACTATAACCCCCACCTTCGTGATCAGCAAACTTGACGAACATTTGAGCCCACTCCATGGCCTTCCTCCCTACTTTCTCTTGCCAAAGTCCTCAAACCACATTATCTACAACCTACCCAGATTTCCCCCCATTTCCATCTACTAACACCATGTTGGTTGGCACTCCATGCATAAACACTTCCTTTTGAAGTTCCTCCTCCTAGCACAAAACCCTAACAATGGTCTTGCCCCTCATTATCCATTTGATTGCACACAACCTCATTGCTCCATGCCACCTGTCTCTCTTATCAGTTTACTCTTTCTCCCTATTCGCCCCACTACAATTGAAAATGTTGCCCATCACAATGAAAGCCAGTCTAACTGTGGATCTTTTCAAAGTTCATCTTAAACTTCACTTACTTGCCAAAGAAGGAGCTCCCCATGGTCTCTTCCCTATCATCCCTTCCTGACCACACCATTTAATCCAGTGCTGAGTAATACTGTATATTTGTAAAATGCTCCTCTTTAGTGTAAATAATGTGTCCCACCTACGTGTCTGGGGTTTCTGTTGGTACTCTTGTTCAGAGGAGAATTGCTTAGCATTTCGGTGCTGGACTGCCCCAGGGCAGGACAAAGACTGATATGTTTGGGATATTTCTTCTCTGTGAAAGATAGTGAGCTAAAGACTCTGGGTAAGTCTCTCGTAACCAGGACTAATGTCTGGCAGAGAGACTCCCAGGACCCCCCTTGTTAATTAGCATATTTCAGTAACTTTGGGTCTCACCCTAAGTTACTAGGGGAATCCAGACGTGGACCCCTTGCTCACTATTCTTAGAGAGGCACAGATCCACCCTACTGATGAGGTCCAACCAGACCGAAACACGTGTCTGGTGTTTCTGTTGGTACTCTTGTTCAGAGGAGAATTGCTTAGCATTTCGGTGCTGGACTGCCCCAGGGCAGGACAAAGACTGATATGTTTGGGATATTTCTTCTCTGTGAAAGATAGTGAGCTAAAGACTCTGGGTAAGTCTCTCGTAACCAGGACTAATGTCTGGCAGAGAGACTCACCGGACCCCCCTTGTTAATTAGCATATTTCAGTAACTTTGGGTCTCACCCTAAGTTACTAGGGGAATCCAGACGTGGACCCCTTGCTCACTATTCTTAGAGAGGCACAGATCCACCCTACTGATGAGGTCCAACCAGACCGAAACACGTGTCTGGGGTTTCTGTTGGTACTCTTGTTCAGAGGAGAATTGCTTAGCATTTCGGTGCTGGACTGCCCCAGGGCAGGACAAAGACTGATATGTTTGGGATATTTCTTCTCTGTGAAAGATAGTGAGCTAAAGACTCTGGGTAAGTCTCTCGTAACCAGGACTAATGTCTGGCAGAGAGACTCCCAGGACCCCCCTTGTTAATTAGCATATTTCAGTAACTTTGGGTCTCACCCTAAGTTACTAGGGGAATCCAGACGTGGACCCCTTGCTCACTATTCTTAGAGAGGCACAGATCCACCCTACTGATGAGGTCCAACCAGACCGAAACACGTGTCTGGGGTTTCTGTTGGTACTCTTGTTCAGAGGAGAATTGCTTAGCATTTCGGTGCTGGACTGCCCCAGGGCAGGACAAAGACTGATATGTTTGGGATATTTCTTCTCTGTGAAAGATAGTGAGCTAAAGACTCTGGGTAAGTCTCTCGTAACCAGGACTAATGTCTGGCAGAGAGACTCCCAGGACCCCCCTTGTTAATTACCATCACAATGAAAGCCAGTCTAACTGTGGATCTTTTCAAAGTTCATCTTAAACTTCACTTACTTGCCAAAGAAGGAGCTCCCCATGGTCTCTTCCCTATCATCCCTTCCTGACCACACCATTTAATCCAGTGCTGAGTAATACTGTATATTTGTAAAATGCTCCTCTTTAGTGTAAATAATGTGTCCCGCCTACCCCAGGTTAATGTTGCCTATGTAAGTAACCTGATACTTTTGATTGGTTTGTATTATCCCAGGTCTATGTCACCCCTTTCTCACAATCTCATAAACTGGCTAATCATGTGTTCCCATCTATGGGCTATTGTACAGGTACTCTTCTGGGGCATGCCTCTGCCATCTGTAAATGTGTTATTGTAAGTGATTTCTGAACAAATTTGACACACCTGTTCTTCAAATAATACAAATACATGTACAGAACGTATAGTAGGACCTTACCTAAATAATTAAAACATTAAAAACATTTCACATGTAACTTACATCAATAAAAAAGCTACAATCACAGAACTCTTTACACAATAACACAATAGAATGTATTGGCTATAAGAAAATATTTTGCTTTCTGTTATAACATTGTAGAGCAATTCAGGCATGTGTTACATTAACAAATGTTTAAATCATTTGAAGTAGTACATTAACCATAACAACTGGGCTTGGTTAACCGCATTTACTTTAATTTTGAATCATTACATTATATAGGAAATTAAATATTTATCCAATAGAATGTGAGGGAACATAAAAACACATTTGACTGAAATATTACCATTGGTACCAAATATACAAAATACATTGAATACTCTAAATATTGTATTTATTTTGCTCTTTATGTGACAATTAAAGCACAGCAATGAACAATTTTCATTAAAAGTGGAACATTTAATACAGTACTTCCTTTGGTAAGTTTAACATTCTGGAATGTATAATAGTAATATTGTGGGGCCGATTCATGGAACAAATGTGCGCCGAAATTTGTGGAGCAAACTGGCGCAAGCGTGAAAAAGCGATTCATGGAAGGCCATGCGTTGTGTTTTCCCCCGGATGTGCGCCAAACGCGGGTGGCGCACACGTCACTGTAACATCCCGAACGCTGTGCACGATGTGAAAATGCACACACCAAAAAGGGAGCGGAACACGGGGCGGTCCATGCGAAATGGGGAACGACGCGTGAAAATAAGGGCATAACTGGGGAAGGACTGCTGGGAAGTACATGGAATGCCCGCACGCACGCAAACTACATGTATTCATGGAATTGCATAGGGGAAACCCGCGGACACCAAACGACACGCACAGGCCTAAACACGTCCACCACACAAAGGCAGGCGGACGCATCCCCGCGCAGTATAAAAGTGCGCGCAAACAACAAACGTACATACAGCTACGCTGAATGTCCCATTTCTCGCAACACTGATCATGGGACACCACAGGAGGAGGAGAATAGCCAGGCCCTGCATTTTTTTGCCCAAGTCCAGCCTATTTGGGATGCCTGATGACCAGGTCTATGGCAGGTATAGGTTTCCACCTCATATCATCCTTTACCTGGTCCAGGAGTGGGAGGATGACCTCACATCACCCACCTTGTGCTCCCAAGCACTGAGCCCCTTGGAAAGGGTGCTCAATATACTGCATTTCCTGGCCACTGGGTCATTTCAGCGGACCACTGCCATAGTGGGGGGTCTCACAGCCCACGCAGTCATGCTGCCTGACCCTTGCCCCTGGCCCTCACTGGCAAGTCAGCCTTCCAGTTAGGGCCAGGTCAAAGGCCTTAAAACTTCCAAGACTCTTTTGGAGTCAGTGCTGGCACCTTTGGTGCCAGGCTCATAACCATCATGAAGACCAACATTAGAATGGGACTATTTACTTGGGACTATTTAACTTGGGGGGGGTTCATCCAACATGGAGGCACACACATAGCTCAGTTACAAGGAACTGAGCTGTGTGGTCTAGTCTTTTGGGTGTGGCAGGCCTGGGACTACTTTACCTGGACTACTTTGGGTGTGGCAGGACTGGGACTATTTTACCTGTACTACTTTACCTGACACTATTTAAACCGCACCCAAACAGCAGAACATTCTTTGCGTTATTCTGCTGTGGGCAGTGTAACGCTCACCGGGCCCAGTTCTTTGATGCCAGCTTACCTGAAACCAAGGACCTGCAGAGAGAGAAAGAACACTACGAAACTTACCTGGAACAGTATCCTGTCTTCAATCCATCGCTGACTTCAGCTCCACTCACCTGAATGTACGAACTCCATCATCCAGCACCGCATGCATCCTGGAATACCATAACCTAGAAATAGGAGAAAGAAAGACAGCATTAGTAAGTGTTTACTCACGTTTCCTCCCGAATGAAGAAAGCCACACAATTCTTACCTGGGTAGTCATCTCCTGGTCAGTATCATTGCTGGAATATTACGGCGCTCGGCGAAGAACATCGCAACCTGCAAGGAGAGAAAAGACACAGTTTAGTGTTATAAAAGGCGAAACAGCGCTGCACATCGTGCATTACTCACCGGACAGCATTGCGCACACAGCGCTTTCACCTACCGGCCCATGCTCATCTTCAAACTGCATGACAACACCAAAATACCTTTCCATACCTAAAAGGAAAGAAGCAAGACATTATTATTCAAATTAAGAGGAACAAAAGAACTGCATATAAAGACTGTAAAACAGCAAACCTACGGAGTCGCAGCAGGCCTGGATTCCCACTGGGGGGCTTGCACCAGTGAAGTAACTTGGTCGCTGCTCGCCCCCCACACCTGCGTGCCCCTGCCACGAGGAGCAGGACGGAGCATCCACATTTTACAATATTAAGGTGAGGAGAAGGCCCAAGGGGGAGGAGAGAGTTGAGGCCAGGGGAGGTGAGAAAACATAAAGACAATCTGGTATTGAATCCAGCTCTCCTATATTGCAGACACATCTTTAACCAGAGGCCTTACTAAGTGACTGGGAGAGGGTTCGAGAGTGCAAATCATCCAACCAGGGCTGGGTGGCGTCCCTGTGGATACCAGGTGAGCGTAACAAGAACACCCTCAGAAAGGCAGGCCATGGTCCAGGACTTTTACAGGATGGCATACTTCCCCAAAGTGCCGGTGCCCTAGATTGCACCCATGTGGCCCTACGTCCACCTAGGGCCACAGAGAATATCCACCGCAACCGCAAGCACTGGCATACCATCAACGTGCAGGTAGTATGCGATGCACAAGGGATCATCACCTCTGTCAATGCTAACTATCCTCGGTCCACCCATGACAGTTTCATATACAGAATGTCAGCCCTGAGCCGGGACCTGGAAGCTGTGAAGCATGGTGACACATGGCTCATTGGTGAGTACAAATGCCTGTGCACATGCATGCATGTCACACACAGACAAATACACAAGCCAAACTAATGACAACCATTATCACCTCCCCAGGGGACATTGCCTACCCTCTCAACACCCACATATTGACGCCAATACGGAACAAAACGACCCCACCCCAGGTAAGATACAATGCAGCCCATATTGCAACCTGGGCCATAGTGGAGCGCACATTTTGAGTGCTCAAGTCACACTTATGCTCCCTTGGCCGCTCTGGCAGGCAGCTACTTTATGCACTCCCAGTAGTGTGCAGGATCATTGTGGCAGCATGTGTCCTGCACAATGTTGCAACACGGCAGGGCGTACCGGTGGACATGGTGGTGCCCCCACCATCCCCAACCACACGCACAGGTTCTACACATGGGAGGGGAAAGGGCACGTGGAGGCCGCCCAACAGAGGCGCCCCTCACCTTTTTGTGGCCTCCCAACCATGGCACAGATATACGCAACCACTGTAGTCCACGTGCGTGTAAAAAAAACACATGCAGTATGTTGTGGCAGCCAGGAACACAAAAGATGCGTACGTGATCAACACTCAGCCTAGTATGACTGAAAAAAAAGGGGTACGCGACAAACAGGGACACCCACAGTGGGTAAATAGCATGTGCGACTCACCGTCTGCCTTGCGTGTAGAAGAAGAATGCGTAGGCAACACCCAGACCAAAAGAAGAAGTATGTAGTACAGCCGCTGTGAAGTAATCGCGTGTGAACCTCAACGTCCGGAAAACACACGCACCGCTCTCCACGAAAAGCACATACAGAGTGATGGAAACCCACGTGGGACCTTTAACCCGTGCCAAGGGAAACGCCCACACACATGTTACGTTACCTACGTGCCTATGCACTAAGGACCTTTCCTCAGAATTCACGCAAACATGCTGTTTTTCACATGCCAAATCACTCTGTATCAAGTTGGCCACGCGACAACACATGGAAGGCCACACTCCTGCCCAGAAGACCATTTTCCTACCCCCCAGAGCCCCAAGCCGACTCCCTCCAGCCATCTGCTGCTGCCTGCCTGCTGCCTGCTGCTGCCTGCCTGCCTGCTGGCCACGTGCCCTGCTATTTGGTGCCAGCACGTCAGTTGCTGTGATCACCCCTGCTGGGACAGAAGACTCCCGACTGCAGTTCCATCACTCCACAGCCCAGCACCAGGACCCAGTTACCCACCCACATCTGCCTCGGGGGTTGCCATGTCGGGGCAAACTGGCTACCCCCAGCCAGTGAGGCAGAGGGCTGCCAGCTTCACAGCAGAAGAGGTTGGCATCCTGGTGGAGCAAGTCCTGGTGCATTATGATGCCCTCTACGGATTAAGATGCACCGACAAGAATGAACGGGAGAGGATCTGGCTGGACATTGTGGTTGCCATCAATGCAGAGATGGTGGCAACCCACGACCTACCACACGTCAGTAAGCGCTGGGAGGATTTCAGGTCCAGGACCCTCAGGAAGGCCTGGCGCCTCTAGGTTGCAGCGGATGCAGTGAGGCGCCGGGTCCACTTTACTACCAACGAAATAAGGGTCCTGGAATGCATTAACCAAACACTTCACCGCTAGGTCCTCGAGAGGGAGACCAGTCTGGAGTCGAGCAGTAAGTGTCCATGCATACTTATTGGATGCAGTGCATGTTGAGGTGTGCCAGGCGTGTGCAGCTTGGACATATGTCTGAAAAGGGCCATGCATGCATGTGTATTTGCAGGGACATGACCGTGCTGCATGTGAGTCCGGTCATGTGTGATGCACATCAATGGTGTATGTGTTCCAAAGCATGATGCACAACAGCATGTGGAGATGCAGACATGTTAGAATTTCTGTGTATGTACTATGGCATGGTTGGGGTGTGATACATGGATGCTGGTTCCACCTTCATGTGAGTGCACGGCATACATGTGCATGTGTGTGTGTTTGACATGTGTGCAACTGTGATACGCCATGGATGCATGTGACACAGACATGTAGGGACCTGATTGACAGATGTGACATAGTTGCTGATGATTGCTCTGTGACAAGTGGTGGAGATGTACAGATGCATGTCTGTCTGGTGGCGTGTGTGCATGTGTTGGGCTCTCCCCATGTTGCTTGTGACGTCATGCCAACCTTCGGATGTTCATGCTGGGGTGTGTGTATGGATGCTGTTTCCTGCTGCACGATTCCTGTCAATTTGTGCATGTGTGTGGGTTTAAATGATATGAGTGCTGGGAGTGTGATGCCATCTGTGAAGTTTGACACTGCCACTCATGTGCAACTGTCATGTGTGTATCTGACCATTGTACAGTGCCCTGATGCCTGTGTTCTGTCTCTCTCTGTCTGCAGCATCGACTGATGAAGAGGGCAGAGACAGTGCTGTGGAGTACAGCGGCAGGGATCCCACGCCAGCCGGAGATGCAAGGCCCAGCTCTCCTCCCACGTAGTCATCTCTTCCAGGATTGAGGAGTCTGGTGCCGCGTCCTGGCCACAGCTGCCGAGGGAAGGTCCAAGAGGCTGAGGTTGGAGGTGGACTCCTCGGCAGCAGTAGGGTCAGCTGAGCCCCCACAGGGGCATATGGAGGAAGATGGCATGGAGTCATCCAGGTTGGTGGGGGGTTCAGTTGAGGAGGAGGCCGTGGAAGGCCCACGCACAGGGCCTGGAGGGAGGGATTCCACTGGTGCTAGTGGTGCAGTCCAGGGGCAGGAACAGGAGGCATCACAGGCTGCCGCGGAGGTGCCTGTGTGTAATCCTGTCCCCGATCCTGTGACTGCATCATCCTGCACCAGCAGTGATGACTTCATCCAGACCCGTTTTCAGGGAGGGGATGAGCAAACAACAACTGGCCTTCCTCTCCCTGCGGACGTTGCAATCCGTGACCGTGTTGAGCCTGTCCTAGCTGGGATGGCGTTGCGCCAACGTGGTATTCGGGATTTCGTACAGGGTTCTCGTGAGGACAATGCACGTCATTTCGAATACCTCATTGACCGTGTCACCCTACTAGGACAGGTCACTGGCACTGGGTTCATCCGTGTGATGGATCTTCTTGTGACCCCCTCCTCAACTGAACCCCCTATGCGCCAGTCGTCCTCTGTGCCATCTTCCCACCCAAGTGTCACCTGGGCCCCCTGTGGAGCTGCCCCTGAGCCAGCAGCCAGACTGGTGGAGGACACATCTCTGCTACAGTCAGGAGTCAGAGGTCCAGCAGGGGTGGCCACCCCACCAACTGGACCCCAGCAAGAGGAGGACGTGCAGGCATCAACAGGCAGGGCACGTGCACAGCAGCAGCAGGCTCAGAGTGGGAGCGATCATGGCTCGGGCTATCAACATCACAGGGGCAGGCATTAGCCGGAAGGCAGTAGGACCCAGGATTGGGAATGTCTTCCGTGTGGCAGCGGTTGGGTCAGCAGATAGATGCGGAGCAGCGGCGGGCGGAGGAGGCACGGCTCACAATGGTCAGGGCAGAGAACTCCATGCGCTGGGCATTGAGGCAGGCTGAGTGCCTCGAGGCAACTCGCAAGGAGTTGGATGAGGCCATGGCTGCATCCCTGCGAGACCTCGAGGCCAGGGAACAGGCCCGCCTCCAGTCGGTTGAAGTGGAGTTTGATGATACCCTGGCCCGGGACTTCAATGAGTGTGTGAGTAGGTGTAGGTTTCCTTTCTTTTTATTTTTTCCTTTGTGGTGCATGGACTATGCCCCACCTTTTTGTAAATAGTTATTTATTAGGTAGGTTTTTTGTTAGGTTTCCTTTGGATTGTTGGGCTCATGGACCCTTAACTTTTAAATTGTAAATAGTTATGTACTGGATTTAACTTTTTTCTTTTTTTTACCATGGAGGAATGGTTTGCTTATTTTTTGAACTTTGGATTTTGTTTTATGGACGGACGCTTTGGAGCCATTTTACTTTTGATTTTATTGATTTCAGCATTCATTTTCTTCCCTTTATTTCAGACATCCAGATTTTTATTGAGTCATGTCCTGCTGGCAGGTGCCCATCACTTGGGGTGGGGGACATTTGTCGGGGCACCCAAGTGCATGGTGCCATGTGGCCAGCCTGTGGGGCATGGTCTGTGGTGATGGGCTGCCTGCGGGCCATGCCCAGGGATGTGGGGTTGTCCCCTGTGGTGTGAGCCGCCTGCAGGGCATGGTCTGGGGTGATGGGCTGCCAGCGGGGCATGGGGAGGGGAGGGCACACCCGGGAGGGCCCACACTGCCAAATCACGTGTAAAAGTCCCTGAGCACCCCCGGAATACACATACCTCACTTGTGCCAGCAAAATCGCGTGTAAAACTCTCTGCGCACCACCGGAATACAAGTACTCTGCTTGCGCCAGGCCTATCGGGTGTGAAACTCCACACGCACCCCCGGAATACACGTACCCCGCTCGCGCCCGGCCTATAGTGTGTGAAAATCCACACGCACTCCCGGAATACACGTCCCCACTCATGCCAGGCCAATAGTGTGTAAAAGTCCACACACACCCCAGAATACGCGCAGGCAGCCCATCTACCCTCCCCATGCCTCGCAGGCAGCCCATCACCCCAGATCCTGGCCCGCAGGCAGCCCATCACCCCTGGACATGCCCCGCAGGCAGCCCATCACCCCAGTCCATGCCCCTCAGGCAGCCCATGACCCCAGTCCATGCCGCGCAGGCAGCCCATCACCCCAGTCCATGCCCGGCAGGCAGCCCATCACCCCTGAGCATGCCCCGCAGGCAGCACATCACCCCAGTCCATGACCCGCAGGCAGCCCATCCACCCTCCCCATGCCCCGCAGGCAGCCCATCCACCATGATCATGACCCGCAGGCAGCCCATCACCCCAGACCATGGTCCGCAGGCTGTCCATCACCCCTGGGCATGCCCCGCAGGCCGCCCATGACCCCAGTCCATGCCCCGCAGGCAGCCCATGACCCCAGTCCATGCCCCGCAGGCAGCAAATCACCCCAGTCCATGCCCGGCAGGCAGCCCATCACCCCTGAGCATGCCCCACAGGCAGCACATCACCCCAGTCCATGACCCGCAGGCAGCCCATACACCCTCCACATGCCCCGCAGGCAGCCCATCCACCATGACCATGACCCGCAGGCAGCCCATCACCCTAGATCATGGCCCGCAGGCAGCCCATCACCCTAGATCATGGCCCGCAGGCAGCCCATCACCCCTGGGCATGCCCCGCAGGCAGCCCATGACCCCAGTCCATGCCCCACAGGCAGCCCATCACCCCAGTCCATGCCCGGCAAGCAGCCCATCACCCCTGAGCATGCCCCACAGGCAGCA